>NW_028249846.1:0-519000 GCF_964263255.1 Lissotriton vulgaris | reverse complement strand
TTTTAAATAAGCACAACTCTGTAAAAATGGCAATTTTGGTCACTGTGAGGGTTTAAAATGTGGTTATTCAACATGAGGCACGATCCAATTGACATTTTGAATCATTTTTGGTACAGTCCAAAAAATCAATTTTTGGATGAAAAACGATGACTCCGGACATGTCGAACGTTCCCAAAATGGTCTATAATGATGAAATTTTAACATTTAATCTTTTGACTCTAAATGACTGTTGGATGTGAATTATGACTTTTTCATCTAAAATAAGTGTGTTTAAAGTCATTTCTGTGACTGAAACGGGTCAAAATTGAAGCTTTTGAGTTAGCAAAACTCTGTAAAATGGCCATTTTGGTCACTTTGAGGGTTTAAAAAGTGGTTATTCAACATGAGGCACGATCCAATTGACATTTTGAATCATTTTTGGTACAGTCCAAAAAATCAATTTTCGGATGAAAAACGATGACTCCGGACATGTCGAACGTTCCCAAAATGGTCTATAATATTGAAATTTTAACATTTAATCTTTTGACTCTGAATGACTGTTGGATGTGAATTATGACTTTTTCAACTAAAATAAGTGTGTTTAAAGTCATTTCTGTGACTGAAACGGGTCAAAATTGAAGCTTTTAAATAAGCAAAACTCTGTAAAAATGGCCATTTTGGTCACTTTGAGGGTTTAAAAAGTGGTTATTCAACATGAGGCACGATCCAATTGACATTTTGAATCATTTTTGGTACAGTCCAAAAAAATCAATTTTCGGATGAAAAACGATGACTCCGGACATGTCGAACGTTCCCAAAATGGTCTATAATATTGAAATTTTAACATTTAATCTTTTGACTCTAAATGACTGTTGGATGTGAATTATGACTTTTTCAACTAAAATAAGTGTGTTTAAAGTCATTTCTGTGACTGAAACGGGTCAAAATTGAAGCTTTTGAGTTAGCAAAACTCTGTAAAATGGCCATTTTGGTCACTTTGAGGGTTTAAAAAGTGGTTATTCAACATGAGGCACAATCCAATTGACATTTTGAATCATTTTTGGTACAGTCCAAAAAATCAATTTTCGGATGAAAAACGATGACTCCGGACATGTCGAACGTTCCCAAAATGGTCTATAATGATGAAATTTTAACATTTAATCTTTTGACTCTAAATGACTGTTGGATGTGAATTATGACAATTTCAACTAAAATAAATGTGTTTAAAGTCATTTCTGTGACTGAAACGGGTCAAAATTGAAGCTTTTAAATAAGCAAAACTCTGTAAAAATGGCAATTTTGGTCACTGTGAGGGTTTAAAATGTGGTTATTCAACATGAGGCACGATCCAATTGACATTTTGAATCATTTTTGGTACAGTCCGAAAAATCAATTTTCGGATGAAAAACGATGACTCCGGACATGTCGAACGTTCCCAAAATGGTCTATAATGATGAAATTTTAACATTTAATCTTTTGACTCTAAATGACTGTTGGATGTGAATTATGACTTTTTCAACTAAAATAAGTGTGTTTAAAGTCATTTCTGTGCCTGAAACGGGTCAAAATTGAAGCTTTTGAGTAAGCAAAACTCTGTAAAAATGGCAATTTTGGTCACTGTGAGGGTTTAAAAAGTGGTTATTCAACATGAGGCACGATCCAATTGACATTTTGAATCATTTTTGGTACAGTCCAAAAAATCAATTTTCGGATGAAAAACGATGACTCCGGACATGTCGAACGTTCCCAAAATGGTCTATAATATTGAAATTTTAACATTTAATCTTTTGACTCTGAATGACTGTTGGATGTGAATTATGACTTTTTCAACTAAAATAAGTGTGTTTAAAGTCATTTCTGTGACTGAAACGGGTCAAAATTGAAGCTTTTAAATAAGCAAAACTCTGTAAAAATGGCCATTTTGGTCACTTTGAGGGTTTAAAAAGTGGTTATTCAACATGAGGCACGATCCAATTGACATTTTGAATCATTTTTGGTACAGTCCAAAAAATCAATTTTCGGATGAAAAACGATGACTCCGGACATGTCGAACGTTCCCAAAATGGTCTATAATATTGAAATTTTAACATTTAATCTTTTGACTCTAAATGACTGTTGGATGTGAATTATGACTTCTTCAACTAAAATAAGTGTGTTTAAAGTCATTTCTGTGACTGAAATGGGTCAAAATTGAAGCTTTTGAGTTAGCAAAACTCTGTAAAATGGCCATTTTGGTCACTTTGAGGGTTTAAAAAGTGGTTATTCAACATGAGGCACAATCCAATTGACATTTTGAATCATTTTTGGTACAGTCCAAAAAATCAATTTTCGGATGAAAAACGATGACTCCGGACATGTCGAACGTTCCCAAAATGGTCTATAATGATGAAATTTTAACATTTAATCTTTTGACTCTAAATGACTGTTGGATGTGAATTATGACAATTTCAACTAAATTAAATGTGTTTAAAGTCATTTCTGTGACTGAAACGGGTCAAAATTGAAGCTTTTAAATAAGCAAAACTCTGTAAAAATGGCAATTTTGGTCACTGTGAGGGTTTAAAATGTGGTTATTCAACATGAGGCACGATCCAATTGACATTTTGAATCATTTTTGGTACAGTCCGAAAAATCAATTTTCGGATGAAAAACGATGACTCCGGACATGTCGAACGTTCCCAAAATGGTCTATAATGATGAAATTTTAACATTTAATCTTTAGACTCTAAATGACTGTTGGATGTGAATTATGACTTTTTCAACTACAATAAGTATGTTTAAAGTCATTTCTGTGCCTGAAACGGGTCAAAATTGAAGCTTTTGAGTAAGCAAAACTCTGTAAAAATGGCAATTTTGGTCACTGTGAGGGTTTAAAAAGTGGTTATTCAACATAAGGCACGATCCAATTGACATTTTGAATCATTTTTGGTATAGTCCAAAAAATCAATTTTCGGATGAAAAACGATGACTCCGGACATGTCGAACGTTCCCAAAATGGTCTATAATATTGAAATTTTAACATTTAATCTTTTGACTCTGAATGACTGTTGGATGTGAATTATGACTTTTTCAACTAAAATAAGTGTGTTTAAAGTCATTTCTGTGACTGAAATGGGTCAAAATTGAAGCTTTTAAATAAGCAAAACTCTGTAAAAAATTGGCCATTTTGGTCACTGTGAGGGTTTAAAAAGTGGTTATTCAACATGAGGCACGATCCAATTGACATTTTGAATCATTTTTGGTACAGTCCAAAAAATCAATTTTCGGATGAAAAACGATGACTCCGGACATGTCGAACGTTCCCAAAATGGTCTATAATGATGAAATTTTAACATTTAATCTTTTGACTCTAAATGACTGTTGGATGTAAATTATGACTTTTTCAACTAAAATAAGTGTGTTTAAAGTCATTTCTGTGCCTGAAACGGGTCAAAATTGAAGCTTTTGAGTAAGCAAAACTGTAAAAATGGCAATTTTGGTCACTGTGAGGGTTTAAACAGTGGTTATTCAACATGAGGCACGATCCAATTGACATTTTGAATCATTTTTGGTACAGTCCAAAAAATCAATTTTCGGATGAAAAACGATGACTCCGGACATGTCGAACGTTCCCAAAATGGTCTATAATGATGAAATTTTAACATTTAATCTTTTGACACTAAATGACTGTTGGATGTGAATTATGACTTTTTCAACTAAAATAAGTGTGTTTAAAGTCATTTCTGTGACTGAAACGGGTCAAAATTGAAGCTTTTGAGTTAGCAAAACTCTGTAAAATGGCCATTTTGGTCACTTTGAGGGTTTAAAAAGTGGTTATTCAACATGAGGCACGATCCAATTGACATTTTGAATCATTTTTGGTACAGTCCAAAAAATCAATTTTCGGATGAAAAACGATGACTCCGGACATGTCGAACGTTCCCAAAATGGTCTATAATATTGAAATTTTAACATTTAATCTTTTGACTCTGAATGACTGTTGGATGTGAATTATGACTTTTTCAACTAAAATAAGTGTGTTTAAAGTCATTTCTGTGACTGAAACGGGTCAAAATTGAAGCTTTTAAATAAGCAAAACTCTGTAAAAATGGCCATTTTGGTCACTTTGAGGGTTTAAAAAGTGGTTATTCAACATGAGGCACGATCCAATTGACATTTTGAATCATTTTTGGTACAGTCCAAAAAATCAATTTTCGGATGAAAAACGATGACTCCGGACATGTCGAACGTTCCCAAAATGGTCTATAATATTGAAATTTTAACATTTAATCTTTTGACTCTAAATGACTGTTGGATGTGAATTATGACTTTTTCAACTAAAATAAGTGTGTTTAAAGTCATTTCTGTGACTGAAACGGGTCAAAATTGAAGCTTTTGAGTTAGCAAAACTCTGTAAAATGGCCATTTTGGTCACTTTGAGGGTTTAAAAAGTGGTTATTCAACATGAGGCACAATCCAATTGACATTTTGAATCATTTTTGGTACAGTCCAAAAAATCAATTTTCGGATGAAAAACGATGACTCCGGACATGTCGAACGTTCCCAAAATGGTCTATAATGATGAAATTTTAACATTTAATCTTTTGACTCTAAATGACTGTTGGATGTGAATTATGACAATTTCAACTAAAATAAATGTGTTTAAAGTCATTTCTGTGACTGAAACGGGTCAAAATTGAAGCTTTTAAATAAGCAAAACTCTGTAAAAATGGCAATTTTGGTCACTGTGAGGGTTTAAAATGTGGTTATTCAACATGAGGCACGATCCAATTGACATTTTGAATCATTTTTGGTACAGTCCGAAAAATCAATTTTCGGATGAAAAACGATGACTCCGGACATGTCGAACGTTCCCAAAATGGTCTATAATGATGAAATTTTAACATTTAATCTTTTGACTCTAAATGACTGTTGGATGTGAATTATGACTTTTTCAACTAAAATAAGTGTGTTTAAAGTCATTTCTGTGACTGAAACGGGTCAAAATTGAAGCTTTTAAATAAGCAAAACTCTGTAAAAATGGCCATTTTGGTCACTTTGAGGGTTTAAAAAGTGGTTATTCAACATGAGGCACGATCCAATTGACATTTTGAATCATTTTTGGTACAGTCCAAAAAATCAATTTTCGGATGAAAAACGATGACTCCGGACATGTCGAACGTTCCCAAAATGGTCTATAATATTGAAATTTTAACATTTAATCTTTTGACTCTAAATGACTGTTGGATGTGAATTATGACTTCTTCAACTAAAATAAGTGTGTTTAAAGTCATTTCTGTGACTGAAATGGGTCAAAATTGAAGCTTTTGAGTTAGCAAAACTCTGTAAAATGGCCATTTTGGTCACTTTGAGGGTTTAAAAAGTGGTTATTCAACATGAGGCACAATCCAATTGACATTTTGAATCATTTTTGGTACAGTCCAAAAAATCAATTTTCGGATGAAAAACGATGACTCCGGACATGTCGAACGTTCCCAAAATGGTCTATAATGATGAAATTTTAACATTTAATCTTTTGACTCTAAATGACTGTTGGATGTGAATTATGACAATTTCAACTAAATTAAATGTGTTTAAAGTCATTTCTGTGACTGAAACGGGTCAAAATTGAAGCTTTTAAATAAGCAAAACTCTGTAAAAATGGCAATTTTGGTCACTGTGAGGGTTTAAAATGTGGTTATTCAACATGAGGCACGATCCAATTGACATTTTGAATCATTTTTGGTACAGTCCGAAAAATCAATTTTCGGATGAAAAACGATGACTCCGGACATGTCGAACGTTCCCAAAATGGTCTATAATGATGAAATTTTAACATTTAATCTTTAGACTCTAAATGACTGTTGGATGTGAATTATGACTTTTTCAACTACAATAAGTATGTTTAAAGTCATTTCTGTGCCTGAAACGGGTCAAAATTGAAGCTTTTGAGTAAGCAAAACTCTGTAAAAATGGCAATTTTGGTCACTGTGAGGGTTTAAAAAGTGGTTATTCAACATAAGGCACGATCCAATTGACATTTTGAATCATTTTTGGTACAGTCCAAAAAATCAATTTTCGGATGAAAAACGATGACTCCGGACATGTCGAACGTTCCCAAAATGGTCTATAATATTGAAATTTTAACATTTAATCTTTTGACTCTGAATGACTGTTGGATGTGAATTATGACTTTTTCAACTAAAATAAGTGTGTTTAAAGTCATTTCTGTGACTGAAATGGGTCAAAATTGAAGCTTTTAAATAAGCAAAACTCTGTAAAAAATTGGCCATTTTGGTCACTGCGAGGGTTTAAAAAGTGGTTATTCAACATGAGGCACGATCCAATTGACATTTTGAATCATTTTTGGTACAGTCCAAAAAATCAATTTTCGGATGAAAAACGATGACTCCGGACATGTCGAACGTTCCCAAAATGGTCTATAATGATGAAATTTTAACATTTAATCTTTTGACTCTAAATGACTGTTGGATGTGAATTATGACTTTTTCAACTAAAATAAGTGTGTTTAAAGTCATTTCTGTGCCTGAAACGGGTCAAAATTGAAGCTTTTGAGTAAGCAAAACTGTAAAAATGGCAATTTTGGTCACTGTGAGGGTTTAAACAGTGGTTATTCAACATGAGGCACGATCCAATTGACATTTTGAATCATTTTTGGTACAGTCCAAAAAATCAATTTTCGGATGAAAAACGATGACTCCGGACATGTCGAACGTTCCCAAAATGGTCTATAATGATGAAATTTTAACATTTAATCTTTTGACTCTAAATGACTGTTGGATGTGAATTATGACTTTTTCAACTAAAATAAGTGTGTTTAAAGTCATTTCTGTGACTGAAACGGGTCAAAATTGAAGCTTTTGAGTTAGCAAAACTCTGTAAAATGGCCATTTTGGTCACTTTGAGGGTTTAAAAAGTGGTTATTCAACATGAGGCACGATCCAATTGACATTTTGAATCATTTTTGGTACAGTCCAAAAAATCAATTTTCGGATGAAAAACGATGACTCCGGACATGTCGAACGTTCCCAAAATGGTCTATAATATTGAAATTTTAACATTTAATCTTTTGACTCTGAATGACTGTTGGATGTGAATTATGACTTTTTCAACTAAAATAAGTGTGTTTAAAGTCATTTCTGTGACTGAAACGGGTCAAAATTGAAGCTTTTAAATAAGCAAAACTCTGTAAAAATGGCCATTTTGGTCACTTTGAGGGTTTAAAAAGTGGTTATTCAACATGAGGCACGATCCAATTGACATTTTGAATCATTTTTGGTACAGTCCAAAAAATCAATTTTCGGATGAAAAACGATGACTCCGGACATGTCGAACGTTCCCAAAATGGTCTATAATATTGAAATTTTAACATTTAATCTTTTGACTCTAAATGACTGTTGGATGTGAATTATGACTTTTTCAACTAAAATAAGTGTGTTTAAAGTCATTTCTGTGACTGAAACGGGTCAAAATTGAAGCTTTTGAGTTAGCAAAACTCTGTAAAATGGCCATTTTGGTCACTTTGAGGGTTTAAAAAGTGGTTATTCAACATGAGGCACAATCCAATTGACATTTTGAATCATTTTTGGTACAGTCCAAAAAATCAATTTTCGGATGAAAAACGATGACTCCGGACATGTCGAACGTTCCCAAAATGGTCTATAATGATGAAATTTTAACATTTAATCTTTTGACTCTAAATGACTGTTGGATGTGAATTATGACAATTTCAACTAAAATAAATGTGTTTAAAGTCATTTCTGTGACTGAAACGGGTCAAAATTGAAGCTTTTAAATAAGCAAAACTCAGTAAAAATGGCAATTTTGGTCACTGTGAGGGTTTAAAATGTGGTTATTCAACATGAGGCACGATCCAATTGACATTTTGAATCATTTTTGGTACAGTCCGAAAAATCAATTTTCGGATGAAAAACGATGACTCCGGACATGTCGAACGTTCCCAAAATGGTCTATAATGATGAAATTTTAACATTTAATCTTTTGACTCTAAATGACTGTTGGATGTGAATTATGACTTTTTCAACTAAAATAAGTGTGTTTAAAGTCATTTCTGTGCCTGAAACGGGTCAAAATTGAAGCTTTTGAGTAAGCAAAACTCTGTAAAAATGGCAATTTTGGTCACTGTGAGGGTTTAAAAAGTGGTTATTCAACATGAGGCACGATCCAATTGACATTTTGAATCATTTTTGGTACAGTCCAAAAAATCAATTTTCGGATGAAAAACGATGACTCCGGACATGTCGAACGTTCCCAAAATGGTCTATAATATTGAAATTTTAACATTTAATCTTTTGACTCTGAATGACTGTTGGATGTGAATTATGACTTTTTCAACTAAAATAAGTGTGTTTAAAGTCATTTCTGTGACTGAAACGGGTCAAAATTGAAGCTTTTAAATAAGCAAAACTCTGTAAAAATGGCCATTTTGGTCACTTTGAGGGTTTAAAAAGTGGTTATTCAACATGAGGCACGATCCAATTGACATTTTGAATCATTTTTGGTACAGTCCAAAAAATCAATTTTCGGATGAAAAACGATGACTCCGGACATGTCGAACGTTCCCAAAATGGTCTATAATATTGAAATTTTAACATTTAATCTTTTGACTCTAAATGACTGTTGGATGTGAATTATGACTTTTTCAACTAAAATAAGTGTGTTTAAAGTCATTTCTGTGACTGAAACGGGTCAAAATTGAAGCTTTTGAGTTAGCAAAACTCTGTAAAATGGCCATTTTGGTCACTTTGAGGGTTTAAAAAGTGGTTATTCAACATGAGGCACAATCCAATTGACATTTTGAATCATTTTTGGTACAGTCCAAAAAATCAATTTTCGGATGAAAAACGATGACTCCGGACATGTCGAACGTTCCCAAAATGGTCTATAATGATGAAATTTTAACATTTAATCTTTTGACTCTAAATGACTGTTGGATGTGAATTATGACAATTTCAACTAAAATAAATGTGTTTAAAGTCATTTCTGTGACTGAAACGGGTCAAAATTGAAGCTTTTAAATAAGCAAAACTCTGTAAAAATGGCAATTTTGGTCACTGTGAGGGTTTAAAATGTGGTTATTCAACATGAGGCACGATCCAATTGACATTTTGAATCATTTTTGGTACAGTCCGAAAAATCAATTTTCGGATGAAAAACGATGACTCCGGACATGTCGAACGTTCCCAAAATGGTCTATAATGATGAAATTTTAACATTTAATCTTTAGACTCTAAATGACTGTTGGATGTGAATTATGACTTTTTCAACTACAATAAGTATGTTTAAAGTCATTTCTGTGCCTGAAACGGGTCAAAATTGAAGCTTTTGAGTAAGCAAAACTCTGTAAAAATGGCAATTTTGGTCACTGTGAGGGTTTAAAAAGTGGTTATTCAACATGAGGCACGATCCAATTGACATTTTGAATCATTTTTGGTACAGTCCAAAAAATCAATTTTCGGATGAAAAACGATGACTCCGGACATGTCGAACGTTCCCAAAATGGTCTATAATATTGAAATTTTAACATTTTAACTTTTGACTCTGAATGACTGTTGGATGTGAATTATGACTTTTTCAACTAAAATAAGTGTGTTTAAAGTCATTTCTGTGACTGAAATGGGTCAAAATTGAAGCTTTTAAATAAGCAAAACTCTGTAAAAAATTGGCCATTTTGGTCACTGTGAGGGTTTAAAAAGTGGTTATTCAACATGAGGCACGATCCAATTGACATTTTGAATCATTTTTGGTACAGTCCAAAAAATCAATTTTCGGATGAAAAACGATGACTCCGGACATGTAGAACGTTCCCAAAATGGTCTATAATGATGAAATTTTAACATTTAATCTTTTGACTCTAAATGACTGTTGGATGTGAATTATGACTTTTTCAACTAAAATAAGTGTGTTTAAAGTCATTTCTGTGACTGAAATGGGTCAAAATTGAAGCTTTTAAATAAGCAAAACTCTGTAAAAAATGGCCATTTTGGTCACTGTGAGGGTTTAAAAAGTGGTTATTCAACATAGGCACGATCCAATTGACATTTTGAATCATTTTTGGTACAGTCCAAAAAATCAATTTTCGGATGAAAAACGATGACTCCGGACATGTCGAACGTTCCCAAAATGGTCTATAATGATGAAATTTTAACATTTAATCTTTTGACTCTAATTGACTGTTGGATGTGAATTATGACAATTTCAACTAAAATAAGTGTGTTTAAAGTCATTTCTGTGCCTGAAACGGGTCAAAATTGAAGCTTTTGAGTAAGCAAAACTCTGTAAAAATGGCAATTTTGGTCACTGTGAGGGTTTAAACAGTGGTTATTCAACATGAGGCACGATCCAATTGACATTTTGAATCATTTTTGGTACAGTCCAAAAAATCAATTTTCGGATGAAAAACGATGACTCCGGACATGTCGAACGTTCCCAAAATGGTCTATAATGATGAAATTTTAACATTTAATCTTTTGACTCTAAATGACTGTTGGATGTGAATTATGACTTTTTCAACTAAAATAAGTGTGTTTAAAGTCATTTCTGTGACTGAAATGGGTCAAAATTGAAGCTTTTAAATAAGCAAAACTCTGTAAAAAATGGCCATTTTGGTCACTGTGAGGGTTTAAAAAGTGGTTATTCAACATGAGGCACGATCCAATTGACATTTTGAATCATTTTTGGTACAGTCCAAAAAATCAATTTTCGGATGAAAAACGATGACTCCGGACATGTCGAACGTTCCCAAAATGGTCTATAATGATGAAATTTTAACATTTAATCTTTTGACTCTAAATGACTGTTGGATGTGAATTATGACTTTTTCAACTAAAATAAGTGTGTTTAAAGTCATTTCTGTGCCTGAAACGGGTCAAAATTGAAGCTTTTGAGTAAGCAAAACTCTGTAAAAATGGCAATTTTGGTCACTGTGAGGGTTTAAACAGTGGTTATTCAACATGAGGCACGATCCAATTGACATTTTGAATCATTTTTGGTACAGTCCAAAAAATCAATTTTCGGATGAAAAACGATGACTCCGGACATGTCGAACGTTCCCAAAATGGTCTATAATGATGAAATTTTAACATTTAATCTTTTGACTCTAAATGACTGTTGGATGTGAATTATGACTTTTTCAACTAAAATAAGTGTGTTTAAAGTCATTTCTGTGACTGAAATGGGTCAAAATTGAAGCTTTTAAATAAGCAAAACTCTGTAAAAAATGGCCATTTTGGTCACTGTGAGGGTTTAAAAAGTGGTTATTCAACATAGGCACGATCCAATTGACATTTTGAATCATTTTTGGTACAGTCCAAAAAATCAATTTTCGGATGAAAAACGATGACTCCGGACATGTCGAACGTTCCCAAAATGGTCTATAATGATGAAATTTTAACATTTAATCTTTTGACTCTAATTGACTGTTGGATGTGAATTATGACAATTTCAACTAAAATAAGTGTGTTTAAAGTCATTTCTGTGCCTGAAACGGGTCAAAATTGAAGCTTTTGAGTAAGCAAAACTCTGTAAAAATGGCAATTTTGGTCACTGTGAGGGTTTAAACAGTGGTTATTCAACATGAGGCACGATCCAATTGACATTTTGAATCATTTTTGGTACAGTCCAAAAAATCAATTTTCGGATGAAAAACGATGACTCCGGACATGTCGAACGTTCCCAAAATGGTCTATAATGATGAAATTTTGACATTTAATCTTTCGACTCTAAATGACTGTTGGATGTGAATTATGACAATTTCAACTAAAATAAGTGTGTTAAAAGTCATTTCTGTGACTGAAACGGGTCAAAATTGAAGCTTTAAAATAAGCAAAACTCTGTAAAAATGGCAATTTTGGTCACTGTGAGGGTTTAAAATGTGGGTATTCAACATGAGGCACGATCCAATTGACATTTTGAATCATTTTTGGTACAGTCCAAAAAATCAATTTTCGGATGAAAAACGATGACTCCGGACATGTCGAACGTTCCCAAAATGGTCTATAATGATGAAATTTTAACATTTAATCTTTTGACTCTAAATGACTGTTGGATGTGAATTATGACAATTTCAACTAAAATAAGTGTGTTTAAAGTCATTTCTGTGCCTGAAACGGGTCAAAATTGAAGCTTTTGAGTAAGCAAAACTCTGTAAAAATGGCAATTTTGGTCACTGTGAGGGTTTAAAAAGTGGTTATTAAACATGAGGCACGATCCAATTGACATTTTGAATAATTTTTGGTACAGTCCAAAAAATCAATTTTCGGATGAAAAACGATGACTCCGGACATGTGGAACGTTCCCAAAATGGTCTATAATGATGAAATTTTAACATTTAATCTTTTGACTCTAAATGACTGTTGGATGTGAATTATGACTTTTTCAACTAAAATAAGTGTGTTTAAAGTCATTTCTGTGCCTGAAACGGGTCAAAATTGAAGCTTTTGAGTAAGCAAAACTCTGTAAAAATGGCAATTTTGGTCACTGTGAGGGTTTAAACAGTGGTTATTCAACATGAGGCACGATCCAATTGACATTTTGAATCATTTTTGGTACAGTCCAAAAAATCAATTTTCGGATGAAAAACGATGACTCCGGACATGTCGAACGTTCCCAAAATGGTCTATAATGATGAAATTTTAACATTTAATCTTTTGACTCTAAATGACTGTTGGATGTGAATTATGACTTTTTCAACTAAAATAAGTGTGTTTAAAGTCATTTCTGTGACTGAAATGGGTCAAAATTGAAGCTTTTAAATAAGCAAAACTCTGTAAAAAATGGCCATTTTGGTCACTGTGAGGGTTTAAAAAGTGGTTATTCAACATGAGGCACGATCCAATTGACATTTTGAATCATTTTTGGTACAGTCCAAAAAATCAATTTTCGGATGAAAAACGATGACTCCGGACATGTCGAACGTTCCCAAAATGGTCTATAATGATGAAATTTTAACATTTAATCTTTTGACTCTAAATGACTGTTGGATGTGAATTATGACTTTTTCAACTAAAATAAGTGTGTTTAAAGTCATTTCTGTGCCTGAAACGGGTCAAAATTGAAGCTTTTGAGTAAGCAAAACTCTGTAAAAATGGCAATTTTGGTCACTGTGAGGGTTTAAACAGTGGTTATTCAACATGAGGCACGATCCAATTGACATTTTGAATCATTTTTGGTACAGTCCAAAAAATCAATTTTCGGATGAAAAACGATGACTCCGGACATGTCGAACGTTCCCAAAATGGTCTATAATGATGAAATTTTAACATTTAATCTTTTGACTCTAAATGACTGTTGGATGTGAATTATGACTTTTTCAACTAAAATAAGTGTGTTTAAAGTCATTTCTGTGACTGAAATGGGTCAAAATTGAAGCTTTTAAATAAGCAAAACTCTGTAAAAAATGGCCATTTTGGTCACTGTGAGGGTTTAAAAAGTGGTTATTCAACATAGGCACGATCCAATTGACATTTTGAATCACTTTTGGTACAGTCCAAAAAATCAATTTTCGGATGAAAAACGATGACTCCGGACATGTCGAACGTTCCCAAAATGGTCTATAATGATGAAATTTTAACATTTAATCTTTTGACTCTAATTGACTGTTGGATGTGAATTATGACAATTTCAACTAAAATAAGTGTGTTTAAAGTCATTTCTGTGCCTGAAACGGGTCAAAATTGAAGCTTTTGAGTAAGCAAAACTCTGTAAAAATGGCAATTTTGGTCACTGTGAGGGTTTAAAAAGTGGTTATTAAACATGAGGCACGATCCAATTGACATTTTGAATCATTTTTGGTACAGTCCAAAAAATCAATTTTCGGATGAAAAACGATGACTCCGGACATGTCGAACGTTCCCAAAATGGTCTATAATGATGAAATTTTAACATTTAATCTTTTGACTCTAAATGACTGTTGGATGTGAATTATGACTTTTTCAACTAAAATAAGTGTGTTTAAAGTCATTTCTGTGACTGAAACGGGTCAAAATTGAAGCTTTTAAATAAGCAAAACTCTGTAAAAATGGCCATTTTGGTCACAGTGAGGGTTTAAAAAGTGGTTATTCAACATGAGGCACGATCCAATTGACATTTTGAATAATTTTTGGTACAGTCCAAAAAATCAATTTTCGGATGAAAAACGATGACTCCGGACATGTGGAACGTTCCCAAAATGGTCTATAATGATGAAATTTTAACATTTAATCTTTTGACTCTAAATGACTGTTGGATGTGAATTATGACTTTTTCAACTAAAATAAGTGTGTTTAAAGTCATTTCTGTGCCTGAAACGGGTCAAAATTGAAGCTTTTGAGTAAGCAAAACTCTGTAAAAATGGCAATTTTGGTCACTGTGAGGGTTTAAACAGTGGTTATTCAACATGAGGCACGATCCAATTGACATTTTGAATCATTTTTGGTACAGTCCAAAAAATCAATTTTCGGATGAAAAACGATGACTCCGGACATGTCGAACGTTCCCAAAATGGTCTATAATGATGACATTTTAACATTTAATCTTTTGACTCTAAATGACTGTTGGATGTGAATTATGACTTTTTCAACTAAAATAAGTGTGTTTAAAGTCATTTCTGTGACTGAAATGGGTCAAAATTGAAGCTTTTAAATAAGCAAAACTCTGTAAAAAATGGCCATTTTGGTCACTGTGAGGGTTTAAAAAGTGGTTATTCAACATGAGGCACGATCCAATTGACATTTTGAATCATTTTTGGTACAGTCCAAAAAATCAATTTTCGGATGAAAAACGATGACTCCGGACATGTCGAACGTTCCCAAAATGGTCTATAATGATGAAATTTTAACATTTAATCTTTTGACTCTAAATGACTGTTGGATGTGAATTATGACTTTTTCAACTAAAATAAGTGTGTTTAAAGTCATTTCTGTGCCTGAAACGGGTCAAAATTGAAGCTTTTGAGTAAGCAAAACTCTGTAAAAATGGCAATTTTGGTCACTGTGAGGGTTTAAACAGTGGTTATTCAACATGAGGCACGATCCAATTGACATTTTGAATCATTTTTGGTACAGTCCAAAAAATCAATTTTCGGATGAAAAACGATGACTCCGGACATGTCGAACGTTCCCAAAATGGTCTATAATGATGAAATTTTAACATTTAATCTTTTGACTCTAAATGACTGTTGGATGTGAATTATGACTTTTTCAACTAAAATAAGTGTGTTTAAAGTCATTTCTGTGACTGAAATGGGTCAAAATTTAAGCTTTTAAATAAGCAAAACTCTGTAAAAAATGGCCATTTTGGTCACTGTGAGGGTTTAAAAAGTGGTTATTCAACATAGGCACGATCCAATTGACATTTTGAATCATTTTTGGTACAGTCCAAAAAATCAATTTTCGGATGAAAAACGATGACTCCGGACATGTCGAACGTTCCCAAAATGGTCTATAATGATGAAATTTTAACATTTAATCTTTTGACTCTAATTGACTGTTGGATGTGAATTATGACAATTTAAACTAAAATAAGTGTGTTTAAAGTCATTTCTGTGCCTGAAACGGGTCAAAATTGAAGCTTTTGAGTAAGCAAAACTCTGTAAAAATGGCAATTTTGGTCACTGTGAGGGTTTAAACAGTGGTTATTCAACATGAGGCACGATCCAATTGACATTTTGAATCATTTTTGGTACAGTCCAAAAAATCAATTTTCGGATGAAAAACGATGACTCCGGACATGTCGAACGTTCCCAAAATGGTCTATAATGATGAAACTTTAACATTTAATCTTTTAACTCTAAATGACTGTTGGATGTGAATTATGACTTTTTCAACTAAAATAAGTGTGTTTAAAGTCATTTCTGTGACTGAAATGGGTCAAAATTGAAGCTTTTAAATAAGCAAAACTCTGTAAAAATGGCAATTTTGGTCACTGTGAGGGTTTAAAATGTGGGTATTCAACATGAGGCACGATCCAATTGACATTTTGAATCATTTTTGGTACAGTCCAAAAAATCAATTTTCGGATGAAAAACGATGACTCCGGACATGTCGAACGTTCCCAAAATGGTCTATAATGATGAAATTTTAACATTTAATCTTTTGACTCTAAATGACTGTTGGATGTGAATTATGACAATTTCAACTAAAATAAGTGTGTTTAAAGTCATTTCTGTGACTGAAACGGGTCAAAATTGAAGCTTTTAAATAAGCAAAACTCTGTAAAAATGGCAATTTTGGTCACTGTGAGGGTTTAAAATCTGGTTATTCAACATGAGGCACGATCCAATTGACATTTTGAATCATTTTTGGTACAGTCCAAAAAATCAATTTTCGGATGAAAAACGATGACTCCGGAGCTGTCGAACGTTCCCAAAATGGTCTATAATGATGAAATGTTAACATTTAATCTTTTGACTCTAAATGACTGTTGGATGTGAATTATGACAATTTCAACTAAAATAAGTGTGTTTAAAGTCATTTCTGTGACTGAAACGGGTCAAAATTGAAGCTTTTAAATAAGCAAAACTCTGTAAAAATGGCAATTTTGGTCACTGTGAGGGTTTAAAATGTGGTTATTCAACATGAGGCATGATCCAATTGACATTTTGAATCATTTTTGGTAAAGTCCAAAAAATCAATTTTCGGATGAAAAACGATGACCGGACATGTCGAACGTTCCCAAAATGGCCTATAATGATGAAATTTTAACATTTAATCTTTTGACTCTAAATGACTGTTGGATGTGAATTATGACTTTTTCAACTAAAATAAGTGTGTTTAAAGTCATTTCTGTGCCTGAAACGGGTCAAAATTGAAGCTTTTGAGTAAGCAAAACTCTGTAAAAATGGCAATTTTGGTCACTGTGAGGGTTTAAACAGTGGTTATTCAACATGAGGCACGATCCAATTGACATTTTGAATCATTTTTGGTACAGTCCAAAAAATCAATTTTCGGATGAAAAACGAAGACTCCGGACATGTCGAACGTTCCCAAAATGGTCTATAATGATGAAATTTTAACATTTAATCTTTTGACTCTAAATGACTGTTGGATGTGAATTATGACTTTTTCAACTAAAATAAGTGTGTTTAACGTCATTTCTGTGACTGAAACGGGTCAAAATTGAAGCTTTTAAATAAGCAAAACTCTGTAAAAATGGCCATTCTGGTCAATGTGAGGGTTTAAAAAGTGGTTTTTCAACATGAGGCACGATCCAATTGACATTTTGAATCATTTTTGGTACAGTCCAAAAAATTAATTTTCGCATGAAAAACGATGACTCCGGACATGTTGAACGTTCCCAAAATGGTCTATAATGATGAAATTTTAACATTTAATCTTTTGACTCTAAATGACTGTTGGATGTGAATTATGACTTTTTCAACTAAAATAAGTGTGTTTAAAGTCATTTCTGTGCCTGAAACGGGTCAAAATTGAAGCTTTTGAGTAAGCAAAACTCTGTAAAAATGGCAATTTTGGTCACTGTGAGGGTTTAAACAGTGGTTATTCAACATGAGGCACGATCCAATTGACATTTTGAATCATTTTTGGTACAGTCCAAAAAATCAATTTTCGGATGAAAAACGATGACTCCGGACATGTCAAACGTTCCCAAAATGGTCTATAATGATGACATTTTAACATTAAATCTTTTGACTCTAAATGACTGTTGGATGTGAATTATGGCTTTTTCAACTAAAATAAGTGTGTTTAAAGTCATTTCTGTGACTGAAATGGGTCAAAATTGAAGCTTTTAAATAAGCAAAACTCTGTAAAAAATTGCCATTTTGGTCACTGTGAGGGTTTAAAAAGTGGTTATTCAACATGAGGCACGATCCAATTGACATTTTGAATCATTTTTGGTACAGTCCAAAAAATCAATTTTCGGATGAAAAACGATGACTCCGGACATTTCGAACGTTCCCAAAATGGTCTATAATGATGAAATTTTAACATTTAATCTTTTGACTCTAAATGACTGTTGGATGTGAATTATGACTTTTTCAACTAAAATAAGTGTGTTTAAAGTCATTTCTGTGCCTGAAACGGGTCAAAATTGAAGCTTTTGAGTAAGCAAAACTCTGTAAAAATGGCAATTTTGGTCACTGTGAGGGTTTAAACAGTGGTTATTCAACATGAGGCACGATCCAATTGACATTTTGAATCATATTTGGTACAGTCCAAAAAATCAATTTTCGGATGAAAAACGATGACTCCGGACATGTCGAACGTTCCCAAAATGGTCTATAATGATGAAATTTTAACATTAAATCTTTTGACTATAAATGACTGTTGGATGTGAATTATGACTTTTTCAACTAAAATAAGTGTGTTTAAAGTCATTTCTGTGACTGAAACGGGTCAAAATTGAAGCTTTTAAATAAGCAAAACTCTGTAAAAATGGCCATTTTGGTCACAGTGAGGGTTTAAAAAGTGGTTATTCAACATGAGGCACGATCCAATTGACATTTTGAATAATTTTTGGTACAGTCCAAAAAATCAATTTTCGGATGAAAAACGATGACTCCGGACATGTGGAACGTTCCCAAAATGGTCTATAATGATGAAATTTTAACATTTAATCTTTTGACTCTAAATGACTGTTGGATGTGAATTATGACTTTTTCAACTAAAATAAGTGTGTTTAAAGTCATTTCTGTGACTGAAATGGGTCAAAATTGAAGCTTTTGAGTAAGCAAAACTCTGTAAAAATGGCAATTTTGGTCACTGTGAGGGTTTAAACAGTGGTTATTCAACATGAGGCACGATCCAATTGACATTTTGAATCATTTTTGGTACAGTCCAAAAAATCAATTTTCGGATGAAAAACAATGACTCCGGACATGTCGAACGTTCCCAAAATGGTCTATAATGATGAAATTTTAACATTTAATCTTTTGACTCTAAATGACTGTTGGATGTGAATTATGACTTTTTCAACTAAAATAAGTGTGTTTAAAGTCATTTCTGTGACTGAAATGGGTCAAAATTGAAGCTTTTAAATAAGCAAAACTCTGTAAAAAATGGCCATTTTGGTCACTGTGAGGGTTTAAAAAGTGGTTATTCAACATGAGGCACGATCCAATTGACATTTTGAATCATTTTTGGTACAGTCCAAAAAATCAATTTTCGGATGAAAAACGATGACTCCGGACATGTCGAACGTTCCCAAAATGGTCTATAATGATGAAATTTTAACATTTAATCTTTTGACTCTAAATGACTGTTGGATGTGAATTATGACTTTTTCAACTAAAATAAGTGTGTTTAAAGTCATTTCTGTGCCTGAAACGGGTCAAAATTGAAGCTTTTGAGTAAGCAAAACTCTGTAAAAATGGCAATTTTGGTCACTGTGAGGGTTTAAACAGTGGTTATTCAACATGAGGCACGATCCAATTGACATTTTGAATCATTTTTGGTACAGTCCAAAAAATCAATTTTCGGATGAAAAACGATGACTCCGGACATGTCGAACGTTCCCAAAATGGTCTATAATGATGAAATTTTAACATTTAATCTTTTGACTCTAAATGACTGTTGGATGTGAATTATGACTTTTTCAACTAAAATAAGTGTGTTTAAAGTCATTTCTGTGACTGAAATGGGTCAAAATTGAAGCTTTTAAATAAGCAAAACTCTGTAAAAAATGGCCATTTTGGTCACTGTGAGGGTTTAAAAAGTGGTTATTCAACATAGGCACGATCCAATTGACATTTTGAATCATTTTTGGTACAGTCCAAAAAATCAATTTTCGGATGAAAAACGATGACTCCGGACATGTCGAACGTTCCCAAAATGGTCTATAATGATGAAATTTTAACATTTAATCTTTTGACTCTAATTGACTGTTGGATGTGAATTATGACAATTTCAACTAAAATAAGTGTGTTTAAAGTCATTTCTGTGCCTGAAACGGGTCAAAATTGAAGCTTTTGAGTAAGCAAAACTCTGTAAAAATGGCAATTTTGGTCACTGTGAGGGTTTAAAAAGTGGTTATTAAACATGAGGCACGATCCAATTGACATTTTGAATCATTTTTGGTACAGTCCAAAAAATCAATTTTCGGATGAAAAACGATGACTCCGGACATGTCGAACGTTCCCAAAATGGTCTATAATGATGACATTTTAACATTTAATCTTTTGACTCTAAATGACTGTTGGATGTGAATTATGACTTTTTCAACTAAAATAAGTGTGTTTAAAGTCATTTCTGTGACTGAAACGGGTCAAAATTGAAGCTTTTAAATAAGCAAAACTCTGTAAAAATGGCCATTTTGGTCACAGTGAGGGTTTAAAAAGTGGTTATTCAACATGAGGCACGATCCAATTGACATTTTGAATAATTTTTGGTACAGTCCAAAAAATCAATTTTCGGATTCAAAACGATGACTCCGGACATGTGGAACGTTCCCAAAATGGTCTATAATGATGAAATTTTAACATTTAATCTTTTGACTCTAAATGACTGTTGGATGTGAATTATGACTTTTTCAACTAAAATAAGTGTGTTTAAAGTCATTTCTGTGCCTGAAACGGGTCAAAATTGAAGCTTTTGAGTAAGCAAAACTCTGTAAAAATGGCAATTTTGGTCACTGTGAGGGTTTAAACAGTGGTTATTCAACATGAGGCACGATCCAATTGACATTTTGAATCATTTTTGGTACAGTCCAAAAAATCAATTTTCGGATGAAAACGATGACTCCGGACATGTCGAACGTTCCCAAAATGGTCTATAATGATGAAATTTTGACATTTAATCTTTCGACTCTAAATGACTGTTGGATGTGAATTATGACAATTTCAACTAAAATAAGTGTGTTTAAAGTCATTTCTGTGACTGAAACGGGTCAAAATTGAAGCTTTTAAATAAGCAAAACTCTGTAAAAATGGCAATTTTGGTCACTGTGAGGGTTTAAAATGTGGGTATTCAACATGAGGCACGATCCAATTGACATTTTGAATCATTTTTGGTACAGTCCAAAAAATCAATTTTCGGATGAAAAACGATGACTCCGGACATGTCGAACGTTCCCAAAATGGTCTATAATGATGAAATTTTAACATTTAATCTTTTGACTCTAAATGACTGTTGGATGTGAATTATGACAATTTCAACTAAAATAAGTGTGTTTAAAGTCATTTCTGTGACTGAAACGGGTCAAAATTGAAGCTTTTAAATAAGCAAAACTCTGTAAAAATGGCAATTTTGGTCACTGTGAGGGTTTAAAATGTGGTTATTCAACATGAGGCATGATCCAATTGACATTTTGAATCATTTTTGGTAAAGTCCAAAAAATCAATTTTCGGATGAAAAACGATGACTCCGGACATGTCGAACGTTCCCAAAATGGCCTATAATGATGAAATTTTAACATTTAATCTTTTGACTCTAAATGACTGTTGGATGTGAATTATGACAATTTCAACTAAAATAAGTGTGTTTAAAGTCATTTCTGTGACTGAAACGGGTCAAAATTGAAGCTTTTAAATAGGCAAAACTCTGTAAAAATGGCAATTTTGGTCACTGTGAGGGTTTAAAATGTGGTTATTCAACATGAGGCACGATCCAATTGACATTTTGAATCATTTTTGGTACAGTCCAAAAAATCAATTTTCGGATGAAAAACGATGACTCCGGAGCTGTCGAACGTTCCCAAAATGGTCTATAATGATGAAATTTTAACATTTAATCTTTTGACTCTAAATGACTGTTGGATGTGAATTATGACAATTTCAACTAAAATAAGTGTGTTTAAAGTCATTTCTGTGACTGAAACGGGTCAAAATTGAAGCTTTTAAATAAGCAAAACTCTGTAAAAATGGCAATTTTGGTCACTGTGAGGGTTTAAAATGTGGTTATTCAACATGAGGCATGATCCAATTGACATTTTGAATCATTTTTGGTAAAGTCCAAAAAATCAATTTTCGGATGAAAAACGATGACTCCGGACATGTCGAACGTTCCCAAAATGGCCTATAATGATGAAATTTTAACATTTAATCTTTTGACTCTAAATGACTGTTGGATGTGAATTATGACAATTTCAACTAAAATAAGTGTGTTTAAAGTCATTTCTGTGACTGAAACGGGTCAAAATTGAAGCTTTTAAATAAGCAAAACTCTGTAAAAATTGCCATTTTGGTCACTGTGAGGGTTTAAAAAGTGGTTATTCAACATGAGGCACGATCCAATTGACATTTTGAATCATTTTTGGTACAGTCCAAAAAATCAATTTTCGGATGAAAAATGATGACTCCGGACATGTCGAACGTTCCCAAAATGGTCTATAATGATGAAATTTTAACATTTAATCTTTTGACTCTAAATGACTGTTGGATGTGAATTATGACTTTTTCAACTAAAATAAGTGTGTTTAACGTCATTTCTGTGACTGAAACGGGTCAAAATTGAAGCTTTTAAATAAGCAAAACTCTGTAAAAATGGCCATTCTGGTCAATGTGAGGGTTTAAAAAGTGGTTTTTCAACATGAGGCACGATCCAATTGACATTTTGAATCATTTTTGGTACAGTCCAAAAAATTAATTTTCGCATGAAAAACGATGACTCCGGACATGTCGAACGTTCCCAAAATGGTCTATAATGATGAAATTTTAACATTTAATCTTTTGACTCTAAATGACTGTTGGATGTGAATTATGACTTTTTCAACTAAAATAAGTGTGTTTAAAGTCATTTCTGTGCCTGAAACGGGTCAAAATTGAAGCTTTTGAGTAAGCAAAACTCTGTAAAAATGGCAATTTTGGTCACTGTGAGGGTTTAAACAGTGGTTATTCAACATGAGGCACGATCCAATTGACATTTTGAATCATTTTTGGTACAGTCCAAAAAATCAATTTTCGGATGAAAAACGATGACTCCGGACATGTCAAACGTTCCCAAAATGGTCTATAATGATGACATTTTAACATTAAATCTTTTGACTCTAAATGACTGTTGGATGTGAATTATGGCTTTTTCAACTAAAATAAGTGTGTTTAAAATCATTTCTGTGACTGAAATGGGTCAAAATTGAAGCTTTTAAATAAGCAAAACTCTGTAAAAAATTGCCATTTTGGTCACTGTGAGGGTTTAAAAAGTGGTTATTCAACATGAGGCACGATCCAATTGACATTTTGAATAATTTTTGGTACAGTCCAAAAAATCAATTTTCGGATGAAAAACGATGACTCCGGACATGTGGAACGTTCCCAAAATGGTCTATAATGATGAAATTTTAACATTTAATCTTTTGACTCTAAATGACTGTTGGATGTGAATTATGACTTTTTCAACTAAAATAAGTGTGTTTAAAGTCATTTCTGTGACTGAAATGGGTCAAAATTGAAGCTTTTGAGTAAGCAAAACTCTGTAAAAATGGCAATTTTGGTCACTGTGAGGGTTTAAAATGTGGTTATTCAACATGAGGCATGATCCAATTGACATTTTGAATCATTTTTGGTAAAGTCCAAAAAATCAATTTTCGGATGAAAAACGATGACTCCGGACATGTCGAACGTTCCCAAAATGGCCTATAATGATGAAATTTTAACATTTAATCTTTTGACTCTAAATGACTGTTGGATGTGAATTATGACAATTTCAACTAAAATAAGTGTGTTTAAAGTCATTTCTGTGACTGAAACGGGTCAAAATTGAAGCTTTTAAATAGGCAAAACTCTGTAAAAATGGCAATTTTGGTCACTGTGAGGGTTTAAAATGTGGTTATTCAACATGAGGCACGATCCAATTGACATTTTGAATCATTTTTGGTACAGTCCAAAAAATCAATTTTCGGATGAAAAACGATGACTCCGGAGCTGTCGAACGTTCCCAAAATGGTCTATAATGATGAAATTTTAACATTTAATCTTTTGACTCTAAATGACTGTTGGATGTGAATTATGACAATTTCAACTAAAATAAGTGTGTTTAAAGTCATTTCTGTGACTGAAACGGGTCAAAATTGAAGCTTTTAAATAAGCAAAACTCTGTAAAAATGGCAATTTTGGTCACTGTGAGGGTTTAAAATGTGGTTATTCAACATGAGGCATGATCCAATTGACATTTTGAATCATTTTTGGTAAAGTCCAAAAAATCAATTTTCGGATGAAAAACGATGACTCCGGACATGTCGAACGTTCCCAAAATGGCCTATAATGATGAAATTTTAACATTTAATCTTTTGACTCTAAATGACTGTTGGATGTGAATTATGACAATTTCAACTAAAATAAGTGTGTTTAAAGTCATTTCTGTGACTGAAACGGGTCAAAATTGAAGCTTTTAAATAAGCAAAACTCTGTAAAAATGGCCATTTTGGTCACTGTGAGGGTTTAAAAAGTGGTTATTCAACATGAGGCACGATCCAATTGACATTTTGAATCATTTTTGGTACAGTCCAAAAAATCAATTTTCGGATGAAAAATGATGACTCCGGACATGTCGAACGTTCCCAAAATGGTCTATAATGATGAAATTTTAACATTTAATCTTTTGACTCTAAATGACTGTTGGATGTGAATTATGACTTTTTCAACTAAAATAAGTGTGTTTAACGTCATTTCTGTGACTGAAACGGGTCAAAATTGAAGCTTTTAAATAAGCAAAACTCTGTAAAAATGGCCATTCTGGTCAATGTGAGGGTTTAAAAAGTGGTTTTTCAACATGAGGCACGATCCAATTGACATTTTGAATCATTTTTGGTACAGTCCAAAAAATTAATTTTCGCATGAAAAACGATGACTCCGGACATGTCGAACGTTCCCAAAATGGTCTATAATGATGAAATTTTAACATTTAATCTTTTGACTCTAAATGACTGTTGGATGTGAATTATGACTTTTTCAACTAAAATAAGTGTGTTTAAAGTCATTTCTGTGCCTGAAACGGGTCAAAATTGAAGCTTTTGAGTAAGCAAAACTCTGTAAAAATGGCAATTTTGGTCACTGTGAGGGTTTAAACAGTGGTTATTCAACATGAGGCACGATCCAATTGACATTTTGAATCATTTTTGGTACAGTCCAAAAAATCAATTTTCGGATGAAAAACGATGACTCCGGACATGTCAAACGTTCCCAAAATGGTCTATAATGATGACATTTTAACATTAAATCTTTTGACTCTAAATGACTGTTGGATGTGAATTATGGCTTTTTCAACTAAAATAAGTGTGTTTAAAGTCATTTCTGTGACTGAAATGGGTCAAAATTGAAGCTTTTAAATAAGCAAAACTCTGTAAAAAATTGCCATTTTGGTCACTGTGAGGGTTTAAAAAGTGGTTATTCAACATGAGGCACGATCCAATTGACATTTTGAATAATTTTTGGTACAGTCCAAAAAATCAATTTTCGGATGAAAAACGATGACTCCGGACATGTGGAACGTTCCCAAAATGGTCTATAATGATGAAATTTTAACATTTAATCTTTTGACTCTAAATGACTGTTGGATGTGAATTATGACTTTTTCAACTAAAATAAGTGTGTTTAAAGTCATTTCTGTGACTGAAATGGGTCAAAATTGAAGCTTTTGAGTAAGCAAAACTCTGTAAAAATGGCAATTTTGGTCACTGTGAGGGTTTAAACAGTGGTTATTCAACATGAGGCACGATCCAATTGACATTTTGAATCATTTTTGGTACAGTCCAAAAAATCAATTTTCGGATGAAAAACGATGACTCCGGACATGTCGAACGTTCCCAAAATGGTCTATAATGATGAAATTTTAACATTTAATCTTTTGACTCTAAATGACTGTTGGATGTGAATTATGACTTTTTCAACTAAAATAAGTGTGTTTAAAGTCATTTCTGTGACTGAAATGGGTCAAAATTGAAGCTTTTAAATAAGCAAAACTCTGTAAAAAATTGCCATTTTGGTCACTGTGAGGGTTTAAAAAGTGGTTATTCAACATGAGGCACGATCCAATTGACATTTTGAATAATTTTTGGTACAGTCCAAAAAATCAATTTTCGGATGAAAAACGATGACTCCGGACATGTCGAACGTTCCCAAAATGGTCTATAATGATGAAATTTTAACATTTAATCTTTTGACTCTAAATGACTGTTGGATGTGAATTATGACTTTTTCAACTAAAATAAGTGTGTTTAAAGTCATTTCTGTGACTGAAATGGGTCAAAATTGAAGCTTTTGAGTAAGCAAAACTCTGTAAAAATGGCAATTTTGGTCACTGTGAGGGTTTAAACAGTGGTTATTCAACATGAGGCACGATCCAATTGACATTTTGAATCATTTTTGGTACAGTCCAAAAAATCAATTTTCGGATGAAAAACGATGACTCCGGACATGTCGAACGTTCCCAAAATGGTCTATAATGATGAAATTTTAACATTTAATCTTTTGACTCTAAATGACTGTTGGATGTGAATTATGACTTTTTCAACTAAAATAAGTGTGTTTAAAGTCATTTCTGTGCCTGAAACGGGTCAAAATTGAAGCTTTTGAGTAAGCAAAACTCTGTAAAAATGGCAATTTTGGTCACTGTGAGGGTTTAAACAGTGGTTATTCAACATGAGGCACGATCCAATTGACATTTTGAATCATTTTTGGTACAGTCCAAAAAATCAATTTTCGGATGAAAAACGATGACTCCGGACATGTCGAACGTTCCCAAAATGGTCTATAATGATGAAATTTTAACATTTAATCTTTTGACTCTAAATGACTGTTGGATGTGAATTATGACTTTTTCAACTAAAATAAGTGTGTTTAAAGTCATTTCTGTGACTGAAATGGGTCAAAATTGAAGCTTTTAAATAAGCAAAACTCTGTAAAAAATGGCCATTTTGGTCACTGTGAGGGTTTAAAAAGTGGTTATTCAACATAGGCACGATCCAATTGACATTTTGAATCATTTTTGGTACAGTCCAAAAAATCAATTTTCGGATGAAAAACGATGACTCCGGACATGTCGAACGTTCCCAAAATGGTCTATAATGATGAAATTTTAACATTTAATCTTTTGACTCTAATTGACTGTTGGATGTGAATTATGACAATTTCAACTAAAATAAGTGTGTTTAAAGTCATTTCTGTGCCTGAAACGGGTCAAAATTGAAGCTTTTGAGTAAGCAAAACTCTGTAAAAATGGCAATTTTGGTCACTGTGAGGGTTTAAAAAGTGGTTATTAAACATGAGGCACGATCCAATTGACATTTTGAATCATTTTTGGTACAGTCCAAAAAATCAATTTTCGGATGAAAAACGATGACTCCGGACATGTCGAACGTTCCCAAAATGGTCTATAATGATGAAATTTTAACATTTAATCTTTTGACTCTAAATGACTGTTGGATGTGAATTATGACTTTTTCAACTAAAATAAGTGTGTTTAAAGTCATTTCTGTGACTGAAACGGGTCAAAATTGAAGCTTTTAAATAAGCAAAACTCTGTAAAAATGGCCATTTTGGTCACAGTGAGGGTTTAAAAAGTGGTTATTCAACATGAGGCACGATCCAATTGACATTTTGAATAATTTTTGGTACAGTCCAAAAAATCAATTTTCGGATTCAAAACGATGACTCCGGACATGTGGAACGTTCCCAAAATGGTCTATAATGATGAAATGTTAACATTTAATCTTTTGACTCTAAATGACTGTTGGATGTGAATTATGACTTTTTCAACTAAAATAAGTGTGTTTAAAGTCATTTCTGTGCCTGAAACGGGTCAAAATTGAAGCTTTTGAGTAAGCAAAACTCTGTAAAAATGGCAATTTTGGTCACTGTGAGGGTTTAAACAGTGGTTATTCAACATGAGGCACGATCCAATTGACATTTTGAATCATTTTTGGTACAGTCCAAAAAATCAATTTTCGGATGAAAACGATGACTCCGGACATGTCGAACGTTCCCAAAATGGTCTATAATGATGAAATTTTGACATTTAATCTTTCGACTCTAAATGACTGTTGGATGTGAATTATGACAATTTCAACTAAAATAAGTGTGTTTAAAGTCATTTCTGTGACTGAAACGGGTCAAAATTGAAGCTTTTAAATAAGCAAAACTCTGTAAAAATGGCAATTTTGGTCACTGTGAGGGTTTAAAATGTGGGTATTCAACATGAGGCACGATCCAATTGACATTTTGAATCATTTTTGGTACAGTCCAAAAAATCAATTTTCGGATGAAAAACGATGACTCCGGACATGTCGAACGTTCCCAAAATGGTCTATAATGATGAAATTTTAACATTTAATCTTTTGACTCTAAATGACTGTTGGATGTGAATTATGACAATTTCAACTAAAATAAGTGTGTTTAAAGTCATTTCTGTGACTGAAACGGGTCAAAATTGAAGCTTTTAAATAGGCAAAACTCTGTAAAAATGGCAATTTTGGTCACTGTGAGGGTTTAAAATGTGGTTATTCAACATGAGGCACGATCCAATTGACATTTTGAATCATTTTTGGTACAGTCCAAAAAATCAATTTTCGGATGAAAAACGATGACTCCGGAGCTGTCGAACGTTCCCAAAATGGTCTATAATGATGAAATTTTAACATTTAATCTTTTGACTCTAAATGACTGTTGGATGTGAATTATGACAATTTCAACTAAAATAAGTGTGTTTAAAGTCATTTCTGTGACTGAAACGGGTCAAAATTGAAGCTTTTAAATAAGCAAAACTCTGTAAAAATGGCAATTTTGGTCACTGTGAGGGTTTAAAATGTGGTTATTCAACATGAGGCATGATCCAATTGACATTTTGAATCATTTTTGGTAAAGTCCAAAAAATCAATTTTCGGATGAAAAACGATGACTCCGGACATGTCGAACGTTCCCAAAATGGCCTATAATGATGAAATTTTAACATTTAATCTTTTGACTCTAAATGACTGTTGGATGTGAATTATGACAATTTCAACTAAAATAAGTGTGTTTAAAGTCATTTCTGTGACTGAAACGGGTCAAAATTGAAGCTTTTAAATAGGCAAAACTCTGTAAAAATGGCAATTTTGGTCACTGTGAGGGTTTAAAATGTGGTTATTCAACATGAGGCACGATCCAATTGACATTTTGAATCATTTTTGGTACAGTCCAAAAAATCAATTTTCGGATGAAAAACGATGACTCCGGAGCTGTCGAATGTTCCCAAAATGGTCTATAATGATGAAATTTTAACATTTAATCTTTTGACTCTAAATGACTGTTGGATGTGAATTATGACAATTTCAACTAAAATAAGTGTGTTTAAAGTCATTTCTGTGACTGAAACGGGTCAAAATTGAAGCTTTTAAATAAGCAAAACTCTGTAAAAATGGCAATTTTGGTCACTGTGAGGGTTTAAAATGTGGTTATTCAACATGAGGCATGATCCAATTGACATTTTGAATCATTTTTGGTAAAGTCCAAAAAATCAATTTTCGGATGAAAAACGATGACTCCGGACATGTCGAACGTTCCCAAAATGGCCTATAATGATGAAATTTTAACATTTAATCTTTTGACTCTAAATGACTGTTGGATGTGAATTATGACAATTTCAACTAAAATAAGTGTGTTTAAAGTCATTTCTGTGACTGAAACGGGTCAAAATTGAAGCTTTTAAATAGGCAAAACTCTGTAAAAATGGCAATTTTGGTCACTGTGAGGGTTTAAAATGTGGTTATTCAACATGAGGCACGATCCAATTGACATTTTGAATCATTTTTGGTACAGTCCAAAAAATCAATTTTCGGATGAAAAACGATGACTCCGGAGCTGTCGAATGTTCCCAAAATGGTCTATAATGATGAAATTTTAACATTTAATCTTTTGACTCTAAATGACTGTTGGATGTGAATTATGACAATTTCAACTAAAATAAGTGTGTTTAAAGTCATTTCTGTGACTGAAACGGGTCAAAATTGAAGCTTTTAAATAAGCAAAACTCTGTAAAAATGGCAATTTTGGTCACTGTGAGGGTTTAAAATGTGGTTATTCAACATGAGGCATGATCCAATTGACATTTTGAATCATTTTTGGTAAAGTCCAAAAAATCAATTTTCGGATGAAAAACGATGACTCCGGACATGTCGAACGTTCCCAAAATGGCCTATAATGATGAAATTTTAACATTTAATCTTTTGACTCTAAATGACTGTTGGATGTGAATTATGACAATTTCAACTAAAATAAGTGTGTTTAAAGTCATTTCTGTGACTGAAACGGGTCAAAATTGAAGCTTTTAAATGAGCAAAACTCTGTAAAAATGGCCATTTTGGTCACTGTGAGGGTTTAAAAAGTGGTTATTCAACATAAGGCACGATCCAATTGACATTTTGAATCATTTTTGGTACAGTCCAAAAAATCAATTTTCGGATGAAAAATGATGACTCCGGACATGTCGAACGTTCCCAAAATGGTCTATAATGATGAAATTTTAACATTTAATCTTTTGACTCTAAATGACTGTTGGATGTGAATTATGACTTTTTCAACTAAAATAAGTGTGTTTAACGTCATTTCTGTGACTGAAACGGGTCAAAATTGAAGCTTTTAAATAAGCAAAACTCTGTAAAAATGGCCATTCTGGTCAATGTGAGGGTTTAAAAAGTGGTTTTTCAACATGAGGCACGATCCAATTGACATTTTGAATCATTTTTGGTACAGTCCAAAAAATTAATTTTCGCATGAAAAACGATGACTCCGGACATGTCGAACGTTCCCAAAATGGTCTATAATGATGAAATTTTAACATTTAATCTTTTGACTCTAAATGACTGTTGGATGTGAATTATGACTTTTTCAACTAAAATAAGTGTGTTTAAAGTCATTTCTGTGCCTGAAACGGGTCAAAATTGAAGCTTTTGAGTAAGCAAAACTCTGTAAAAATGGCAATTTTGGTCACTGTGAGGGTTTAAACAGTGGTTATTCAACATGAGGCACGATCCAATTGACATTTTGAATCATTTTTGGTACAGTCCAAAAAATCAATTTTCGGATGAAAAACGATGACTCCGGACATGTCAAACGTTCCCAAAATGGTCTATAATGATGACATTTTAACATTAAATCTTTTGACTCTAAATGACTGTTGGATGTGAATTATGGCTTTTTCAACTAAAATAAGTGTGTTTAAAGTCATTTCTGTGACTGAAATGGGTCAAAATTGAAGCTTTTAAATAAGCAAAACTCTGTAAAAAATTGCCATTTTGGTCACTGTGAGGGTTTAAAAAGTGGTTATTCAACATGAGGCACGATCCAATTGACATTTTGAATCATTTTTGGTACAGTCCAAAAAATCAATTTTCGGATGAAAAACGATGACTCCGGACATTTCGAACGTTCCCAAAATGGTCTATAATGATGAAATTTTAACATTTAATCTTTTGACTCTAAATGACTGTTGGATGTGAATTATGACTTTTTCAACTAAAATAAGTGTGTTTAAAGTCATTTCTGTGCCTGAAACGGGTCAAAATTGAAGCTTTTGAGTAAGCAAAACTCTGTAAAAATGGCAATTTTGGTCACTGTGAGGGTTTAAACAGTGGTTATTCAACATGAGGCACGATCCAATTGACATTTTGAATCATATTTGGTACAGTCCAAAAAATCAATTTTCGGATGAAAAACGATGACTCCGGACATGTCGAACGTTCCCAAAATGGTCTATAATGATGAAATTTTAACATTAAATCTTTTGACTATAAATGACTGTTGGATGTGAATTATGACTTTTTCAACTAAAATAAGTGTGTTTAAAGTCATTTCTGTGACTGAAACGGGTCAAAATTGAAGCTTTTAAATAAGCAAAACTCTGTAAAAATGGCCATTTTGGTCACAGTGAGGGTTTAAAAAGTGGTTATTCAACATGAGGCACGATCCAATTGACATTTTGAATAATTTTTGGTACAGTCCAAAAAATCAATTTTCGGATGAAAAACGATGACTCCGGACATGTGGAACGTTCCCAAAATGGTCTATAATGATGAAATTTTAACATTTAATCTTTTGACTCTAAATGACTGTTGGATGTGAATTATGACTTTTTCAACTAAAATAAGTGTGTTTAAAGTCATTTCTGTGACTGAAATGGGTCAAAATTGAAGCTTTTGAGTAAGCAAAACTCTGTAAAAATGGCAATTTTGGTCACTGTGAGGGTTTAAACAGTGGTTATTCAACATGAGGCACGATCCAATTGACATTTTGAATCATTTTTGGTACAGTCCAAAAAATCAATTTTCGGATGAAAAACGATGACTCCGGACATGTCGAACGTTCCCAAAATGGTCTATAATGATGACATTTTAACATTAAATCTTTTGACTCTAAATGACTGTTGGATGTGAATGATGGCTTTTTCAACTAAAATAAGTGTGTTTAAAGTCATTTCTGTGACTGAAATGGGTCAAAATTGAAGCTTTTAAATAAGCAAAACTCTGTAAAAAATTGCCATTTTGGTCACTGTGAGGGTTTAAAAAGTGGTTATTCAACATGAGGCACGATCCAATTGACATTTTGAATCATTTTTGGTACAGTCCAAAAAATCAATTTTCGGATGAAAAACGATGACTCCGGACATGTCGAACGTTCCCAAAATGGTCTATAATGATGAAATTTTAACATTTAATCTTTTGACTCTAAATGACTGTTGGATGTGAATTATGACTTTTTCAACTAAAATAAGTGTGTTTAAAGTCATTTCTGTGACTGAAATGGGTCAAAATTGAAGCTTTTAAATAAGCAAAACTCTGTAAAAAATGGCCATTTTGGTCACTGTGAGGGTTTAAAAAGTGGTTATTCAACATAGGCACGATCCAATTGACATTTTGAATCATTTTTGGTACAGTCCAAAAAATCAATTTTCGGATGAAAAACGATGACTCCGGACATGTCGAACGTTCCCAAAATGGTCTATAATGATGAAATTTTAACATTTAATCTTTTGACTCTAATTGACTGTTGGATGTGAATTATGACAATTTCAACTAAAATAAGTGTGTTTAAAGTCATTTCTGTGCCTGAAACGGGTCAAAATTGAAGCTTTTGAGTAAGCAAAACTCTGTAAAAATGGCAATTTTGGTCACTGTGAGGGTTTAAAAAGTGGTTATTAAACATGAGGCACGATCCAATTGACATTTTGAATCATTTTTGGTACAGTCCAAAAAATCAATTTTCGGATGAAAAACGATGACTCCGGACATGTCGAACGTTCCCAAAATGGTCTATAATGATGAAATTTTAACATTTAATCTTTTGACTCTAAATGACTGTTGGATGTGAATTATGACTTTTTCAACTAAAATAAGTGTGTTTAAAGTCATTTCTGTGACTGAAACGGGTCAAAATTGAAGCTTTTAAATAAGCAAAACTCTGTAAAAATGGCCATTTTGGTCACAGTGAGGGTTTAAAAAGTGGTTATTCAACATGAGGCACGATCCAATTGACATTTTGAATAATTTTTGGTACAGTCCAAAAAATCAATTTTCGGATGAAAAACGATGACTCCGGACATGTGGAACGTTCCCAAAATGGTCTATAATGATGAAATTTTAACATTTAATCTTTTGACTCTAAATGACTGTTGGATGTGAATTATGACTTTTTCAACTAAAATAAGTGTGTTTAAAGTCATTTCTGTGCCTGAAACGGGTCAAAATTGAAGCTTTTGAGTAAGCAAAACTCTGTAAAAATGGCAATTTTGGTCACTGTGAGGGTTTAAACAGTGGTTATTCAACATGAGGCACGATCCAATTGACATTTTGAATCATTTTTGGTACAGTCCAAAAAATCAATTTTCGGATGAAAAACGATGACTCCGGACATGTCGAACGTTCCCAAAATGGTCTATAATGATGAAATTTTAACATTTAATCTTTTGACTCTAAATGACTGTTGGAGGTGAATTATGACAATTTCAACTAAAATAAGTGTGTTTAAAGTCATTTCTGTGACTGAAACGGGTCAAAATTGAAGCTTTTAAATAGGCAAAACTCTGTAAAAATGGCAATTTTGGTCACTGTGAGGGTTTAAAATGTGGTTATTCAACATGAGGCACGATCCAATTGACATTTTGAATCATTTTTGGTACAGTCCAAAAAATCAATTTTCGGATGAAAAACGATGACTCCGGAGCTGTCGAACGTTCCCAAAATGGTCTATAATGATGAAATTTTAACATTTAATCTTTTGACTCTAAATGACTGTTGGATGTGAATTATGACAATTTCAACTAAAATAAGTGTGTTTAAAGTCATTTCTGTGACTGAAACGGGTCAAAATTGAAGCTTTTAAATAAGCAAAACTCTGTAAAAATGGCAATTTTGGTCACTGTGAGGGTTTAAAATGTGGTTATTCAACATGAGGCATGATCCAATTGACATTTTGAATCATTTTTGGTAAAGTCCAAAAAATCAATTTTCGGATGAAAAACGATGACTCCGGACATGTCGAACGTTCCCAAAATGGCCTATAATGATGAAATTTTAACATTTAATCTTTTGACTCTAAATGACTGTTGGATGTGAATTATGACTTTTTCAACTAAAATAAGTCTGTTTAAAGTCATTTCTGTGCCTGAAACGGGTCAAAATTGAAGCTTTTGAGTAAGCAAAACTCTGTAAAAATGGCAATTTTGGTCACTGTGAGGGTTTAAACAGTGGTTATTCAACATGAGGCACGATCCAATTGACATTTTGAATCATTTTTGGTACAGTCCAAAAAATCAATTTTCGGATGAAAAACGATGACTCCGGACATGTCGAACGTTCCCAAAATGGTCTATAATATTGAAATTTTAACATTTAATCTTTTGACTCTAAATGACTGTTGGATGTGAATTCTGACTTTTTCAACTAAAATAAGTGTGTTTAAAGTCATTTCTGTGACTGAAACGGGTCAAAATTGAAGCTTTTAAATAAGCAAAACTCTGTAAAAATGGCCATTTTGGTCACTGTGAGGGTTTAAAAAGTGGTTATTCAACATGAGGCACGATCCAATTGACATTTTGAATCATTTTTGGTACAGTCCAAAAAATCAATTTTCGGATGAAAAACGATGACTCCGGACATGTCGAACGTTCCCAAAATGGTCTATAATGATGAAATTTTAACATTTAATCTTTTGACTCTAAATGACTGTTGGATGTGAATTATGACTTTTTCAACTAAAATAAGTGTGTTTAAAGTCATTTCTGTGCCTGAAACGGGTCAAAATTGAAGCTTTTGAGTAAGCAAAACTCTGTAAAAATGGCAATTTTGGTCACTGTGAGGGTTTAAACAGTGGTTATTCAACATGAGGCACGATCCAATTGACATTTTGAATCATTTTTGGTACAGTCCAAAAAATCAATTTTCGGATGAAAAACGATGACTCCGGAGCTGTGGAACGTTCCCAAAATGGTCTATAATGATGAAATGTTAACATTTAATCTTTTGACTCTAAATGACTGTTGGATGTGAATTATGACTTTTTCAACTAAAATAAGTGTGTTTAAAGTCATTTCTGTGACTGAAATGGGTCAAAATTGAAGCTTTTAAATAAGCAAAACTCTGTAAAAATGGCAATTTTGGTCACTGTGAGGGTTTAAAATGTGGTTATTCAACATGAGGCACGATCCAATTGACATTTTGAATCATTTTTGGTACAGTCCAAAAAATCAATTTTCGGATGAAAAACGATGACTCCGGAGCTGTCGAACGTTCCCAAAATGGTCTATAATGATGAAATGTTAACATTTAATCTTTTGACTCTAAATGACTGTTGGATGTGAATTATGACTTTTTCAACTAAAATAAGTGTGTTTAAAGTCATTTCTGTGACTGAAATGGGTCAAAATTGAAGCTTTTAAATAAGCAAAACTCTGTAAAAAATGGCCATTTTGGTCACTGTGAGGGTTTAAAAAGTGGTTATTCAACATAGGCACGATCCAATTGACATTTTGAATCATTTTTGGTACAGTCCAAAAAATCAATTTTCGGATGAAAAACGATGACTCCGGACATGTCGAACGTTCCCAAAATGGTCTATAATGATGAAATTTTAACATTTAATCTTTTGACTCTAAATGACTGTTGGATGTGAATTATGACTTTTTCAACTAAAATAAGTGTGTTTAAAGTCATTTCTGTGACTGAAACGGGTCAAAATTGAAGCTTTTAAATAAGCAAAACTCTGTAAAAATGGCCATTTTGGTCACAGTGAGGGTTTAAAAAGTGGTTATTCAACATGAGGCACGATCCAATTGACATTTTGAATAATTTTTGGTACAGTCCAAAAAATCAATTTTCGGATGAAAAACGATGACTCCGGACATGTGGAACGTTCCCAAAATGGTCTATAATGATGAAATTTTAACATTTAATCTTTTGACTCTAAATGACTGTTGGATGTGAATTATGACTTTTTCAACTAAAATAAGTGTGTTTAAAGTCATTTCTGTGCCTGAAACGGGTCAAAATTGAAGCTTTTGAGTAAGCAAAACTCTGTAAAAATGGCAATTTTGGTCACTGTGAGGGTTTAAACAGTGGTTATTCAACATGAGGCACGATCCAATTGACATTTTGAATCATTTTTGGTACAGTCCAAAAAATCAATTTTCGGATGAAAAACGATGACTCCGGACATGTCGAACGTTCCCAAAATGGTCTATAATGATGAAATTTTAACATTTAATCTTTTGACTCTAAATGACTGTTGGATGTGAATTATGACAATTTCAACTAAAATAAGTGTGTTTAAAGTCATTTCTGTGACTGAAACGGGTCAAAATTGAAGCTTTTAAATAGGCAAAACTCTGTAAAAATGGCAATTTTGGTCACTGTGAGGGTTTAAAATGTGGTTATTCAACATGAGGCACGATCCAATTGACATTTTGAATCATTTTTGGTACAGTCCAAAAAATCAATTTTCGGATGAAAAACGATGACTCCGGAGCTGTCGAACGTTCCCAAAATGGTCTATAATGATGAAATTTTAACATTTAATCTTTTGACTCTAAATGACTGTTGGATGTGAATTATGACAATTTCAACTAAAATAAGTGTGTTTAAAGTCATTTCTGTGACTGAAACGGGTCAAAATTGAAGCTTTTAAATAAGCAAAACTCTGTAAAAATGGCAATTTTGGTCACTGTGAGGGTTTAAAATGTGGTTATTCAACATGAGGCATGATCCAATTGACATTTTGAATCATTTTTGGTAAAGTCCAAAAAATCAATTTTCGGATGAAAAACGATGACTCCGGACATGTCGAACGTTCCCAAAATGGCCTATAATGATGAAATTTTAACATTTAATCTTTTGACTCTAAATGACTGTTGGATGTGAATTATGACTTTTTCAACTAAAATAAGTCTGTTTAAAGTCATTTCTGTGACTGAAACGGGTCAAAATTGAAGCTTTTAAATAAGCAAAACTCTGTAAAAATGGCAATTTTGGTCACTGTGAGGGTTTAAACAGTGGTTATTCAACATGAGGCACGATCAAATTGACATTTTGAATCATTTTTGGTACAGTCCAAAAAATCAATTTTCGGATGAAAAACGATGACTCCGGACATGTCGAACGTTCCCAAAATGGTCTATAATGATGAAATTTTAACATTTAATCTTTTGACTCTAAATGACTGTTGGATGTGAATTATGACTTTTTCAACTAAAATAAGTGTGTTTAAAGTCATTTCTGTGCCTGAAACGGGTCAAAATTGAAGCTTTTGAGTAAGCAAAACTCTGTAAAAATGGCAATTTTGGTCACTGTGAGGGTTTAAACAGTGGTTATTCAACATGAGGCACGATCCAATTGACATTTTGAATCATTTTTGGTACAGTCCAAAAAATCAATTTTCGGATGAAAAACGATGACTCCGGACATGTCGAACGTTCCCAAAATGGTCTATAATGATGAAATTTTAACATTAAATCTTTTGACTCTAAATGACTGTTGGATGTGAATTATGACTTTTTCAACTAAAATAAGTGTCATTAAAGTCGTTTCTGTGACTGAAACGGGTCAAAATTGAAGCTTTTAAATAAGCAAAACTCTGTAAAAATGGCCATTTTGGTCACAGTGAGGGTTTAAAAAGTGGTTATTCAACATGAGGCACGATCCAATTGACATTTTGAATCATTTTTGGTACAGTCCAAAAAATCAATTTTCGGATGAAAAACGATGACTCCGGACATGTGGAACGTTCCCAAAATGGTCTATAATGATGAAATTTTAACATTTAATCTTTTGACTCTAAATGACTGTTGGATGTGAATTATGACTTTTTCAACTAAAATAAGTGTGTTTAAAGTCATTTCTGTGCCTGAAACGGGTCAAAATTGAAGCTTTTGAGTAAGCAAAACTCTGTAAAAATGGCAATTTTGGTCACTGTGAGGGTTTAAACAGTGGTTATTCAACATGAGGCACGATCCAATTGACATTTTGAATCATTTTTGGTACAGTCCAAAAAATCAATTTTCGGATGAAAAACGATGACTCCGGACATGTCGAACGTTCCCAAAATGGTCTATAATGATGAAATTTTAACATTTAATCTTTTGACTCTAAATGACTGTTGGATGTGAATTATGACTTTTTCAACTAAAATAAGTGTGTTTAAAGTCATTTCTGTGACTGAAATGGGTCAAAATTGAAGCTTTTAAATAAGCAAAACTCTGTAAAAAATGGCCATTTTGGTCACTGTGAGGGTTTAAAAAGTGGTTATTCAACATGAGGCACGATCCAATTGACATTTTGAATCATTTTTGGTACAGTCCAAAAAATCAATTTTCGGATGAAAAACGATGACTCCGGAGCTGTCGAACGTTCCCAAAATGGTCTATAATGATGAAATTTTAACATTTAATCTTTTGACTCTAAATGACTGTTGGATGTGAATTATGACAATTTCAACTAAAATAAGTGTGTTTAAAGTCATTTCTGTGACTGAAACGGGTCAAAATTGAAGCTTTTAAATAAGCAAAACTCTGTAAAAATGGCAATTTTGGTCACTGTGAGGGTTTAAAATGTGGTTATTCAACATGAGGCATGATCCAATTGACATTTTGAATCATTTTTGGTAAAGTCCAAAAAATCAATTTTCGGATGAAAAACGATGACTCCGGACATGTCGAACGTTCCCAAAATGGCCTATAATGATGAAATTTTAACATTTAATCTTTTGACTCTAAATGACTGTTGGATGTGAATTATGACTTTTTCAACTAAAATAAGTCTGTTTAAAGTCATTTCTGTGCCTGAAACGGGTCAAAATTGAAGCTTTTGAGTAAGCAAAACTCTGTAAAAAGTGGCAATTTTGGTCACTGTGAGGGTTTAAACAGTGGTTATTCAACATGAGGCACGATCCAATTGACATTTTGAATCATTTTTGGTACAGTCCAAAAAATCAATTTTCGGATGAAAAACGATGACTCCGGACATGTCGAACGTTCCCAAAATGGTCTATAATATTGAAATTTTAACATTTAATCTTTTGACTCTAAATGACTGTTGGATGTGAATTCTGACTTTTTCAACTAAAATAAGTGTGTTTAAAGTCATTTCTGTGACTGAAACGGGTCAAAATTGAAGCTTTTAAATAAGCAAAACTCTGTAAAAATGGCCATTTTGGTCACTGTGAGGGTTTAAAAAGTGGTTATTCAACATGAGGCACGATCCAATTGACATTTTGAATCATTTTTGGTACAGTCCAAAAAATCAATTTTCGGATGAAAAACGATGACTCCGGACATGTCGAACGTTCCCAAAATGGTCTATAATGATGAAATTTTAACATTTAATCTTTTGACTCTAAATGACTGTTGGATGTGAATTATGACTTTTTCAACTAAAATAAGTGTGTTTAAAGTCATTTCTGTGCCTGAAACGGGTCAAAATTGAAGCTTTTGAGTAAGCAAAACTCTGTAAAAATGGCAATTTTGGTCACTGTGAGGGTTTAAACAGTGGTTATTCAACATGAGGCACGATCCAATTGACATTTTGAATCATTTTTGGTACAGTCCAAAAAATCAATTTTCGGATGAAAAACGATGACTCCGGAGCTGTCGAACGTTCCCAAAATGGTCTATAATGATGAAATGTTAACATTTAATCTTTTGACTCTAAATGACTGTTGGATGTGAATTATGACTTTTTCAACTAAAATAAGTGTGTTTAAAGTCATTTCTGTGACTGAAATGGGTCAAAATTGAAGCTTTTAAATAAGCAAAACTCTGTAAAAATGGCAATTTTGGTCACTGTGAGGGTTTAAAATGTGGTTATTCAACATGAGGCACGATCCAATTGACATTTTGAATCATTTTTGGTACAGTCCAAAAAATCAATTTTCGGATGAAAAACGATGACTCCGGAGCTGTCGAACGTTCCCAAAATGGTCTATAATGATGAAATGTTAACATTTAATCTTTTGACTCTAAATGACTGTTGGATGTGAATTATGACTTTTTCAACTAAAATAAGTGTGTTTAAAGTCATTTCTGTGACTGAAATGGGTCAAAATTGAAGCTTTTAAATAAGCAAAACTCTGTAAAAAATGGCCATTTTGGTCACTGTGAGGGTTTAAAAAGTGGTTATTCAACATAGGCACGATCCAATTGACATTTTGAATCATTTTTGGTACAGTCCAAAAAATCAATTTTCGGATGAAAAACGATGACTCCGGACATGTCGAACGTTCCCAAAATGGTCTATAATGATGAAATTTTAACATTTAATCTTTTGACTCTAATTGACTGTTGGATGTGAATTATGACAATTTCAACTAAAATAAGTGTGTTTAAAGTCATTTCTGTGCCTGAAACGGGTCAAAATTGAAGCTTTTGAGTAAGCAAAACTCTGTAAAAATGGCAATTTTGGTCACTGTGAGGGTTTAAAAAGTGGTTATTAAACATGAGGCACGATCCAATTGACATTTTGAATCATTTTTGGTACAGTCCAAAAAATCAATTTTCGGATGAAAAACGATGACTCCGGACATGTCGAACGTTCCCAAAATGGTCTATAATGATGAAATTTTAACATTTAATCTTTTGACTCTAAATGACTGTTGGATGTGAATTATGACTTTTTCAACTAAAATAAGTGTGTTTAAAGTCATTTCTGTGACTGAAACGGGTCAAAATTGAAGCTTTTAAATAAGCAAAACTCTGTAAAAATGGCCATTTTGGTCACAGTGAGGGTTTAAAAAGTGGTTATTCAACATGAGGCACGATCCAATTGACATTTTGAATAATTTTTGGTACAGTCCAAAAAATCAATTTTCGGATGAAAAACGATGACTCCGGACATGTGGAACGTTCCCAAAATGGTCTATAATGATGAAATTTTAACATTTAATCTTTTGACTCTAAATGACTGTTGGATGTGAATTATGACTTTTTCAACTAAAATAAGTGTGTTTAAAGTCATTTCTGTGCCTGAAACGGGTCAAAATTGAAGCTTTTGAGTAAGCAAAACTCTGTAAAAATGGCAATTTTGGTCACTGTGAGGGTTTAAACAGTGGTTATTCAACATGAGGCACGATCCAATTGACATTTTGAATCATTTTTGGTACAGTCCAAAAAATCAATTTTCGGATGAAAAACGATGACTCCGGACATGTCGAACGTTCCCAAAATGGTCTATAATGATGAAATTTTAACATTTAATCTTTTGACTCTAAATGACTGTTGGATGTGAATTATGACAATTTCAACTAAAATAAGTGTGTTTAAAGTCATTTCTGTGACTGAAACGGGTCAAAATTGAAGCTTTTAAATAGGCAAAACTCTGTAAAAATGGCAATTTTGGTCACTGTGAGGGTTTAAAATGTGGTTATTCAACATGAGGCACGATCCAATTGACATTTTGAATCATTTTTGGTACAGTCCAAAAAATCAATTTTCGGATGAAAAACGATGACTCCGGAGCTGTCGAACGTTCCCAAAATGGTCTATAATGATGAAATTTTAACATTTAATCTTTTGACTCTAAATGACTGTTGGATGTGAATTATGACAATTTCAACTAAAATAAGTGTGTTTAAAGTCATTTCTGTGACTGAAACGGGTCAAAATTGAAGCTTTTAAATAAGCAAAACTCTGTAAAAATGGCAATTTTGGTCACTGTGAGGGTTTAAAATGTGGTTATTCAACATGAGGCATGATCCAATTGACATTTTGAATCATTTTTGGTAAAGTCCAAAAAATCAATTTTCGGATGAAAAACGATGACTCCGGACATGTCGAACGTTCCCAAAATGGCCTATAATGATGAAATTTTAACATTTAATCTTTTGACTCTAAATGACTGTTGGATGTGAATTATGACTTTTTCAACTAAAATAAGTCTGTTTAAAGTCATTTCTGTGACTGAAACGGGTCAAAATTGAAGCTTTTAAATAAGCAAAACTCTGTAAAAATGGCAATTTTGGTCACTGTGAGGGTTTAAACAGTGGTTATTCAACATGAGGCACGATCAAATTGACATTTTGAATCATTTTTGGTACAGTCCAAAAAATCAATTTTCGGATGAAAAACGATGACTCCGGACATGTCGAACGTTCCCAAAATGGTCTATAATGATGAAATTTTAACATTTAATCTTTTGACTCTAAATGACTGTTGGATGTGAATTATGACTTTTTCAACTAAAATAAGTGTGTTTAAAGTCATTTCTGTGCCTGAAACGGGTCAAAATTGAAGCTTTTGAGTAAGCAAAACTCTGTAAAAATGGCAATTTTGGTCACTGTGAGGGTTTAAACAGTGGTTATTCAACATGAGGCACGATCCAATTGACATTTTGAATCATTTTTGGTACAGTCCAAAAAATCAATTTTCGGATGAAAAACGATGACTCCGGACATGTCGAACGTTCCCAAAATGGTCTATAATGATGAAATTTTAACATTAAATCTTTTGACTCTAAATGACTGTTGGATGTGAATTATGACTTTTTCAACTAAAATAAGTGTCATTAAAGTCGTTTCTGTGACTGAAACGGGTCAAAATTGAAGCTTTTAAATAAGCAAAACTCTGTAAAAATGGCCATTTTGGTCACAGTGAGGGTTTAAAAAGTGGTTATTCAACATGAGGCACGATCCAATTGACATTTTGAATCATTTTTGGTACAGTCCAAAAAATCAATTTTCGGATGAAAAACGATGACTCCGGACATGTGGAACGTTCCCAAAATGGTCTATTATGATGAAATTTTAACATTTAATCTTTTGACTCTAAATGACTGTTGGATGTGAATTATGACTTTTTCAACTAAAATAAGTGTGTTTAAAGTCATTTCTGTGCCTGAAACGGGTCAAAATTGAAGCTTTTGAGTAAGCAAAACTCTGTAAAAATGGCAATTTTGGTCACTGTGAGGGTTTAAACAGTGGTTATTCAACATGAGGCACGATCCAATTGACATTTTGAATCATTTTTGGTACAGTCCAAAAAATCAATTTTCGGATGAAAAACGATGACTCCGGACATGTCGAACGTTCCCAAAATGGTCTATAATGATGAAATTTTAACATTTAATCTTTTGACTCTAAATGACTGTTGGATGTGAATTATGACTTTTTCAACTAAAATAAGTGTGTTTAAAGTCATTTCTGTGACTGAAATGGGTCAAAATTGAAGCTTTTAAATAAGCAAAACTCTGTAAAAAATGGCCATTTTGGTCACTGTGAGGGTTTAAAAAGTGGTTATTCAACATGAGGCACGATCCAATTGACATTTTGAATCATTTTTGGTACAGTCCAAAAAATCAATTTTCGGATGAAAAACGATGACTCCGGACATGTCGAACGTTCCCAAAATGGTCTATAATGATGAAATTTTAACATTTAATCTTTCATCTCTAAATGACTGTTGGATGTGAATTATGACAATTTCAACTAAAATAAGTGTGTTTAAAGTCATTTCTGTGACTGAAACGGGTCAAAATTGAAGCTTTTAAATAAGCAAAACTCTGTAAAAATGGCAATTTTGGTCACTGTGAGGGTTTAAACAGTGGTTATTCAACATGAGGCACGATCCAATTGACATTTTGAATCATTTTTGGTACAGTCCAAAAAATCAATTTTCGGATGAAAAACGATGACTCCGGACATGTCGAACGTTCCCAAAATGGTCTATAATGATGAAATTTTAACATTTAATCTTTTGACTCTAAATGACTGTTGGATGTGAATTATGACTTTTTCAACTAAAATAAGTGTGTTTAAAGTCATTTCTGTGACTGAAACGGGTCAAAATTGAAGCTTTTAAATAAGCAAAATTCTGTAAAAATTGCCATTTTGGTCACTGTGAGGGTTTAAAAAGTGGTTATTCAACATGAGGCACGATCCAATTGACATTTTGAATCATTTTTGGTACAGTCCAAAAAATCAATTTTCGGATGAAAACGATGACTCCGGACATGTCGAACGTTCCCAAAATGGTCTATAATGATGAAATTTTAACATTTAATCTTTCGACTCTAAATGACTGTTGGATGTGAATTATGACAATTTCAACTAAAATAAGTGTGTTTAAAGTCATTTCTGTGACTGAAACGGGTCAAAATTGAAGCTTTTAAATAAGCAAAACTCTGTAAAAATGGCAATTTTGGTCACTGTGAGGGTTTAAAATGTGGGTATTCAACATGAGGCACGATCCAATTGACATTTTGAATCATTTTTGGTACAGTCCAAAAAAATCAATTTTCGGATGAAAAACGATGACTCCGGACATGTCGAACGTTCCCAAAATGGTCTATAATGATGAAATTTTAACATTTAATCTTTCGACTCTAAATGACTGTTGGATGTGAATTATGACAATTTCAACTAAAATAAGTGTGTTTAAAGTCATTTCTGTGACTGAAACGGGTCGAAATTGAAGCTTTTAAATAAGCAAAACTCTGTAAAAATGGCAATTTTGGTCACTGTGAGGGTTTAAAATGTGGTTATTCAACATGAGGCACGATCCAATTGACATTTTGAATCATTTTTGGTACAGTCCAAAAAATCAATTTTCGGATGAAAAACGATGACTCCGGAGCTGTCGAACGTTCCCAAAATGGTCTATAATGATGAAATTTTAACATTTAATCTTTTGACTCTAAATGACTGTTGGATGTGAATTATGACAATTTCAACTAAAATAAGTGTGTTTAAAGTCATTTCTGTGACTGAAACGGGTCAAAATTGAAGCTTTTAAATAAGCAAAACTCTGTAAAAATGGCAATTTTGGTCACTGTGAGGGTTTAAAATGTGGTTATTCAACATGAGGCATGATCCAATTGACATTTTGAATCATTTTTGGTACAGTCCAAAAAATCAATTTTCGGATGAAAAACGATGACTCCGGACATGTCGAACGTTCCCAAAATGGCCTATAATGATGAAATTTTAACATTTAATCTTTTGACTCTAAATGACTGTTGGATGTGAATTATGACTTTTTCAACTAAAATAAGTCTGTTTAAAGTCATTTCTGTGCCTGAAACGGGTCAAAATTGAAGCTTTTGAGTAAGCAAAACTCTGTAAAAATGGCAATTTTGGTCACTGTGAGGGTTTAAAAAGTGGTTATTCAACATGAGGCACGATCCAATTGACATTTTTGAATCATTTTTGGTACAGTCCAAAAAATCAATTTTCGGATGAAAAACGATGACTCCGGACATGTCGAACGTTCCCAAAATGGCCTATATGATGAAATTTTAACATTTAATCTTTTGACTCTAAATGACTGTTGGATGTGAATTATGACTTTTTCAACTAAAATAAGTCTGTTTAAAGTCATTTCTGTGCCTGAAACGGGTCAAAATTGAAGCTTTTGAGTAAGCAAAACTCTGTAAAAATGGCAATTTTGGTCACTGTGAGGGTTTAAACAGTGGTTATTCAACATGAGGCACGATCCAATTGACATTTTGAATCATTTTTGGTACAGTCCAAAAAATCAATTTCGGATGAAAAACGATGACTCCGGACATGTCGAACGTTCCCAAAATGGTCTATAATGATGAAATTTTAACATTTAATCTTTTGACTCTAAATGACTGTTGGATGTGAATTATGACTTTTTCAACTAAAATAAGTCTGTTTAAAGTCATTTCTGTGACTGAAACGGGTCAAAATTGAAGCTTTTAAATAAGCAAAACTCTGTAAAAATGGCAATTTTGGTCACTGTGAGGGTTTAAACAGTGGTTATTCAACATGAGGCACGATCAAATTGACATTTTGAATCATTTTTGGTACAGTCCAAAAAATCAATTTTCGGATGAAAAACGATGACTCCGGACATGTCGAACGTTCCCAAAATGGTCTATAATGATGAAATTTTAACATTTAATCTTTTGACTCTAAATGACTGTTGGATGTGAATTATGACTTTTTCAACTAAAATAAGTGTGTTTAAAGTCATTTCTGTGCCTGAAACGGGTCAAAATTGAAGCTTTTGAGTAAGCAAAACTCTGTAAAAATGGCAATTTTGGTCACTGTGAGGTTTAAACAGTGGTTATTCAACATGAGGCACGATCCAATTGACATTTTGAATCATTTTTTGGTACAGTCCAAAAAATCAATTTTCGGATGAAAAACGATGACTCCGGACATGTCGAACGTTCCCAAAATGGTCTATAATGATGAAATTTTAACATTAAATCTTTTGACTCTAAATGACTGTTGGATGTGAATTATGACTTTTTCAACTAAAATAAGTGTCATTAAAGTCGTTTCTGTGACTGAAACGGGTCAAAATTGAAGCTTTTAAATAAGCAAAACTCTGTAAAAATGGCCATTTTGGTCACAGTGAGGGTTTAAAAAGTGGTTATTCAACATGAGGCACGATCCAATTGACATTTTGAATCATTTTTGGTACAGTCCAAAAAATCAATTTTCGGATGAAAAACGATGACTCCGGACATGTGGAACGTTCCCAAAATGGTCTATAATGATGAAATTTTAACATTTAATCTTTTGACTCTAAATGACTGTTGGATGTGAATTATGACTTTTTCAACTAAAATAAGTGTGTTTAAAGTCATTTCTGTGCCTGAAACGGGTCAAAATTGAAGCTTTTGAGTAAGCAAAACTCTGTAAAAATGGCAATTTTGGTCACTGTGAGGGTTTAAACAGTGGTTATTCAACATGAGGCACGATCCAATTGACATTTTGAATCATTTTTGGTACAGTCCAAAAAATCAATTTTCGGATGAAAAACGATGACTCCGGACATGTCGAACGTTCCCAAAATGGTCTATAATGATGAAATTTTAACATTTAATCTTTTGACTCTAAATGACTGTTGGATGTGAATTATGACTTTTTCAACTAAAATAAGTGTGTTTAAAGTCATTTCTGTGACTGAAATGGGTCAAAATTGAAGCTTTTAAATAAGCAAAACTCTGTAAAAAATGGCCATTTTGGTCACTGTGAGGGTTTAAAAAGTGGTTATTCAACATGAGGCACGATCCAATTGACATTTTGAATCATTTTTGGTACAGTCCAAAAAATCAATTTTCGGATGAAAAACGATGACTCCGGACATGTCGAACGTTCCCAAAATGGTCTATAATGATGAAATTTTAACATTTAATCTTTCATCTCTAAATGACTGTTGGATGTGAATTATGACAATTTCAACTAAAATAAGTGTGTTTAAAGTCATTTCTGTGACTGAAACGGGTCAAAATTGAAGCTTTTAAATAAGCAAAACTCTGTAAAAATGGCAATTTTGGTCACTGTGAGGGTTTAAACAGTGGTTATTCAACATGAGGCACGATCCAATTGACATTTTGAATCATTTTTGGTACAGTCCAAAAAATCAATTTTCGGATGAAAAACGATGACTCCGGACATGTCGAACGTTCCCAAAATGGTCTATAATGATGAAATTTTAACATTTAATCTTTTGACTCTAAATGACTGTTGGATGTGAATTATGACTTTTTCAACTAAAATAAGTGTGTTTAAAGTCATTTCTGTGACTGAAACGGGTCAAAATTGAAGCTTTTAAATAAGCAAAATTCTGTAAAAATTGCCATTTTGGTCACTGTGAGGGTTTAAAAAGTGGTTATTCAACATGAGGCACGATCCAATTGACATTTTGAATCATTTTTGGTACAGTCCAAAAAATCAATTTTCGGATGAAAACGATGACTCCGGACATGTCGAACGTTCCCAAAATGGTCTATAATGATGAAATTTTAACATTTAATCTTTCGACTCTAAATGACTGTTGGATGTGAATTATGACAATTTCAACTAAAATAAGTGTGTTTAAAGTCATTTCTGTGACTGAAACGGGTCAAAATTGAAGCTTTTAAATAAGCAAAACTCTGTAAAAATGGCAATTTTGGTCACTGTGAGGGTTTAAAATGTGGGTATTCAACATGAGGCACGATCCAATTGACATTTTGAATCATTTTTGGTACAGTCCAAAAAAATCAATTTTCGGATGAAAAACGATGACTCCGGACATGTCGAACGTTCCCAAAATGGTCTATAATGATGAAATTTTAACATTTAATCTTTCGACTCTAAATGACTGTTGGATGTGAATTATGACAATTTCAACTAAAATAAGTGTGTTTAAAGTCATTTCTGTGACTGAAACGGGTCGAAATTGAAGCTTTTAAATAAGCAAAACTCTGTAAAAATGGCAATTTTGGTCACTGTGAGGGTTTAAAATGTGGTTATTCAACATGAGGCACGATCCAATTGACATTTTGAATCATTTTTGGTACAGTCCAAAAAAATCAATTTTCGGATGAAAAACGATGACTCCGGAGCTGTCGAACGATCCCAAAATGGTCTATAATGATGAAATTTTAACATTTAATCTTTTGACTCTAAATGACTGTTGGATGTGAATTATGACAATTTCAACTAAAATAAGTGTGTTTAAAGTCATTTCTGTGACTGAAACGGGTCAAAATTGAAGCTTTTAAATAAGCAAAACTCTGTAAAAATGGCAATTTTGGTCACTGTGAGGGTTTAAAATGTGGTTATTCAACATGAGGCATGATCCAATTGACATTTTGAATCATTTTTGGTACAGTCCAAAAAATCAATTTTCGGATGAAAAACGATGACTCCGGACATGTCGAACGTTCCCAAAATGGCCTATAATGATGAAATTTTAACATTTAATCTTTTGACTCTAAATGACTGTTGGATGTGAATTATGACTTTTTCAACTAAAATAAGTCTGTTTAAAGTCATTTCTGTGCCTGAAACGGGTCAAAATTGAAGCTTTTGAGTAAGCAAAACTCTGTAAAAATGGCAATTTTGGTCACTGTGAGGGTTTAAAAAGTGGTTATTCAACATGAGGCACGATCCAATTGACATTTTGAATCATTTTTGGTACAGTCCAAAAAATCAATTTTCGGATGAAAAACGATGACTCCGGACATGTCGAACGTTCCCAAAATGGTCTATAATGATGAAATTTTAACATTTAATCTTTTGACTCTAATTGACTGTTGGATGTGAATTATGACAATTTCAACTAAAATAAGTGTGTTTAAAGTCATTTCTGTGACTGAAACGGGTCAAAATTGAAGCTTTTAAATAAGCAAAACTCTGTAAAAATGGCCATTTTGGTCACTGTGAGGGTTTAAAATGTGGTTTTTCAACATGAGGCACGATCCAATTGACATTTTGAATCATTTTTGGTACAGTCCAAAAAATCAATTTTCGGATGAAAAACGATGACTCCGGACATGTCGAATGTTCCCAAAATGGTCTATAATGATGAAATTTTAACATTTAACCTTTCGACTCTAAATGACTGTTGGATGTGAATTATGACAATTTCAACTAAAATAAGTGTGTTTAAAGTCATTTCTGTGACTGAAACGGGTCAAAATTGAAGCTTTTAAATTAGCAAAACTCTGTAAAAATGGCAATTTTGGTCACTGTGAGGGTTTAAAATGTGGTTATTCAACATGAGGCATGATCCAATTGACATTTTGAATCATTTTTGGTACAGTCCAAAAAATCAATTTTCGGATGAAAAACGATGACTCCGGACATGTCGAACGTTCCCAAAATGGCCTATAATGATGAAATTTTAACATTTAATCTTTTGACTCTAAATGACTGTTGGATGTGAATTATGACAATTTCAACTAAAATAAGTGTGTTTAAAGTCATTTCTGTGCCTGAAACGGGTCAAAAATTGAAGCTTTTGAGTAAGCAAAACTCTGTAAAAATGGCAATTTTGGTCACTGTGAGGGTTTAAACAGTGGTTATTCAACATGAGGCACGATCCAATTGACATTTTGAATAATTTTTGGTACAGTCCAAAAAATCAATTTTCGGATGAAAAACGATGACTCCGGACACGTCGAACGTTCCCAAAATGGTCTATAATGATGAAATTTTAACATTTAATCTTTTGACTCTAAATGACTGTTGGATGTGAATTATGACTTTTTCAACTAAAATAAGTGTGTTTAAAGTCGTTTCTGTGACTGAAACGGGTCAAAATTGAAGCTTTTAAATAAGCAAAACTATGTAAAAATGGCCATTTTGGTCACTGTGAGGGTTTAAAAAGTGGTTATTCAACATGAGGCACGATCCAATTGACATTTTGAATCATTTTTGGTACAGTCCAAAAAATCAATTTTCGGATGAAAAATGATGACTCCGGACATGTCGAACGTTCCCAAAATGGTCTATAATGATGAAATTTTAACATTTAATCTTTTGACTCTAAATGACTGTTGGATGTGAATTATGACTTTTTCAACTAAAATAAGTGTGTTTAAAGTCATTTCTGTGACTGAAACGGGTCAAAATTGAAGCTTTTAAATAAGCAAAACTCTGTAAAAATGGCCATTTTGGTCACTGTGAGGGTTTAAACAGTGGTTATTCAACATGAGGCACGATCCAATTGACATTTTGAATCATTTTTGGTACAGTCCAAAAAATCAATTTTCGGATGAAAAACGATGACTCCGGACATGTCGAACGTTCCCAAAATGGTCTATAATGATGAAATTTTAACATTTAATCTTTTGACTCTAATTGACTGTTGGATGTGAATTATGACAATTTCAACTAAAATAAGTGTGTTTAAAGTCATTTCTGTGACTGAAACGGGTCAAAATTGAAGCTTTTAAATAAGCAAAACTCTGTAAAAATGGCCATTTTGGTCACTGTGAGGGTTTAAAATGTGGTTTTTCAACATGAGGCACGATCCAATTGACATTTTGAATCATTTTTGGTACAGTCCAAAAAATCAATTTTCGGATGAAAAACGATGACTCCGGACATGTCGAACGTTCCCAAAATGGTCTATAATGATGAAATTTTAACATTTAACCTTTCGACTCTAAATGACTGTTGGATGTGAATTATGACAATTTCAACTAAAATAAGTGTGTTTAAAGTCATTTCTGTGACTGAAACGGGTCAAAATTGAAGCTTTTAAATTAGCAAAACTCTGTAAAAATGGCAATTTTGGTCACTGTGAGGGTTTAAAATGTGGTTATTCAACATGAGGCATGATCCAATTGACATTTTGAATCATTTTTGGTACAGTCCAAAAAATCAATTTTCGGATGAAAAACGATGACTCCGGACATGTCGAACGTTCCCAAAATGGCCTATAATGATGAAATTTTAACATTTAATCTTTTGACTCTAAATGACTGTTGGATGTGAATTATGACAATTTCAACTAAAATAAGTGTGTTTAAAGTCATTTCTGTGCCTGAAACGGGTCAAAATTGAAGCTTTTGAGTAAGCAAAACTCTGTAAAAATGGCAATTTTGGTCACTGTGAGGGTTTAAACAGTGGTTATTCAACATGAGGCACGATCCAATTGACATTTTGAATAATTTTTGGTACAGTCCAAAAAATCAATTTTCGGATGAAAAACGATGACTCCGGACACGTCGAACGTTCCCAAAATGGTCTATAATGATGAAATTTTAACATTTAATCTTTTGACTCTAAATGACTGTTGGATGTGAATTATGACTTTTTCAACTAAAATAAGTGTGTTTAAAGTCGTTTCTGTGACTGAAACGGGTCAAAATTGAAGCTTTTAAATAAGCAAAACTCTGTAAAAATGGCCATTTTGGTCACTGTGAGGGTTTAAAAAGTGGTTATTCAACATGAGGCACGATCCAATTGACATTTTGAATCATTTTTGGTACAGTCCAAAAAATCAATTTTCGGATGAAAAATGATGACTCCGGACATGTCGAACGTTCCCAAAATGGTCTATAATGATGAAATTTTAACATTTAATCTTTTGACTCTAAATGACTGTTGGATGTGAATTATGACTTTTTCAACTAAAATAAGTGTGTTTAAAGTCATTTCTGTGACTGAAACGGGTCAAAATTGAAGCTTTTAAATAAGCAAAACTCTGTAAAAATGGCCATTTTGGTCACTGTGAGGGTTTAAACAGTGGTTATTCAACATGAGGCACGATCCAATTGACATTTTGAATCATTTTTGGTACAGTCCAAAAAATCAATTTTCGGATGAAAAACGATGACTCCGGACATGTCGAACGTTCCCAAAATGGTCTATAATGATGAAATTTTAACATTTAATCTTTTGACTCTAAATGACTGTTGGATGTGAAATATGACTTTTTCAACTAAAATAAGTGTGTTTAAAGTCATTTCTGTGCCTGAAACGGGTCAAAATTGAAGCTTTTGAGTAAGCAAAACTCTGTAAAAATGGCAATTTTGGTCACTGTGAGGGTTTAAACAGTGGTTATTCAACATGAGGCACGATCCAATTGACATTTTGAATCATTTTTGGTACAGTCCAAAAAATCAATTTTCGGATGAAAAACGATGACTCCGGACATGTCGAACGTTCCCAAAATGGTCTATAATGATGAAATTTTAACATTTAATCTTTTGACTCTAAATGACTGTTGGATGTGAATTCTGACTTTTTCAACTAAAATAAGTGTGTTTAAAGTCATTTCTGTGACTGAAACGGGTCAAAATTGAAGCTTTTAAATAAGCAAAACTCTGTAAAAATGGCCATTTTGGTCACTGTGAGGGTTTAAAAAGTGGTTATTCAACATGAGGCACGATCCAATTGACATTTTGAATCATTTTTGGTACAGTCCAAAAAATCAATTTTCGGATGAAAAACGATGACTCCGGACATGTCGAATGTTCCCAAAATGGTCTATAATGATGAAATTTTAACATTTAACCTTTCGACTCTAAATGACTGTTGGATGTGAATTATGACAATTTCAACTAAAATAAGTGTGTTTAAAGTCATTTCTGTGACTGAAACGGGTCAAAATTGAAGCTTTTAAATTAGCAAAACTCTGTAAAAATGGCAATTTTGGTCACTGTGAGGGTTTAAAATGTGGTTATTCAACATGAGGCATGATCCAATTGACATTTTGAATCATTTTTGGTACAGTCCAAAAAATCAATTTTCGGATGAAAAACGATGACTCCGGACATGTCGAACGTTCCCAAAATGGCCTATAATGATGAAATTTTAACATTTAATCTTTTGACTCTAAATGACTGTTGGATGTGAATTATGACAATTTCAACTAAAATAAGTGTGTTTAAAGTCATTTCTGTGACTGAAACGGGTCAAAATTGAAGCTTTTAAATAAGCAAAACTCTGTAAAAATGGCCATTTTGGTCACTGTGAGGGTTTAAAATGTGGTTTTTCAACATGAGGCACGATCCAATTGACATTTTGAATCATTTTTGGTACAGTCCAAAAAATCAATTTTCGGATGAAAAACGATGACTCCGGACATGTCGAATGTTCCCAAAATGGTCTATAATGATGAAATTTTAACATTTAACCTTTCGACTCTAAATGACTGTTGGATGTGAATTATGACAATTTCAACTAAAATAAGTGTGTTTAAAGTCATTTCTGTGACTGAAACGGGTCAAAATTGAAGCTTTTAAATTAGCAAAACTCTGTAAAAATGGCAATTTTGGTCACTGTGAGGGTTTAAAATGTGGTTATTCAACATGAGGCATGATCCAATTGACATTTTGAATCATTTTTGGTACAGTCCAAAAAATCAATTTTCGGATGAAAAACGATGACTCCGGACATGTCGAACGTTCCCAAAATGGCCTATAATGATGAAATTTTAACATTTAATCTTTTGACTCTAAATGACTGTTGGATGTGAATTATGACAATTTCAACTAAAATAAGTGTGTTTAAAGTCATTTCTGTGCCTGAAACGGGTCAAAATTGAAGCTTTTGAGTAAGCAAAACTCTGTAAAAATGGCAATTTTGGTCACTGTGAGGGTTTAAACAGTGGTTATTCAACATGAGGCACGATCCAATTGACATTTTGAATAATTTTTGGTACAGTCCAAAAAATCAATTTTCGGATGAAAAACGATGACTCCGGACACGTCGAACGTTCCCAAAATGGTCTATAATGATGAAATTTTAACATTTAATCTTTTGACTCTAAATGACTGTTGGATGTGAATTATGACTTTTTCAACTAAAATAAGTGTGTTTAAAGTCGTTTCTGTGACTGAAACGGGTCAAAATTGAAGCTTTTAAATAAGCAAAACTATGTAAAAATGGCCATTTTGGTCACTGTGAGGGTTTAAAAAGTGGTTATTCAACATGAGGCACGATCCAATTGACATTTTGAATCATTTTTGGTACAGTCCAAAAAATCAATTTTCGGATGAAAAATGATGACTCCGGACATGTCGAACGTTCCCAAAATGGTCTATAATGATGAAATTTTAACATTTAATCTTTTGACTCTAAATGACTGTTGGATGTGAATTATGACTTTTTCAACTAAAATAAGTGTGTTTAAAGTCATTTCTGTGACTGAAACGGGTCAAAATTGAAGCTTTTAAATAAGCAAAACTCTGTAAAAATGGCCATTTTGGTCACTGTGAGGGTTTAAACAGTGGTTATTCAACATGAGGCACGATCCAATTGACATTTTGAATCATTTTTGGTACAGTCCAAAAAATCAATTTTCGGATGAAAAACGATGACTCCGGACATGTCGAACGTTCCCAAAATGGTCTATAATGATGAAATTTTAACATTTAATCTTTTGACTCTAATTGACTGTTGGATGTGAATTATGACAATTTCAACTAAAATAAGTGTGTTTAAAGTCATTTCTGTGACTGAAACGGGTCAAAATTGAAGCTTTTAAATAAGCAAAACTCTGTAAAAATGGCCATTTTGGTCACTGTGAGGGTTTAAAATGTGGTTTTTCAACATGAGGCACGATCCAATTGACATTTTGAATCATTTTTGGTACAGTCCAAAAAATCAATTTTCGGATGAAAAACGATGACTCCGGACATGTCGAACGTTCCCAAAATGGTCTATAATGATGAAATTTTAACATTTAACCTTTCGACTCTAAATGACTGTTGGATGTGAATTATGACAATTTCAACTAAAATAAGTGTGTTTAAAGTCATTTCTGTGACTGAAACGGGTCAAAATTGAAGCTTTTAAATTAGCAAAACTCTGTAAAAATGGCAATTTTGGTCACTGTGAGGGTTTAAAATGTGGTTATTCAACATGAGGCATGATCCAATTGACATTTTGAATCATTTTTGGTACAGTCCAAAAAATCAATTTTCGGATGAAAAACGATGACTCCGGACATGTCGAACGTTCCCAAAATGGCCTATAATGATGAAATTTTAACATTTAATCTTTTGACTCTAAATGACTGTTGGATGTGAATTATGACAATTTCAACTAAAATAAGTGTGTTTAAAGTCATTTCTGTGCCTGAAACGGGTCAAAATTGAAGCTTTTGAGTAAGCAAAACTCTGTAAAAATGGCAATTTTGGTCACTGTGAGGGTTTAAACAGTGGTTATTCAACATGAGGCACGATCCAATTGACATTTTGAATAATTTTTGGTACAGTCCAAAAAATCAATTTTCGGATGAAAAACGATGACTCCGGACACGTCGAACGTTCCCAAAATGGTCTATAATGATGAAATTTTAACATTTAATCTTTTGACTCTAAATGACTGTTGGATGTGAATTATGACTTTTTCAACTAAAATAAGTGTGTTTAAAGTCGTTTCTGTGACTGAAACGGGTCAAAATTGAAGCTTTTAAATAAGCAAAACTCTGTAAAAATGGCCATTTTGGTCACTGTGAGGGTTTAAAAAGTGGTTATTCAACATGAGGCACGATCCAATTGACATTTTGAATCATTTTTGGTACAGTCCAAAAAATCAATTTTCGGATGAAAAATGATGACTCCGGACATGTCGAACGTTCCCAAAATGGTCTATAATGATGAAATTTTAACATTTAATCTTTTGACTCTAAATGACTGTTGGATGTGAATTATGACTTTTTCAACTAAAATAAGTGTGTTTAAAGTCATTTCTGTGACTGAAACGGGTCAAAATTGAAGCTTTTAAATAAGCAAAACTCTGTAAAAATGGCCATTTTGGTCACTGTGAGGGTTTAAACAGTGGTTATTCAACATGAGGCACGATCCAATTGACATTTTGAATCATTTTTGGTACAGTCCAAAAAATCAATTTTCGGATGAAAAACGATGACTCCGGACATGTCGAACGTTCCCAAAATGGTCTATAATGATGAAATTTTAACATTTAATCTTTTGACTCTAAATGACTGTTGGATGTGAAATATGACTTTTTCAACTAAAATAAGTGTGTTTAAAGTCATTTCTGTGCCTGAAACGGGTCAAAATTGAAGCTTTTGAGTAAGCAAAACTCTGTAAAAATGGCAATTTTGGTCACTGTGAGGGTTTAAACAGTGGTTATTCAACATGAGGCACGATCCAATTGACATTTTGAATCATTTTTGGTACAGTCCAAAAAATCAATTTTCGGATGAAAAACGATGACTCCGGACATGTCGAACGTTCCCAAAATGGTCTATAATGATGAAATTTTAACATTTAATCTTTTGACTCTAAATGACTGTTGGATGTGAATTCTGACTTTTTCAACTAAAATAAGTGTGTTTAAAGTCATTTCTGTGACTGAAACGGGTCAAAATTGAAGCTTTTAAATAAGCAAAACTCTGTAAAAATGGCCATTTTGGTCACTGTGAGGGTTTAAAAAGTGGTTATTCAACATGAGGCACGATCCAATTGACATTTTGAATCATTTTTGGTACAGTCCAAAAAATCAATTTTCGGATGAAAAATGATGACTCCGGACATGTCGAACGTTCCCAAAATGGTCTATAATGATGAAATTTTAACATTTAATCTTTTGACTCTAAATGACTGTTGGATGTGAATTATGACTTTTTCAACTAAAATAAGTGTGTTTAAAGTCATTTCTGTGACTGAAACGGGTCAAAATTGAAGCTTTTAAATAAGCAAAACTCTGTAAAAATGGCCATTTTGGTCACTGTGAGGGTTTAAAAAGTGGTTATTCAACATGAGGCACGATCCAATTGACATTTTGAATCATTTTTGGTACAGTCCAAAAAATCAATTTTCGGATGAAAAACGATGACTCCGGATATGTCGAACGTTCCCAAAATGGTCTATAATGATGAAATTTTAACATTTAATCTTTTGACTCTAAATGACTGTTGGATGTGAATTATGACTTTTTCAACTAAAATAAGTGTGTTTAAAGTCATTTCTGTGCCTGAAACGGGTCAAAATTGAAGCTTTTGAGTAAGCAAAACTCTGTAAAAATGGCAATTTTGGTCACTGTGAGGGTTTAAACAGTGGTTATTCAACATGAGGCACGATCCAATTGACATTTTGAATAATTTTTGGTACAGTCCAAAAAATCAATTTTCGGATGAAAAACGATGACTCCGGACACGTCGAACGTTCCCAAAATGGTCTATAATGATGAAATTTTAACATTTAATCTTTTGACTCTAAATGACTGTTGGATGTGAATTATGACTTTTTCAACTAAAATAAGTGTGTTTAAAGTCATTTCTGTGACTGAAACGGGTCAAAATTGAAGCTTTTAAATAAGCAAAACTCTGTGAAAATGGCCATTTTGGTCACTGTGAGGGTTTAAAAAGTGGTTATTCAACATGAGGCACGATCCAATTGACATTTTGAATCATTTTTGGTACAGTCCAAAAAATCAATTTTCGGATGAAAAATGATGACTCCGGACATGTCGAACGTTCCCAAAATGGTCTATAATGATGAAATTTTAACATTTAATCTTTTGACTCTAAATGACTGTTGGATGTGAAATATGACTTTTTCAACTAAAATAAGTGTGTTTAAAGTCATTTCTGTGCCTGAAACGGGTCAAAATTGAAGCTTTTGAGTAAGCAAAACTCTGTAAAAATGGCAATTTTGGTCACTGTGAGGGTTTAAACAGTGGTTATTCAACATGAGGCACGATCCAATTGACATTTTGAATCATTTTTGGTACAGTCCAAAAAATCAATTTTCGGATGAAAAACGATGACTCCGGACATGTCGAACGTTCCCAAAATGGTCTATAATGATGAAATTTTAACATTTAATCTTTTGACTCTAAATGACTGTTGGATGTGAATTCTGACTTTTTCAACTAAAATAAGTGTGTTTAAAGTCATTTCTGTGACTGAAACGGGTCAAAATTGAAGCTTTTAAATAAGCAAAACTCTGTAAAAATGGCCATTTTGGTCACTGTGAGGGTTTAAAAAGTGGTTATTCAACATGAGGCACGATCCAATTGACATTTTGAATCATTTTTGGTACAGTCCAAAAAATCAATTTTCGGATGAAAAATGATGACTCCGGACATGTCGAACGTTCCCAAAATGGTCTATAATGATGAAATTTTAACATTTAATCTTTTGACTCTAAATAACTGTTGGATGTGAATTATGACTTTTTCAACTAAAATAAGTGTGTTTAAAGTCATTTCTGTGACTGAAACGGGTCAAAATTGAAGCTTTTAAATAAGCAAAACTCTGTAAAAATGGCCATTTTGGTCACTGTGAGGGTTTAAAAAGTGGTTATTCAACATGAGGCACGATCCAATTGACATTTTGAATCATTTTTGGTACAGTCCAAAAAATCAATTTTCGGATGAAAAACGATGACTCCGGATATGTCGAACGTTCCCAAAATGGTCTATAATGATGAAATTTTAACATTTAATCTTTTGACTCTAAATGACTGTTGGATGTGAATTATGACTTTTTCAACTAAAATAAGTGTGTTTAAAGTCATTTCTGTGCCTGAAACGGGTCAAAATTGAAGCTTTTGAGTAAGCAAAACTCTGTAAAAATGGCAATTTTGGTCACTGTGAGGGTTTAAACAGTGGTTATTCAACATGAGGCACGATCCAATTGACATTTTGAATCATTTTTGGTACAGTCCAAAAAATCAATTTTCGGATGAAAAACAATGACTCCGGACATGTCGAACGTTCCCAAAATGGTCTATAATGATGAAATTTTAACATTTAATCTTTTGACTCTAAATGACTGTTGGATGTGAATTATGACTTTTTCAACTAAAATAAGTGTGTTTAAAGTCATTTCTGTGACTGAAACGGGTCAAAATTGAAGCTTTTAAATAAGCAAAACTCTGTAAAAATGGCCATTTTGGTCACTGTGAGGGTTTAAAAAGTGGTTATTCAACATGAGGCACGATCCAATTGACATTTTGAATCATTTTTGGTACAGTCCAAAAAATCAATTTTCGGATGAAAAACGATGACTCCGGACATGTCGAACGTTCCCAAAATGGTCTATAATGATGAAATTTTAACATTTAATCTTTTGACTCTAAATGACTGTTGGATGTGAATTATGACTTTTTCAACTAAAATAAGTGTGTTTAAAGTCATTTCTGTGACTGAAACGGGTCAAAATTGAAGCTTTTAAATAAGCAAAACTGTAAAAATGGCCATTTTGGTCACTGTGAGGGTTTAAAAAGTGGTTATTCAACATGAGTCACGATCCAATTGACATTTTGAATCATTTTTGGTACAGTCCAAAAAATCAATTTTCGGATGAAAAACGATGACTCCGGATATGTCGAACGTTCCCAAAATGGTCTATAATGATGAAATTTTAACATTTAATCTTTTGACTCTAAATGACTGTTGGATGTGAATTATGACTTTTTCAACTAAAATAAGTGTGTTTAAAGTCATTTCTGTGCCTGAAACGGGTCAAAATTGAAGCTTTTGAGTAAGCAAAACTCTGTAAAAATGGCAATTTTGGTCACTGTGAGGGTTTAAACAGAGGTTATTCAACATGAGGCACGATCCAATTGACATTTTGAATAATTTTTGGTACAGTCCAAAAAATCAATTTTCGGATGAAAAACGATGACTCCGGACACGTCGAACGTTCCCAAAATGGTCTATAATGATGAAATTTTAACATTTAATCTTTTGACTCTAAATGACTGTTGGATGTGAATTATGACTTTTTCAACTAAAATAAGTGTGTTTAAAGTCATTTCTGTGACTGAAACGGGTCAAAATTGAAGCTTTTAAATAAGCAAAACTCTGTAAAAATGGCCATTTTGGTCACTGTGAGGGTTTGACTCTAAATGACTGTTGGATGTGAATTATGACTTTTTCAACTAAAATAAGTGTGTTTAAAGTCATTTCTGTGACTGAAACGGGTCAAAATTGAAGCTTTTAAATAAGCAAAACTCTGTAAAAATGGCCATTTTGGTCACTGTGAGGGTTTAAAAAGTGGTTATTCAACATGAGGCACGATCCAATTGACGTTTTGAATCATTTTTGGTACAGTCCAAAAAATCAATTTTCGGATGAAAAATGATGACTCCGGACATGTCGAACGTTCCCAAAATGGTCTATAATGATGAAATTTTAACATTTAATCTTTTGACTCTAAATGACTGTTGGATGTGAATTATGACTTTTTCAACTAAAATAAGTGTGTTTAAAGTCATTTCTGTGACTGAAACGGGTCAAAATTGAAGCTTTTAAATAAGCAAAACTCTGTAAAAATGGCCATTTTGGTCACTGTGAGGGTTTAAACAGTGGTTATTCAACATGAGGCACGATCCAATTGACATTTTGAATCATTTTTGGTACAGTCCAAAAAATCAATTTTCGGATGAAAAACGATGACTCCGGACATGTCGAACGTTCCCAAAATGGTCTATAATGATGAAATTTTAACATTTAATCTTTTGACTCTAAATGACTGTTGGATGTGAAATATGACTTTTTCAACTAAAATAAGTGTGTTTAAAGTCATTTCTGTGCCTGAAACGGGTCAAAATTGAAGCTTTTGAGTAAGCAAAACTCTGTAAAAATGGCAATTTTGGTCACTGTGAGGGTTTAAACAGTGGTTATTCAACATGAGGCACGATCCAATTGACATTTTGAATCATTTTTGGTACAGTCCAAAAAATCAATTTTCGGATGAAAAACGATGACTCCGGACATGTCGAACGTTCCCAAAATGGTCTATAATGATGAAATTTTAACATTTAATCTTTTGACTCTAAATGACTGTTGGATGTGAATTCTGACTTTTTCAACTAAAATAAGTGTGTTTAAAGTCATTTCTGTGACTGAAACGGGTCAAAATTGAAGCTTTTAAATAAGCAAAACTCTGTAAAAATGGCCATTTTGGTCACTGTGAGGGTTTAAAAAGTGGTTATTCAACATGAGGCACGATCCAATTGACATTTTGAATCATTTTTGGTACAGTCCAAAAAATCAATTTTCGGATGAAAAATGATGACTCCGGACATGTCGAACGTTCCCAAAATGGTCTATAATGATGAAATTTTAACATTTAATCTTTTGACTCTAAATGACTGTTGGATGTGAATTATGACTTTTTCAACTAAAATAAGTGTGTTTAAAGTCATTTCTGTGACTGAAACGGGTCAAAATTGAAGCTTTTAAATAAGCAAAACTCTGTAAAAATGGCCATTTTGGTCACTGTGAGGGTTTAAAAAGTGGTTATTCAACATGAGGCACGATCCAATTGACATTTTGAATCATTTTTGGTACAGTCCAAAAAATCAATTTTCGGATGAAAAACGATGACTCCGGATATGTCGAACGTTCCCAAAATGGTCTATAATGATGAAATTTTAACATTTAATCTTTTGACTCTAAATGACTGTTGGATGTGAATTATGACTTTTTCAACTAAAATAAGTGTGTTTAAAGTCATTTCTGTGCCTGAAACGGGTCAAAATTGAAGCTTTTGAGTAAGCAAAACTCTGTAAAAATGGCAATTTTGGTCACTGTGAGGGTTTAAACAGTGGTTATTCAACATGAGGCACGATCCAATTGACATTTTGAATAATTTTTGGTACAGTCCAAAAAATCAATTTTCGGATGAAAAACGATGACTCCGGACACGTCGAACGTTCCCAAAATGGTCTATAATGATGAAATTTTAACATTTAATCTTTTGACTCTAAATGACTGTTGGATGTGAATTATGACTTTTTCAACTAAAATAAGTGTGTTTAAAGTCATTTCTGTGACTGAAACGGGTCAAAATTGAAGCTTTTAAATAAGCAAAACTCTGTAAAAATGGCCATTTTGGTCACTGTGAGGGTTTAAAAAGTGGTTATTCAACATGAGGCACGATCCAATTGACATTTTGAATCATTTTTGGTACAGTCCAAAAAATCAATTTTCGGATGAAAAATGATGACTCCGGACATGTCGAACGTTCCCAAAATGGTCTATAATGATGAAATTTTAACATTTAATCTTTTGACTCTAAATGACTGTTGGATGTGAATTATGACTTTTTCAACTAAAATAAGTGTGTTTAAAGTCATTTCCGTGACTGAAACGGGTCAAAATTGAAGCTTTTAAATAAGCAAAACTCTGTAAAAATGGCCATTTTGGTCACTGTGAGGGTTTAAACAGTGGTTATTCAACATGAGGCACGATCCAATTGACATTTTGAATCATTTTTGGTACAGTCCAAAAAATCAATTTTCGGATGAAAAACGATGACTCCGGACATGTCGAACGTTCCCAAAATGGTCTATAATGATGAAATTTTAACATTTAATCTTTTGACTCTAAATGACTGTTGGATGTGAAATATGACTTTTTCAACTAAAATAAGTGTGTTTAAAGTCATTTCTGTGCCTGAAACGGGTCAAAATTGAAGCTTTTGAGTAAGCAAAACTCTGTAAAAATGGCAATTTTGGTCACTGTGAGGGTTTAAACAGTGGTTATTCAACATGAGGCACGATCCAATTGACATTTTGAATCATTTTTGGTACAGTCCAAAAAATCAATTTTCGGATGAAAAACGATGACTCCGGACATGTCGAACGTTCCCAAAATGGTCTATAATGATGAAATTTTAACATTTAATCTTTTGACTCTAAATGACTGTTGGATGTGAATTCTGACTTTTTCAACTAAAATAAGTGTGTTTAAAGTCATTTCTGTGACTGAAACGGGTCAAAATTGAAGCTTTTAAATAAGCAAAACTCTGTAAAAATGGCCATTTTGGTCACTGTGAGGGTTTAAAAAGTGGTTATTCAACATGAGGCACGATCCAATTGACATTTTGAATCATTTTTGGTACAGTCCAAAAAATCAATTTTCGGATGAAAAATGATGACTCCGGACATGTCGAACGTTCCCAAAATGGTCTATAATGATGAAATTTTAACATTTAATCTTTTGACTCTAAATGACTGTTGGATGTGAATTATGACTTTTTCAACTAAAATAAGTGTGTTTAAAGTCATTTCTGTGACTGAAACGGGTCAAAATTGAAGCTTTTAAATAAGCAAAACTCTGTAAAAATGGCCATTTTGGTCACTGTGAGGGTTTAAAAAGTGGTTATTCAACATGAGGCACGATCCAATTGACATTTTGAATCATTTTTGGTACAGTCCAAAAAATCAATTTTCGGATGAAAAACGATGACTCCGGATATGTCGAACGTTCCCAAAATGGTCTATAATGATGAAATTTTAACATTTAATCTTTTGACTCTAAATGACTGTTGGATGTGAATTATGACTTTTTCAACTAAAATAAGTGTGTTTAAAGTCATTTCTGTGCCTGAAACGGGTCAAAATTGAAGCTTTTGAGTAAGCAAAACTCTGTAAAAATGGCAATTTTGGTCACTGTGAGGGTTTAAACAGTGGTTATTCAACATGAGGCACGATCCAATTGACATTTTGAATCATTTTTGGTACAGTCCAAAAAATCAATTTTCGGATGAAAAACAATGACTCCGGACATGTCGAACGTTCCCAAAATGGTCTATAATGATGAAATTTTAACATTTAATCTTTTGACTCTAAATGACTGTTGGATGTGAATTATGACTTTTTCAACTAAAATAAGTGTGTTTAAAGTCATTTCTGTGACTGAAACGGGTCAAAATTGAAGCTTTTAAATAAGCAAAACTCTGTAAAAATGGCCATTTTGGTCACTGTGAGGGTTTAAAAAGTGGTTATTCAACATGAGGCACGATCCAATTGACATTTTGAATCATTTTTGGTACAGTCCAAAAAATCAATTTTCGGATGAAAAACGATGACTCCGGACATGTCGAACGTTCCCAAAATGGTCTATAATGATGAAATTTTAACATTTAATCTTTTGACTCTAAATGACTGTTGGATGTGAATTATGACTTTTTCAACTAAAATAAGTGTGTTTAAAGTCATTTCTGTGCCTGAAACGGGTCAAAATTGAAGCTTTTGAGTAAGCAAAACTCTGTAAAAATGGCAATTTTGGTCACTGTGAGGGTTTAAACAGTGGTTATTCAACATGAGGCACAATCCAATTGACATTTTGAATCATTTTTGGTACAGTCCAAAAAATCAATTTTCGGATGAAAAACGATGACTCCGGACATGTCGAACGTTCCCAAAATGGTCTATAATGATGAAATTTTAACATTTAATCTTTTGACTCTAAATGACTGTTGGATGTGAATTATGACTTTTTCAACTAAAATAAGTGTGTTTAAAGTCATTTCTGTGACTGAAACGGGTCAAAATTGAAGCTTTTAAATAAGCAAAACTCTGTAAAAATGGCCATTTTGGTCACTGTGAGGGTTTAAAAAGTGGTTTTTCAACATGAGGCACGATCCAATTGACATTTTGAATCATTTTTGGTACAGTCCAAAAAATCAATTTTCGGATGAAAAACGATGACTCCGGACATGTCGAACGTTCCCAAAATGGTCTATAATATTGAAATTTTAACATTTAATCTTTTGACTCTAAATGACTGTTGGATGTGAATTCTGACTTTTTCAACTAAAATAAGTGTGTTTAAAGTCATTTCTGTGACTGAAACGGGTCAAAATTGAAGCTTTTAAATAAGCAAAACTCTGTAAAAATGGCCATTTTGGTCACTGTGAGGGTTTAAAAAGTGGTTATTCAACATGAGGCACGATCCAATTGACATTTTGAATCATTTTGGTACAGTCCAAAAAATCAATTTTCGGATGAAAATCGATGACTCCGGACATGTCGAACGTTCCCAAAATGGTCTATAATGATGAAATTTTAACATTTAATCTTTTGACTCTAAATGACTGTTGGATGTGAATTATGACTTTTTCAACTAAAATAAGTGTGTTTAAAGTCATTTCTGTGCCTGAAACGGGTCAAAATTGAAGCTTTTGAGTAAGCAAAACTCTGTAAAAATGGCAATTTTGGTCACTGTGAGGGTTTAAACAGTGGTTATTCAACATGAAGCACGATCCAATTGACATTTTGAATCATTTTTGGTACAGTCCAAAAAATCAATTTTCGGATGAAAAACGATGACTCCGGACATGTCGAACGTTCCCAAAATTGTCTATAATGATGAAATTTTAACATTTAATCTTTTGACTCTAAATGACTGTTGGATGTGAATTATGACTTTTTCAACTAAAATAAGTGTGTTTAAAGTCATTTCTGTGACTGAAATGGGTCAAAATTGAAGCTTTTAAATAAGCAAAACTCTGTAAAAAATGGCCATTTTGGTCACTGTGAGGGTTTAAAAAGTGGTTATTCAACATGAGGCACGATCCAATTGACATTTTGAATCATTTTTGGTACAGTCCAAAAAATCAATTTTCGGATGAAAAACGATGACTCCGGACATGTCGAACGTTCCCAAAATGGTCTATAATGATGAAATTTTAACATTTAATCTTTTGACTCTAATTGACTGTTGGATGTGAATTATGACAATTTCAACTAAAATAAGTGTGTTTAAAGTCATTTCTGTGCCTGAAACGGGTCAAATTTAAAAGTTTTGAGTAAGCAAAACTCTGTAAAAATGGCAATTTTAGTCACTGTGAGGGTTTAAAAAGTGGTTATTCAACATGAGGCCCGATCCAAATGACATTTTGAATCAGTTTTGGTAGAGTCCAAAAAATCAATTTTCTGATGAAAAACGATGACCCCGGACCAGTCGAACGTTGAAAAAATGGTCAATATTGATGAAATTTTAACATTTAATCTTTTGACTTTAAATGACGGTTGGATGTGAGTTATTACTTTATCAACTAAAATTAGTGTGTTTAAAGTCATTTCTGTGCCTGAAATTGGTCAAAATTGAAGATTTTGAGTAAGCAAAACTCTGTAAAAATGGCAATTTTGGTCACTGTGAGGGTTTAAAAAGTGGTTATTCAACATGAGGCACGATCCAAATGACATTTTGAATCATTTTTGGTAGAGCCCAAAAAATCCATTTTCTGATGAAAAACGATGACCCCGGACCAGTCGAACGTTGAAAAAATGGTCAATATTGATGAAATTTTAACATTTAATCTTTTGACTTTAAATGACGGTTGGATGTGAGTTATTACTTTTTCAACTAAAATAAGTGTGTTTAAAGTCATTTCTGTGCCTGAAATTGGTCAAAATTGAAGATTTTGAGTAAGCAAAACTCTGTAAAAATGGCAATTTTGGTCACTGTGAGGGTTTAAAAAGTGGTTATTCAACAAGAGGCACGATCCAAATTACATTTTGAATCATTTTTGGTAGAGTCCAAAAAATCAATTTTCTGATGAAAAACGATGACCCCGGACCAGTCGAACGTTGAAAAAATGGTCAATATTGATGACATTTCAACATTTAATCTTTTGACTTTATTGACGGTTGGATGTGAGTTATTACTTTTTCAACTAAAATAAGTGTGTTTAAAGTCATTTCTGTGCCTGAAATTGGTCAAATTTAAAAGTTTTGAGTAAGCAAAACTCTGTAAAAATGGCAATTTTAGTCACTGTGAGGGTTTAAAAAGTGGTTATTCAACATGAGGCCCGATCCAAATGACATTTTGAATCAGTTTTGGTAGAGTCCAAAAAATCAATTTTCTGATGAAAAACGATGACCCTGGACCAGTCGAACGTTGAAAAAATGGTCAATATTGATGAAATTTTAACATTTAATCTTTTGACTTTAAATGACGGTTGGATGTGAATTATTACTTTTTCAACTAAAATAAGTGTGTTTAAAGTCATTTCTGTGCCTGAAATTGGTCAAATTTGAAGCTTTTGAGTAAGCAAAACTCTGTAAAAATGGCAATTTTGGTCACTTGTAGAGTTTAAAAAGTGGTTATTCAACATGAGGCCCGATCCAAATGACATTTTGAATCATTTTTGGTAGAGTCCAAAAAATCAATTTTCTGATGAAAAACAATGACCCCGGACCAGTCGAACGTTGAAAAAATGGTCAATATTGATGAAATTTTAACATTTAATCTTTTGACTTTAAATGACGGTTGGATGTGAGTTGTTACTTTTTTAACTAAAATAAGTGTGTTTAAAGTCATTTCTGTGCCTGAAATTGGTCAAAATTGAAGATTTTGAGTAAGCAAAACTCTGTAAAAATGGCAATTTTGGTCACTGTGAGGGTTTAAAAAGTGGTTATTCAACAAGAGGCCCGATCCAAATTACATTTTGAATCATTTTTGGTAGAGTCCAAAAAATCTATTTTCTGATGAAAAACGAAGACCCCGGACCAGTCGAACGTTGAAAAAATGGTCAATATTGATGAAATTTTAACATTTAATCTTTTGACTTAAAATGACGGTTGGATGTGAATTATTACTTTTTCAACTAAAATAAGTGTGTTTAAAGTCATTTCTGTGCCTGAAACGGGTCAAAATTGAAGCTTTTGAGTAAGCAAAACTCTGTAAAAATGGCAATTTTGGTCACTGTGAGGGTTTAAACAGTGGTTATTCAACATGAGGCACGATCCAATTGACATTTTGAATAATTTTTGGTACAGTCCAAAAAATCAATTTTCGGATGAAAAACGATGACTCCGGACACGTCGAACGTTCCCAAAATGGTCTATAATGATGAAATTTTAACATTTAATCTTTTGACTCTAAATGACTGTTGGATGTGAATTATGACTTTTTCAACTAAAATAAGTGTGTTTAAAGTCGTTTCTGTGACTGAAACGGGTCAAAATTGAAGCTTTTAAATAAGCAAAACTCTGTAAAAATGGCCATTTTGGTCACTGTGAGGGTTTAAAAAGTGGTTATTCAACATGAGGCACGATCCAATTGACATTTTGAATCATTTTTGGTACAGTCCAAAAAATCAATTTTCGGATGAAAAATGATGACTCCGGACATGTCGAACGTTCCCAAAATGGTCTATAATGATGAAATTTTAACATTTAATCTTTTGACTCTAAATGACTGTTGGATGTGAATTATGACTTTTTCAACTAAAATAAGTGTGTTTAAAGTCATTTCTGTGACTGAAACGGGTCAAAATTGAAGCTTTTAAATAAGCAAAACTCTGTAAAAATGGCCATTTTGGTCACTGTGAGGGTTTAAACAGTGGTTATTCAACATGAGGCACGATCCAATTGACATTTTGAATCATTTTTGGTACAGTCCAAAAAATCAATTTTCGGATGAAAAACGATGACTCCGGACATGTCGAACGTTCCCAAAATGGTCTATAATGATGAAATTTTAACATTTAATCTTTTGACTCTAAATGACTGTTGGATGTGAAATATGACTTTTTCAACTAAAATAAGTGTGTTTAAAGTCATTTCTGTGCCTGAAACGGGTCAAAATTGAAGCTTTTGAGTAAGCAAAACTCTGTAAAAATGGCAATTTTGGTCACTGTGAGGGTTTAAACAGTGGTTATTCAACATGAGGCACGATCCAATTGACATTTTGAATCATTTTTGGTACAGTCCAAAAAATCAATTTTCGGATGAAAAACGATGACTCCGGACATGTCGAACGTTCCCAAAATGGTCTATAATGATGAAATTTTAACATTTAATCTTTTGACTCTAAATGACTGTTGGATGTGAATTCTGACTTTTTCAACTAAAATAAGTGTGTTTAAAGTCATTTCTGTGACTGAAACGGGTCAAAATTGAAGCTTTTAAATAAGCAAAACTCTGTAAAAATGGCCATTTTGGTCACTGTGAGGGTTTAAAAAGTGGTTATTCAACATGAGGCACGATCCAATTGACATTTTGAATCATTTTTGGTACAGTCCAAAAAATCAATTTTCGGATGAAAAATGATGACTCCGGACATGTCGAACGTTCCCAAAATGGTCTATAATGATGAAATTTTAACATTTAATCTTTTGACTCTAAATGACTGTTGGATGTGAATTATGACTTTTTCAACTAAAATAAGTGTGTTTAAAGTCATTTCTGTGACTGAAACGGGTCAAAATTGAAGCTTTTAAATAAGCAAAACTCTGTAAAAATGGCCATTTTGGTCACTGTGAGGGTTTAAAAAGTGGTTATTCAACATGAGGCACGATCCAATTGACATTTTGAATCATTTTTGGTACAGTCCAAAAAATCAATTTTCGGATGAAAAACGATGACTCCGGACATGTCGAACGTTCCCAAAATGGTCTATAATATTGAAATTTTAACATTTAATCTTTTGACTCTAAATGACTGTTGGATGTGAATTCTGACTTTTTCAACTAAAATAAGTGTGTTTAAAGTCATTTCTGTGACTGAAACGGGTCAAAATTGAAGCTTTTAAATAAGCAAAACTCTGTAAAAATGGCCATTTTGGTCACTGTGAGGGTTTAAAAAGTGGTTATTCAACATGAGGCACGATCCAATTGACATTTTGAATCATTTTGGTACAGTCCAAAAAATCAATTTTCGGATGAAAATCGATGACTCCGGACATGTCGAACGTTCCCAAAATGGTCTATAATGATGAAATTTTAACATTTAATCTTTTGACTCTAAATGACTGTTGGATGTGAATTATGACTTTTTCAACTAAAATAAGTGTGTTTAAAGTCATTTCTGTGCCTGAAACGGGTCAAAATTGAAGCTTTTGAGTAAGCAAAACTCTGTAAAAATGGCAATTTTGGTCACTGTGAGGGTTTAAACAGTGGTTATTCAACATGAAGCACGATCCAATTGACATTTTGAATCATTTTTGGTACAGTCCAAAAAATCAATTTTCGGATGAAAAACGATGACTCCGGACATGTCGAACGTTCCCAAAATTGTCTATAATGATGAAATTTTAACATTTAATCTTTTGACTCTAAATGACTGTTGGATGTGAATTATGACTTTTTCAACTAAAATAAGTGTGTTTAAAGTCATTTCTGTGACTGAAATGGGTCAAAATTGAAGCTTTTAAATAAGCAAAACTCTGTAAAAAATGGCCATTTTGGTCACTGTGAGGGTTTAAAAAGTGGTTATTCAACATGAGGCACGATCCAATTGACATTTTGAATCATTTTTGGTACAGTCCAAAAAATCAATTTTCGGATGAAAAACGATGACTCCGGACATGTCGAACGTTCCCAAAATGGTCTATAATGATGAAATTTTAACATTTAATCTTTTGACTCTAATTGACTGTTGGATGTGAATTATGACAATTTCAACTAAAATAAGTGTGTTTAAAGTCATTTCTGTGCCTGAAACGGGTCAAATTTAAAAGTTTTGAGTAAGCAAAACTCTGTAAAAATGGCAATTTTAGTCACTGTGAGGGTTTAAAAAGTGGTTATTCAACATGAGGCCCGATCCAAATGACATTTTGAATCAGTTTTGGTAGAGTCCAAAAAATCAATTTTCTGATGAAAAACGATGACCCCGGACCAGTCGAACGTTGAAAAAATGGTCAATATTGATGAAATTTTAACATTTAATCTTTTGACTTTAAATGACGGTTGGATGTGAGTTATTACTTTATCAACTAAAATTAGTGTGTTTAAAGTCATTTCTGTGCCTGAAATTGGTCAAAATTGAAGATTTTGAGTAAGCAAAACTCTGTAAAAATGGCAATTTTGGTCACTGTGAGGGTTTAAAAAGTGGTTATTCAACATGAGGCACGATCCAAATGACATTTTGAATCATTTTTGGTAGAGCCCAAAAAATCCATTTTCTGATGAAAAACGATGACCCCGGACCAGTCGAACGTTGAAAAAATGGTCAATATTGATGAAATTTTAACATTTAATCTTTTGACTTTAAATGACGGTTGGATGTGAGTTATTACTTTTTCAACTAAAATAAGTGTGTTTAAAGTCATTTCTGTGCCTGAAATTGGTCAAAATTGAAGATTTTGAGTAAGCAAAACTCTGTAAAAATGGCAATTTTGGTCACTGTGAGGGTTTAAAAAGTGGTTATTCAACAAGAGGCACGATCCAAATTACATTTTGAATCATTTTTGGTAGAGTCCAAAAAATCAATTTTCTGATGAAAAACGATGACCCCGGACCAGTCGAACGTTGAAAAAATGGTCAATATTGATGACATTTCAACATTTAATCTTTTGACTTTATTGACGGTTGGATGTGAGTTATTACTTTTTCAACTAAAATAAGTGTGTTTAAAGTCATTTCTGTGCCTGAAATTGGTCAAATTTAAAAGTTTTGAGTAAGCAAAACTCTGTAAAAATGGCAATTTTAGTCACTGTGAGGGTTTAAAAAGTGGTTATTCAACATGAGGCCCGATCCAAATGACATTTTGAATCAGTTTTGGTAGAGTCCAAAAAATCAATTTTCTGATGAAAAACGATGACCCTGGACCAGTCGAACGTTGAAAAAATGGTCAATATTGATGAAATTTTAACATTTAATCTTTTGACTTTAAATGACGGTTGGATGTGAATTATTACTTTTTCAACTAAAATAAGTGTGTTTAAAGTCATTTCTGTGCCTGAAATTGGTCAAATTTGAAGCTTTTGAGTAAGCAAAACTCTGTAAAAATGGCAATTTTGGTCACTTGTAGAGTTTAAAAAGTGGTTATTCAACATGAGGCCCGATCCAAATGACATTTTGAATCATTTTTGGTAGAGTCCAAAAAATCAATTTTCTGATGAAAAACAATGACCCCGGACCAGTCGAACGTTGAAAAAATGGTCAATATTGATGAAATTTTAACATTTAATCTTTTGACTTTAAATGACGGTTGGATGTGAGTTGTTACTTTTTTAACTAAAATAAGTGTGTTTAAAGTCATTTCTGTGCCTGAAATTGGTCAAAATTGAAGATTTTGAGTAAGCAAAACTCTGTAAAAATGGCAATTTTGGTCACTGTGAGGGTTTAAAAAGTGGTTATTCAACAAGAGGCCCGATCCAAATTACATTTTGAATCATTTTTGGTAGAGTCCAAAAAATCTATTTTCTGATGAAAAACGAAGACCCCGGACCAGTCGAACGTTGAAAAAATGGTCAATATTGATGAAATTTTAACATTTAATCTTTTGACTTAAAATGACGGTTGGATGTGAATTATTACTTTTTCAACTAAAATAAGTGTGTTTAAAGTCATTTCTGTGCCTGAAACGGGTCAAAATTGAAGCTTTTGAGTAAGCAAAACTCTGTAAAAATGGCAATTTTGGTCACTGTGAGGGTTTAAACAGTGGTTATTCAACATGAGGCACGATCCAATTGACATTTTGAATAATTTTTGGTACAGTCCAAAAAATCAATTTTCGGATGAAAAACGATGACTCCGGACACGTCGAACGTTCCCAAAATGGTCTATAATGATGAAATTTTAACATTTAATCTTTTGACTCTAAATGACTGTTGGATGTGAATTATGACTTTTTCAACTAAAATAAGTGTGTTTAAAGTCGTTTCTGTGACTGAAACGGGTCAAAATTGAAGCTTTTAAATAAGCAAAACTCTGTAAAAATGGCCATTTTGGTCACTGTGAGGGTTTAAAAAGTGGTTATTCAACATGAGGCACGATCCAATTGACATTTTGAATCATTTTTGGTACAGTCCAAAAAATCAATTTTCGGATGAAAAATGATGACTCCGGACATGTCGAACGTTCCCAAAATGGTCTATAATGATGAAATTTTAACATTTAATCTTTTGACTCTAAATGACTGTTGGATGTGAATTATGACTTTTTCAACTAAAATAAGTGTGTTTAAAGTCATTTCTGTGACTGAAACGGGTCAAAATTGAAGCTTTTAAATAAGCAAAACTCTGTAAAAATGGCCATTTTGGTCACTGTGAGGGTTTAAACAGTGGTTATTCAACATGAGGCACGATCCAATTGACATTTTGAATCATTTTTGGTACAGTCCAAAAAATCAATTTTCGGATGAAAAACGATGACTCCGGACATGTCGAACGTTCCCAAAATGGTCTATAATGATGAAATTTTAACATTTAATCTTTTGACTCTAAATGACTGTTGGATGTGAAATATGACTTTTTCAACTAAAATAAGTGTGTTTAAAGTCATTTCTGTGCCTGAAACGGGTCAAAATTGAAGCTTTTGAGTAAGCAAAACTCTGTAAAAATGGCAATTTTGGTCACTGTGAGGGTTTAAACAGTGGTTATTCAACATGAGGCACGATCCAATTGACATTTTGAATCATTTTTGGTACAGTCCAAAAAATCAATTTTCGGATGAAAAACGATGACTCCGGACATGTCGAACGTTCCCAAAATGGTCTATAATGATGAAATTTTAACATTTAATCTTTTGACTCTAAATGACTGTTGGATGTGAATTCTGACTTTTTCAACTAAAATAAGTGTGTTTAAAGTCATTTCTGTGACTGAAACGGGTCAAAATTGAAGCTTTTAAATAAGCAAAACTCTGTAAAAATGGCCATTTTGGTCACTGTGAGGGTTTAAAAAGTGGTTATTCAACATGAGGCACGATCCAATTGACATTTTGAATCATTTTTGGTACAGTCCAAAAAATCAATTTTCGGATGAAAAATGATGACTCCGGACATGTCGAACGTTCCCAAAATGGTCTATAATGATGAAATTTTAACATTTAATCTTTTGACTCTAAATGACTGTTGGATGTGAATTATGACTTTTTCAACTAAAATAAGTGTGTTTAAAGTCATTTCTGTGACTGAAACGGGTCAAAATTGAAGCTTTTAAATAAGCAAAACTCTGTAAAAATGGCCATTTTGGTCACTGTGAGGGTTTAAAAAGTGGTTATTCAACATGAGGCACGATCCAATTGACATTTTGAATCATTTTTGGTACAGTCCAAAAAATCAATTTTCGGATGAAAAACGATGACTCCGGATATGTCGAACGTTCCCAAAATGGTCTATAATGATGAAATTTTAACATTTAATCTTTTGACTCTAAATGACTGTTGGATGTGAATTATGACTTTTTCAACTAAAATAAGTGTGTTTAAAGTCATTTCTGTGCCTGAAACGGGTCAAAATTGAAGCTTTTGAGTAAGCAAAACTCTGTAAAAATGGCAATTTTGGTCACTGTGAGGGTTTAAACAGTGGTTATTCAACATGAGGCACGATCCAATTGACATTTTGAATAATTTTTGGTACAGTCCAAAAAATCAATTTTCGGATGAAAAACGATGACTCCGGACACGTCGAACGTTCCCAAAATGGTCTATAATGATGAAATTTTAACATTTAATCTTTTGACTCTAAATGACTGTTGGATGTGAATTATGACTTTTTCAACTAAAATAAGTGTGTTTAAAGTCATTTCTGTGACTGAAACGGGTCAAAATTGAAGCTTTTAAATAAGCAAAACTCTGTAAAAATGGCCATTTTGGTCACTGTGAGGGTTTAAAAAGTGGTTATTCAACATGAGGCACGATCCAATTGACATTTTGAATCATTTTTGGTACAGTCCAAAAAATCAATTTTCGGATGAAAAATGATGACTCCGGACATGTCGAACGTTCCCAAAATGGTCTATAATGATGAAATTTTAACATTTAATCTTTTGACTCTAAATGACTGTTGGATGTGAATTATGACTTTTTCAACTAAAATAAGTGTGTTTAAAGTCATTTCTGTGACTGAAACGGGTCAAAATTGAAGCTTTTAAATAAGCAAAACTCTGTAAAAATGGCCATTTTGGTCACTGTGAGGGTTTAAACAGTGGTTATTCAACATGAGGCACGATCCAATTGACATTTTGAATCATTTTTGGTACAGTCCAAAAAATCAATTTTCGGATGAAAAACGATGACTCCGGACATGTCGAACGTTCCCAAAATGGTCTATAATGATGAAATTTTAACATTTAATCTTTTGACTCTAAATGACTGTTGGATGTGAAATATGACTTTTTCAACTAAAATAAGTGTGTTTAAAGTCATTTCTGTGCCTGAAACGGGTCAAAATTGAAGCTTTTGAGTAAGCAAAACTCTGTAAAAATGGCAATTTTGGTCACTGTGAGGGTTTAAACAGTGGTTATTCAACATGAGGCACGATCCAATTGACATTTTGAATCATTTTTGGTACAGTCCAAAAAATCAATTTTCGGATGAAAAACGATGACTCCGGACATGTCGAACGTTCCCAAAATGGTCTATAATGATGAAATTTTAACATTTAATCTTTTGACTCTAAATGACTGTTGGATGTGAATTCTGACTTTTTCAACTAAAATAAGTGTGTTTAAAGTCATTTCTGTGACTGAAACGGGTCAAAATTGAAGCTTTTAAATAAGCAAAACTCTGTAAAAATGGCCATTTTGGTCACTGTGAGGGTTTAAAAAGTGGTTATTCAACATGAGGCACGATCCAATTGACATTTTGAATCATTTTTGGTACAGTCCAAAAAATCAATTTTCGGATGAAAAATGATGACTCCGGACATGTCGAACGTTCCCAAAATGGTCTATAATGATGAAATTTTAACATTTAATCTTTTGACTCTAAATAACTGTTGGATGTGAATTATGACTTTTTCAACTAAAATAAGTGTGTTTAAAGTCATTTCTGTGACTGAAACGGGTCAAAATTGAAGCTTTTAAATAAGCAAAACTCTGTAAAAATGGCCATTTTGGTCACTGTGAGGGTTTAAAAAGTGGTTATTCAACATGAGGCACGATCCAATTGACATTTTGAATCATTTTTGGTACAGTCCAAAAAATCAATTTTCGGATGAAAAACGATGACTCCGGATATGTCGAACGTTCCCAAAATGGTCTATAATGATGAAATTTTAACATTTAATCTTTTGACTCTAAATGACTGTTGGATGTGAATTATGACTTTTTCAACTAAAATAAGTGTGTTTAAAGTCATTTCTGTGCCTGAAACGGGTCAAAATTGAAGCTTTTGAGTAAGCAAAACTCTGTAAAAATGGCAATTTTGGTCACTGTGAGGGTTTAAACAGTGGTTATTCAACATGAGGCACGATCCAATTGACATTTTGAATCATTTTTGGTACAGTCCAAAAAATCAATTTTCGGATGAAAAACAATGACTCCGGACATGTCGAACGTTCCCAAAATGGTCTATAATGATGAAATTTTAACATTTAATCTTTTGACTCTAAATGACTGTTGGATGTGAATTATGACTTTTTCAACTAAAATAAGTGTGTTTAAAGTCATTTCTGTGACTGAAACGGGTCAAAATTGAAGCTTTTAAATAAGCAAAACTCTGTAAAAATGGCCATTTTGGTCACTGTGAGGGTTTAAAAAGTGGTTATTCAACATGAGGCACGATCCAATTGACATTTTGAATCATTTTTGGTACAGTCCAAAAAATCAATTTTCGGATGAAAAACGATGACTCCGGACATGTCGAACGTTCCCAAAATGGTCTATAATGATGAAATTTTAACATTTAATCTTTTGACTCTAAATGACTGTTGGATGTGAATTATGACTTTTTCAACTAAAATAAGTGTGTTTAAAGTCATTTCTGTGACTGAAACGGGTCAAAATTGAAGCTTTTAAATAAGCAAAACTGTAAAAATGGCCATTTTGGTCACTGTGAGGGTTTAAAAAGTGGTTATTCAACATGAGTCACGATCCAATTGACATTTTGAATCATTTTTGGTACAGTCCAAAAAATCAATTTTCGGATGAAAAACGATGACTCCGGATATGTCGAACGTTCCCAAAATGGTCTATAATGATGAAATTTTAACATTTAATCTTTTGACTCTAAATGACTGTTGGATGTGAATTATGACTTTTTCAACTAAAATAAGTGTGTTTAAAGTCATTTCTGTGCCTGAAACGGGTCAAAATTGAAGCTTTTGAGTAAGCAAAACTCTGTAAAAATGGCAATTTTGGTCACTGTGAGGGTTTAAACAGAGGTTATTCAACATGAGGCACGATCCAATTGACATTTTGAATAATTTTTGGTACAGTCCAAAAAATCAATTTTCGGATGAAAAACGATGACTCCGGACACGTCGAACGTTCCCAAAATGGTCTATAATGATGAAATTTTAACATTTAATCTTTTGACTCTAAATGACTGTTGGATGTGAATTATGACTTTTTCAACTAAAATAAGTGTGTTTAAAGTCATTTCTGTGACTGAAACGGGTCAAAATTGAAGCTTTTAAATAAGCAAAACTCTGTAAAAATGGCCATTTTGGTCACTGTGAGGGTTTGACTCTAAATGACTGTTGGATGTGAATTATGACTTTTTCAACTAAAATAAGTGTGTTTAAAGTCATTTCTGTGACTGAAACGGGTCAAAATTGAAGCTTTTAAATAAGCAAAACTCTGTAAAAATGGCCATTTTGGTCACTGTGAGGGTTTAAAAAGTGGTTATTCAACATGAGGCACGATCCAATTGACGTTTTGAATCATTTTTGGTACAGTCCAAAAAATCAATTTTCGGATGAAAAATGATGACTCCGGACATGTCGAACGTTCCCAAAATGGTCTATAATGATGAAATTTTAACATTTAATCTTTTGACTCTAAATGACTGTTGGATGTGAATTATGACTTTTTCAACTAAAATAAGTGTGTTTAAAGTCATTTCTGTGCCTGAAACGGGTCAAATTTAAAAGTTTTGAGTAAGCAAAACTCTGTAAAAATGGCAATTTTAGTCACTGTGAGGGTTTAAAAAGTGGTTATTCAACATGAGGCCCGATCCAAATGACATTTTGAATCAGTTTTGGTAGAGTCCAAAAAATCAATTTTCTGATGAAAAACGATGACCCCGGACCAGTCGAACGTTGAAAAAATGGTCAATATTGATGAAATTTTAACATTTAATCTTTTGACTTTAAATGACGGTTGGATGTGAGTTATTACTTTATCAACTAAAATTAGTGTGTTTAAAGTCATTTCTGTGCCTGAAATTGGTCAAAATTGAAGATTTTGAGTAAGCAAAACTCTGTAAAAATGGCAATTTTGGTCACTGTGAGGGTTTAAAAAGTGGTTATTCAACATGAGGCACGATCCAAATGACATTTTGAATCATTTTTGGTAGAGCCCAAAAAATCCATTTTCTGATGAAAAACGATGACCCCGGACCAGTCGAACGTTGAAAAAATGGTCAATATTGATGAAATTTTAACATTTAATCTTTTGACTTTAAATGACGGTTGGATGTGAGTTATTACTTTTTCAACTAAAATAAGTGTGTTTAAAGTCATTTCTGTGCCTGAAATTGGTCAAAATTGAAGATTTTGAGTAAGCAAAACTCTGTAAAAATGGCAATTTTGGTCACTGTGAGGGTTTAAAAAGTGGTTATTCAACAAGAGGCACGATCCAAATTACATTTTGAATCATTTTTGGTAGAGTCCAAAAAATCAATTTTCTGATGAAAAACGATGACCCCGGACCAGTCGAACGTTGAAAAAATGGTCAATATTGATGACATTTCAACATTTAATCTTTTGACTTTATTGACGGTTGGATGTGAGTTATTACTTTTTCAACTAAAATAAGTGTGTTTAAAGTCATTTCTGTGCCTGAAATTGGTCAAATTTAAAAGTTTTGAGTAAGCAAAACTCTGTAAAAATGGCAATTTTAGTCACTGTGAGGGTTTAAAAAGTGGTTATTCAACATGAGGCCCGATCCAAATGACATTTTGAATCAGTTTTGGTAGAGTCCAAAAAATCAATTTTCTGATGAAAAACGATGACCCTGGACCAGTCGAACGTTGAAAAAATGGTCAATATTGATGAAATTTTAACATTTAATCTTTTGACTTTAAATGACGGTTGGATGTGAATTATTACTTTTTCAACTAAAATAAGTGTGTTTAAAGTCATTTCTGTGCCTGAAATTGGTCAAATTTGAAGCTTTTGAGTAAGCAAAACTCTGTAAAAATGGCAATTTTGGTCACTTGTAGAGTTTAAAAAGTGGTTATTCAACATGAGGCCCGATCCAAATGACATTTTGAATCATTTTTGGTAGAGTCCAAAAAATCAATTTTCTGATGAAAAACAATGACCCCGGACCAGTCGAACGTTGAAAAAATGGTCAATATTGATGAAATTTTAACATTTAATCTTTTGACTTTAAATGACGGTTGGATGTGAGTTGTTACTTTTTTAACTAAAATAAGTGTGTTTAAAGTCATTTCTGTGCCTGAAATTGGTCAAAATTGAAGATTTTGAGTAAGCAAAACTCTGTAAAAATGGCAATTTTGGTCACTGTGAGGGTTTAAAAAGTGGTTATTCAACAAGAGGCCCGATCCAAATTACATTTTGAATCATTTTTGGTAGAGTCCAAAAAATCTATTTTCTGATGAAAAACGAAGACCCCGGACCAGTCGAACGTTGAAAAAATGGTCAATATTGATGAAATTTTAACATTTAATCTTTTGACTTAAAATGACGGTTGGATGTGAATTATTACTTTTTCAACTAAAATAAGTGTGTTTAAAGTCATTTCTGTGCCTGAAACGGGTCAAAATTGAAGCTTTTGAGTAAGCAAAACTCTGTAAAAATGGCAATTTTGGTCACTGTGAGGGTTTAAACAGTGGTTATTCAACATGAGGCACGATCCAATTGACATTTTGAATAATTTTTGGTACAGTCCAAAAAATCAATTTTCGGATGAAAAACGATGACTCCGGACACGTCGAACGTTCCCAAAATGGTCTATAATGATGAAATTTTAACATTTAATCTTTTGACTCTAAATGACTGTTGGATGTGAATTATGACTTTTTCAACTAAAATAAGTGTGTTTAAAGTCGTTTCTGTGACTGAAACGGGTCAAAATTGAAGCTTTTAAATAAGCAAAACTCTGTAAAAATGGCCATTTTGGTCACTGTGAGGGTTTAAAAAGTGGTTATTCAACATGAGGCACGATCCAATTGACATTTTGAATCATTTTTGGTACAGTCCAAAAAATCAATTTTCGGATGAAAAATGATGACTCCGGACATGTCGAACGTTCCCAAAATGGTCTATAATGATGAAATTTTAACATTTAATCTTTTGACTCTAAATGACTGTTGGATGTGAATTATGACTTTTTCAACTAAAATAAGTGTGTTTAAAGTCATTTCTGTGACTGAAACGGGTCAAAATTGAAGCTTTTAAATAAGCAAAACTCTGTAAAAATGGCCATTTTGGTCACTGTGAGGGTTTAAACAGTGGTTATTCAACATGAGGCACGATCCAATTGACATTTTGAATCATTTTTGGTACAGTCCAAAAAATCAATTTTCGGATGAAAAACGATGACTCCGGACATGTCGAACGTTCCCAAAATGGTCTATAATGATGAAATTTTAACATTTAATCTTTTGACTCTAAATGACTGTTGGATGTGAAATATGACTTTTTCAACTAAAATAAGTGTGTTTAAAGTCATTTCTGTGCCTGAAACGGGTCAAAATTGAAGCTTTTGAGTAAGCAAAACTCTGTAAAAATGGCAATTTTGGTCACTGTGAGGGTTTAAACAGTGGTTATTCAACATGAGGCACGATCCAATTGACATTTTGAATCATTTTTGGTACAGTCCAAAAAATCAATTTTCGGATGAAAAACGATGACTCCGGACATGTCGAACGTTCCCAAAATGGTCTATAATGATGAAATTTTAACATTTAATCTTTTGACTCTAAATGACTGTTGGATGTGAATTCTGACTTTTTCAACTAAAATAAGTGTGTTTAAAGTCATTTCTGTGACTGAAACGGGTCAAAATTGAAGCTTTTAAATAAGCAAAACTCTGTAAAAATGGCCATTTTGGTCACTGTGAGGGTTTAAAAAGTGGTTATTCAACATGAGGCACGATCCAATTGACATTTTGAATCATTTTTGGTACAGTCCAAAAAATCAATTTTCGGATGAAAAATGATGACTCCGGACATGTCGAACGTTCCCAAAATGGTCTATAATGATGAAATTTTAACATTTAATCTTTTGACTCTAAATGACTGTTGGATGTGAATTATGACTTTTTCAACTAAAATAAGTGTGTTTAAAGTCATTTCTGTGACTGAAACGGGTCAAAATTGAAGCTTTTAAATAAGCAAAACTCTGTAAAAATGGCCATTTTGGTCACTGTGAGGGTTTAAAAAGTGGTTATTCAACATGAGGCACGATCCAATTGACATTTTGAATCATTTTTGGTACAGTCCAAAAAATCAATTTTCGGATGAAAAACGATGACTCCGGATATGTCGAACGTTCCCAAAATGGTCTATAATGATGAAATTTTAACATTTAATCTTTTGACTCTAAATGACTGTTGGATGTGAATTATGACTTTTTCAACTAAAATAAGTGTGTTTAAAGTCATTTCTGTGCCTGAAACGGGTCAAAATTGAAGCTTTTGAGTAAGCAAAACTCTGTAAAAATGGCAATTTTGGTCACTGTGAGGGTTTAAACAGTGGTTATTCAACATGAGGCACGATCCAATTGACATTTTGAATAATTTTTGGTACAGTCCAAAAAATCAATTTTCGGATGAAAAACGATGACTCCGGACACGTCGAACGTTCCCAAAATGGTCTATAATGATGAAATTTTAACATTTAATCTTTTGACTCTAAATGACTGTTGGATGTGAATTATGACTTTTTCAACTAAAATAAGTGTGTTTAAAGTCATTTCTGTGACTGAAACGGGTCAAAATTGAAGCTTTTAAATAAGCAAAACTCTGTAAAAATGGCCATTTTGGTCACTGTGAGGGTTTAAAAAGTGGTTATTCAACATGAGGCACGATCCAATTGACATTTTGAATCATTTTTGGTACAGTCCAAAAAATCAATTTTCGGATGAAAAATGATGACTCCGGACATGTCGAACGTTCCCAAAATGGTCTATAATGATGAAATTTTAACATTTAATCTTTTGACTCTAAATGACTGTTGGATGTGAATTATGACTTTTTCAACTAAAATAAGTGTGTTTAAAGTCATTTCTGTGACTGAAACGGGTCAAAATTGAAGCTTTTAAATAAGCAAAACTCTGTAAAAATGGCCATTTTGGTCACTGTGAGGGTTTAAACAGTGGTTATTCAACATGAGGCACGATCCAATTGACATTTTGAATCATTTTTGGTACAGTCCAAAAAATCAATTTTCGGATGAAAAACGATGACTCCGGACATGTCGAACGTTCCCAAAATGGTCTATAATGATGAAATTTTAACATTTAATCTTTTGACTCTAAATGACTGTTGGATGTGAAATATGACTTTTTCAACTAAAATAAGTGTGTTTAAAGTCATTTCTGTGCCTGAAACGGGTCAAAATTGAAGCTTTTGAGTAAGCAAAACTCTGTAAAAATGGCAATTTTGGTCACTGTGAGGGTTTAAACAGTGGTTATTCAACATGAGGCACGATCCAATTGACATTTTGAATCATTTTTGGTACAGTCCAAAAAATCAATTTTCGGATGAAAAACGATGACTCCGGACATGTCGAACGTTCCCAAAATGGTCTATAATGATGAAATTTTAACATTTAATCTTTTGACTCTAAATGACTGTTGGATGTGAATTCTGACTTTTTCAACTAAAATAAGTGTGTTTAAAGTCATTTCTGTGACTGAAACGGGTCAAAATTGAAGCTTTTAAATAAGCAAAACTCTGTAAAAATGGCCATTTTGGTCACTGTGAGGGTTTAAAAAGTGGTTATTCAACATGAGGCACGATCCAATTGACATTTTGAATCATTTTTGGTACAGTCCAAAAAATCAATTTTCGGATGAAAAATGATGACTCCGGACATGTCGAACGTTCCCAAAATGGTCTATAATGATGAAATTTTAACATTTAATCTTTTGACTCTAAATAACTGTTGGATGTGAATTATGACTTTTTCAACTAAAATAAGTGTGTTTAAAGTCATTTCTGTGACTGAAACGGGTCAAAATTGAAGCTTTTAAATAAGCAAAACTCTGTAAAAATGGCCATTTTGGTCACTGTGAGGGTTTAAAAAGTGGTTATTCAACATGAGGCACGATCCAATTGACATTTTGAATCATTTTTGGTACAGTCCAAAAAATCAATTTTCGGATGAAAAACGATGACTCCGGATATGTCGAACGTTCCCAAAATGGTCTATAATGATGAAATTTTAACATTTAATCTTTTGACTCTAAATGACTGTTGGATGTGAATTATGACTTTTTCAACTAAAATAAGTGTGTTTAAAGTCATTTCTGTGCCTGAAACGGGTCAAAATTGAAGCTTTTGAGTAAGCAAAACTCTGTAAAAATGGCAATTTTGGTCACTGTGAGGGTTTAAACAGTGGTTATTCAACATGAGGCACGATCCAATTGACATTTTGAATCATTTTTGGTACAGTCCAAAAAATCAATTTTCGGATGAAAAACAATGACTCCGGACATGTCGAACGTTCCCAAAATGGTCTATAATGATGAAATTTTAACATTTAATCTTTTGACTCTAAATGACTGTTGGATGTGAATTATGACTTTTTCAACTAAAATAAGTGTGTTTAAAGTCATTTCTGTGACTGAAACGGGTCAAAATTGAAGCTTTTAAATAAGCAAAACTCTGTAAAAATGGCCATTTTGGTCACTGTGAGGGTTTAAAAAGTGGTTATTCAACATGAGGCACGATCCAATTGACATTTTGAATCATTTTTGGTACAGTCCAAAAAATCAATTTTCGGATGAAAAACGATGACTCCGGACATGTCGAACGTTCCCAAAATGGTCTATAATGATGAAATTTTAACATTTAATCTTTTGACTCTAAATGACTGTTGGATGTGAATTATGACTTTTTCAACTAAAATAAGTGTGTTTAAAGTCATTTCTGTGACTGAAACGGGTCAAAATTGAAGCTTTTAAATAAGCAAAACTGTAAAAATGGCCATTTTGGTCACTGTGAGGGTTTAAAAAGTGGTTATTCAACATGAGTCACGATCCAATTGACATTTTGAATCATTTTTGGTACAGTCCAAAAAATCAATTTTCGGATGAAAAACGATGACTCCGGATATGTCGAACGTTCCCAAAATGGTCTATAATGATGAAATTTTAACATTTAATCTTTTGACTCTAAATGACTGTTGGATGTGAATTATGACTTTTTCAACTAAAATAAGTGTGTTTAAAGTCATTTCTGTGCCTGAAACGGGTCAAAATTGAAGCTTTTGAGTAAGCAAAACTCTGTAAAAATGGCAATTTTGGTCACTGTGAGGGTTTAAACAGAGGTTATTCAACATGAGGCACGATCCAATTGACATTTTGAATAATTTTTGGTACAGTCCAAAAAATCAATTTTCGGATGAAAAACGATGACTCCGGACACGTCGAACGTTCCCAAAATGGTCTATAATGATGAAATTTTAACATTTAATCTTTTGACTCTAAATGACTGTTGGATGTGAATTATGACTTTTTCAACTAAAATAAGTGTGTTTAAAGTCATTTCTGTGACTGAAACGGGTCAAAATTGAAGCTTTTAAATAAGCAAAACTCTGTAAAAATGGCCATTTTGGTCACTGTGAGGGTTTGACTCTAAATGACTGTTGGATGTGAATTATGACTTTTTCAACTAAAATAAGTGTGTTTAAAGTCATTTCTGTGACTGAAACGGGTCAAAATTGAAGCTTTTAAATAAGCAAAACTCTGTAAAAATGGCCATTTTGGTCACTGTGAGGGTTTAAAAAGTGGTTATTCAACATGAGGCACGATCCAATTGACGTTTTGAATCATTTTTGGTACAGTCCAAAAAATCAATTTTCGGATGAAAAATGATGACTCCGGACATGTCGAACGTTCCCAAAATGGTCTATAATGATGAAATTTTAACATTTAATCTTTTGACTCTAAATGACTGTTGGATGTGAATTATGACTTTTTCAACTAAAATAAGTGTGTTTAAAGTCATTTCTGTGACTGAAACGGGTCAAAATTGAAGCTTTTAAATAAGCAAAACTCTGTAAAAATGGCCATTTTGGTCACTGTGAGGGTTTAAACAGTGGTTATTCAACATGAGGCACGATCCAATTGACATTTTGAATCATTTTTGGTACAGTCCAAAAAATCAATTTTCGGATGAAAAACGATGACTCCGGACATGTCGAACGTTCCCAAAATGGTCTATAATGATGAAATTTTAACATTTAATCTTTTGACTCTAAATGACTGTTGGATGTGAAATATGACTTTTTCAACTAAAATAAGTGTGTTTAAAGTCATTTCTGTGCCTGAAACGGGTCAAAATTGAAGCTTTTGAGTAAGCAAAACTCTGTAAAAATGGCAATTTTGGTCACTGTGAGGGTTTAAACAGTGGTTATTCAACATGAGGCACGATCCAATTGACATTTTGAATCATTTTTGGTACAGTCCAAAAAATCAATTTTCGGATGAAAAACGATGACTCCGGACATGTCGAACGTTCCCAAAATGGTCTATAATGATGAAATTTTAACATTTAATCTTTTGACTCTAAATGACTGTTGGATGTGAATTCTGACTTTTTCAACTAAAATAAGTGTGTTTAAAGTCATTTCTGTGACTGAAACGGGTCAAAATTGAAGCTTTTAAATAAGCAAAACTCTGTAAAAATGGCCATTTTGGTCACTGTGAGGGTTTAAAAAGTGGTTATTCAACATGAGGCACGATCCAATTGACATTTTGAATCATTTTTGGTACAGTCCAAAAAATCAATTTTCGGATGAAAAATGATGACTCCGGACATGTCGAACGTTCCCAAAATGGTCTATAATGATGAAATTTTAACATTTAATCTTTTGACTCTAAATGACTGTTGGATGTGAATTATGACTTTTTCAACTAAAATAAGTGTGTTTAAAGTCATTTCTGTGACTGAAACGGGTCAAAATTGAAGCTTTTAAATAAGCAAAACTCTGTAAAAATGGCCATTTTGGTCACTGTGAGGGTTTAAAAAGTGGTTATTCAACATGAGGCACGATCCAATTGACATTTTGAATCATTTTTGGTACAGTCCAAAAAATCAATTTTCGGATGAAAAACGATGACTCCGGATATGTCGAACGTTCCCAAAATGGTCTATAATGATGAAATTTTAACATTTAATCTTTTGACTCTAAATGACTGTTGGATGTGAATTATGACTTTTTCAACTAAAATAAGTGTGTTTAAAGTCATTTCTGTGCCTGAAACGGGTCAAAATTGAAGCTTTTGAGTAAGCAAAACTCTGTAAAAATGGCAATTTTGGTCACTGTGAGGGTTTAAACAGTGGTTATTCAACATGAGGCACGATCCAATTGACATTTTGAATAATTTTTGGTACAGTCCAAAAAATCAATTTTCGGATGAAAAACGATGACTCCGGACACGTCGAACGTTCCCAAAATTGTCTATAATGATGAAATTTTAACATTTAATCTTTTGACTCTAAATGACTGTTGGATGTGAATTATGACTTTTTCAACTAAAATAAGTGTGTTTAAAGTCATTTCTGTGACTGAAACGGGTCAAAATTGAAGCTTTTAAATAAGCAAAACTCTGTAAAAATGGCCATTTTGGTCACTGTGAGGGTTTAAAAAGTGGTTATTCAACATGAGGCACGATCCAATTGACATTTTGAATCATTTTTGGTACAGTCCAAAAAATCAATTTTCGGATGAAAAATGATGACTCCGGACATGTCGAACGTTCCCAAAATGGTCTATAATGATGAAATTTTAACATTTAATCTTTTGACTCTAAATGACTGTTGGATGTGAATTATGACTTTTTCAACTAAAATAAGTGTGTTTAAAGTCATTTCTGTGACTGAAACGGGTCAAAATTGAAGCTTTTAAATAAGCAAAACTCTGTAAAAATGGCCATTTTGGTCACTGTGAGGGTTTAAACAGTGGTTATTCAACATGAGGCACGATCCAATTGACATTTTGAATCATTTTTGGTACAGTCCAAAAAATCAATTTTCGGATGAAAAACGATGACTCCGGACATGTCGAACGTTCCCAAAATGGTCTATAATGATGAAATTTTAACATTTAATCTTTTGACTCTAAATGACTGTTGGATGTGAAATATGACTTTTTCAACTAAAATAAGTGTGTTTAAAGTCATTTCTGTGCCTGAAACGGGTCAAAATTGAAGCTTTTGAGTAAGCAAAACTCTGTAAAAATGGCAATTTTGGTCACTGTGAGGGTTTAAACAGTGGTTATTCAACATGAGGCACGATCCAATTGACATTTTGAATCATTTTTGGTACAGTCCAAAAAATCAATTTTCGGATGAAAAACGATGACTCCGGACATGTCGAACGTTCCCAAAATGGTCTATAATGATGAAATTTTAACATTTAATCTTTTGACTCTAAATGACTGTTGGATGTGAATTCTGACTTTTTCAACTAAAATAAGTGTGTTTAAAGTCATTTCTGTGACTGAAACGGGTCAAAATTGAAGCTTTTAAATAAGCAAAACTCTGTAAAAATGGCCATTTTGGTCACTGTGAGGGTTTAAAAAGTGGTTATTCAACATGAGGCACGATCCAATTGACATTTTGAATCATTTTTGGTACAGTCCAAAAAATCAATTTTCGGATGAAAAATGATGACTCCGGACATGTCGAACGTTCCCAAAATGGTCTATAATGATGAAATTTTAACATTTAATCTTTTGACTCTAAATGACTGTTGGATGTGAATTATGACTTTTTCAACTAAAATAAGTGTGTTTAAAGTCATTTCTGTGACTGAAACGGGTCAAAATTGAAGCTTTTAAATAAGCAAAACTCTGTAAAAATGGCCATTTTGGTCACTGTGAGGGTTTAAAAAGTGGTTATTCAACATGAGGCACGATCCAATTGACATTTTGAATCATTTTTGGTACAGTCCAAAAAATCAATTTTCGGATGAAAAACGATGACTCCGGATATGTCGAACGTTCCCAAAATGGTCTATAATGATGAAATTTTAACATTTAATCTTTTGACTCTAAATGACTGTTGGATGTGAATTATGACTTTTTCAACTAAAATAAGTGTGTTTAAAGTCATTTCTGTGCCTGAAACGGGTCAAAATTGAAGCTTTTGAGTAAGCAAAACTCTGTAAAAATGGCAATTTTGGTCACTGTGAGGGTTTAAACAGTGGTTATTCAACATGAGGCACGATCCAATTGACATTTTGAATCATTTTTGGTACAGTCCAAAAAATCAATTTTCGGATGAAAAACAATGACTCCGGACATGTCGAACGTTCCCAAAATGGTCTATAATGATGAAATTTTAACATTTAATCTTTTGACTCTAAATGACTGTTGGATGTGAATTATGACTTTTTCAACTAAAATAAGTGTGTTTAAAGTCATTTCTGTGACTGAAACGGGTCAAAATTGAAGCTTTTAAATAAGCAAAACTCTGTAAAAATGGCCATTTTGGTCACTGTGAGGGTTTAAAAAGTGGTTATTCAACATGAGGCACGATCCAATTGACATTTTGAATCATTTTTGGTACAGTCCAAAAAATCAATTTTCGGATGAAAAACGATGACTCCGGACATGTCGAACGTTCCCAAAATGGTCTATAATGATGAAATTTTAACATTTAATCTTTTGACTCTAAATGACTGTTGGATGTGAATTATGACTTTTTCAACTAAAATAAGTGTGTTTAAAGTCATTTCTGTGCCTGAAACGGGTCAAAATTGAAGCTTTTGAGTAAGCAAAACTCTGTAAAAATGGCAATTTTGGTCACTGTGAGGGTTTAAACAGTGGTTATTCAACATGAGGCACAATCCAATTGACATTTTGAATCATTTTTGGTACAGTCCAAAAAATCAATTTTCGGATGAAAAACGATGACTCCGGACATGTCGAACGTTCCCAAAATGGTCTATAATGATGAAATTTTAACATTTAATCTTTTGACTCTAAATGACTGTTGGATGTGAATTATGACTTTTTCAACTAAAATAAGTGTGTTTAAAGTCATTTCTGTGACTGAAACGGGTCAAAATTGAAGCTTTTAAATAAGCAAAACTCTGTAAAAATGGCCATTTTGGTCACTGTGAGGGTTTAAAAAGTGGTTTTTCAACATGAGGCACGATCCAATTGACATTTTGAATCATTTTTGGTACAGTCCAAAAAATCAATTTTCGGATGAAAAACGATGACTCCGGACATGTCGAACGTTCCCAAAATGGTCTATAATATTGAAATTTTAACATTTAATCTTTTGACTCTAAATGACTGTTGGATGTGAATTCTGACTTTTTCAACTAAAATAAGTGTGTTTAAAGTCATTTCTGTGACTGAAACGGGTCAAAATTGAAGCTTTTAAATAAGCAAAACTCTGTAAAAATGGCCATTTTGGTCACTGTGAGGGTTTAAAAAGTGGTTATTCAACATGAGGCACGATCCAATTGACATTTTGAATCATTTTGGTACAGTCCAAAAAATCAATTTTCGGATGAAAATCGATGACTCCGGACATGTCGAACGTTCCCAAAATGGTCTATAATGATGAAATTTTAACATTTAATCTTTTGACTCTAAATGACTGTTGGATGTGAATTATGACTTTTTCAACTAAAATAAGTGTGTTTAAAGTCATTTCTGTGCCTGAAACGGGTCAAAATTGAAGCTTTTGAGTAAGCAAAACTCTGTAAAAATGGCAATTTTGGTCACTGTGAGGGTTTAAACAGTGGTTATTCAACATGAAGCACGATCCAATTGACATTTTGAATCATTTTTGGTACAGTCCAAAAAATCAATTTTCGGATGAAAAACGATGACTCCGGACATGTCGAACGTTCCCAAAATTGTCTATAATGATGAAATTTTAACATTTAATCTTTTGACTCTAAATGACTGTTGGATGTGAATTATGACTTTTTCAACTAAAATAAGTGTGTTTAAAGTCATTTCTGTGACTGAAATGGGTCAAAATTGAAGCTTTTAAATAAGCAAAACTCTGTAAAAAATGGCCATTTTGGTCACTGTGAGGGTTTAAAAAGTGGTTATTCAACATGAGGCACGATCCAATTGACATTTTGAATCATTTTTGGTACAGTCCAAAAAATCAATTTTCGGATGAAAAACGATGACTCCGGACATGTCGAACGTTCCCAAAATGGTCTATAATGATGAAATTTTAACATTTAATCTTTTGACTCTAATTGACTGTTGGATGTGAATTATGACAATTTCAACTAAAATAAGTGTGTTTAAAGTCATTTCTGTGCCTGAAACGGGTCAAATTTAAAAGTTTTGAGTAAGCAAAACTCTGTAAAAATGGCAATTTTAGTCACTGTGAGGGTTTAAAAAGTGGTTATTCAACATGAGGCCCGATCCAAATGACATTTTGAATCAGTTTTGGTAGAGTCCAAAAAATCAATTTTCTGATGAAAAACGATGACCCCGGACCAGTCGAACGTTGAAAAAATGGTCAATATTGATGAAATTTTAACATTTAATCTTTTGACTTTAAATGACGGTTGGATGTGAGTTATTACTTTATCAACTAAAATTAGTGTGTTTAAAGTCATTTCTGTGCCTGAAATTGGTCAAAATTGAAGATTTTGAGTAAGCAAAACTCTGTAAAAATGGCAATTTTGGTCACTGTGAGGGTTTAAAAAGTGGTTATTCAACATGAGGCACGATCCAAATGACATTTTGAATCATTTTTGGTAGAGCCCAAAAAATCCATTTTCTGATGAAAAACGATGACCCCGGACCAGTCGAACGTTGAAAAAATGGTCAATATTGATGAAATTTTAACATTTAATCTTTTGACTTTAAATGACGGTTGGATGTGAGTTATTACTTTTTCAACTAAAATAAGTGTGTTTAAAGTCATTTCTGTGCCTGAAATTGGTCAAAATTGAAGATTTTGAGTAAGCAAAACTCTGTAAAAATGGCAATTTTGGTCACTGTGAGGGTTTAAAAAGTGGTTATTCAACAAGAGGCACGATCCAAATTACATTTTGAATCATTTTTGGTAGAGTCCAAAAAATCAATTTTCTGATGAAAAACGATGACCCCGGACCAGTCGAACGTTGAAAAAATGGTCAATATTGATGACATTTCAACATTTAATCTTTTGACTTTATTGACGGTTGGATGTGAGTTATTACTTTTTCAACTAAAATAAGTGTGTTTAAAGTCATTTCTGTGCCTGAAATTGGTCAAATTTAAAAGTTTTGAGTAAGCAAAACTCTGTAAAAATGGCAATTTTAGTCACTGTGAGGGTTTAAAAAGTGGTTATTCAACATGAGGCCCGATCCAAATGACATTTTGAATCAGTTTTGGTAGAGTCCAAAAAATCAATTTTCTGATGAAAAACGATGACCCTGGACCAGTCGAACGTTGAAAAAATGGTCAATATTGATGAAATTTTAACATTTAATCTTTTGACTTTAAATGACGGTTGGATGTGAATTATTACTTTTTCAACTAAAATAAGTGTGTTTAAAGTCATTTCTGTGCCTGAAATTGGTCAAATTTGAAGCTTTTGAGTAAGCAAAACTCTGTAAAAATGGCAATTTTGGTCACTTGTAGAGTTTAAAAAGTGGTTATTCAACATGAGGCCCGATCCAAATGACATTTTGAATCATTTTTGGTAGAGTCCAAAAAATCAATTTTCTGATGAAAAACAATGACCCCGGACCAGTCGAACGTTGAAAAAATGGTCAATATTGATGAAATTTTAACATTTAATCTTTTGACTTTAAATGACGGTTGGATGTGAGTTGTTACTTTTTTAACTAAAATAAGTGTGTTTAAAGTCATTTCTGTGCCTGAAATTGGTCAAAATTGAAGATTTTGAGTAAGCAAAACTCTGTAAAAATGGCAATTTTGGTCACTGTGAGGGTTTAAAAAGTGGTTATTCAACAAGAGGCCCGATCCAAATTACATTTTGAATCATTTTTGGTAGAGTCCAAAAAATCTATTTTCTGATGAAAAACGAAGACCCCGGACCAGTCGAACGTTGAAAAAATGGTCAATATTGATGAAATTTTAACATTTAATCTTTTGACTTAAAATGACGGTTGGATGTGAATTATTACTTTTTCAACTAAAATAAGTGTGTTTAAAGTCATTTCTGTGCCTGAAATTGGTCAAATTTGAAGCTTTTGAGTAAGAAAAACTCTGTAAAAATGGCAATTTTGGTCACTGTTAGGGTTTAAAAAGAGGTTATTCAACATGAGGCCCGATCCAAATGACATTTTGAATCATTTTTGGTAGAGTCCAAAAAATCAATTTTCTGATGAAAAACGATGACCCCGGACCAGTCGAACGTTGAAAAAATGGTCAATATTGATGAAATTTTAACATTTAATCTTTTGACTTTAAATGACGGTTGGATGTGAGTTATTACTTTTTCAACTAAAATAAGTGTGTTTAAAGTCATTTCTGTGCCTGAAATTGGTCAAAATTGAAGATTTTGAGTAAGCAAAACTCTGTAAAAACGGCAATTTTGGTGACTGTGAGGGTTTAAAAAGTGGTTATTCAACATGAGGCACGATCCAAATGACATTTTGAAACATTTTTGGTAGAGTCCAAAAAATCCATTTTCTGATGAAAAACGATGACCCCGGACCAGTCGAACGTTGAAAAAATGGTCAATATTGATGAAATTTTAACATTTAATCTTTTGACTTTAAATGACGGTTGGATGTGAGTTATTACTTTTTCAACTAAAATAAGTGTGTTTAAAGTCATTTCTGTGCCTGAAATTCGTCAAAATTGAAGATTTTGAGTAAGCAAAACTCTGTAAAAATGGCAATTTTGGTCACTGTGAGGGTTTAAAAAATGGTTATTCAACATGAGGCCCGATCCAAATGACATTTTGAATCATTTTTGGTAGAGTCCAAAAAATCAATTTTCTGATGAAAAACGATGACCGAGACCAGTCGAACGTTGAAAAAATGGTCAATATTGATGAAATTTTAACATTTAATCTTTTGACTTTAAATGAGGGTTGGATGTGAATTATTACTTTTTCAACTAAAATAAGTGTGTTTAAAGTCATTTCTGTGCCTGAAATTGGTCAAATTTGAAGCTTTTGAGTAAGCAAAACTCTGTAAAAATGGCAATTTTGGTCACTGTTAGGGTTTAAAAAGTGGTTATTCAACATGAGGCCCGATCCAAATGACATTTTGAATCATTTTTGGTAGAGTCCAAAAAATCAATTTTCTGATGAAAAACGATGACCCCGGACCAGTCGAACGTTGAAAAAATGGTCAATATTGATGAAATTTTAACATTTAATCTTTTGACTTTAAATGACGGTTGGATGTGAGTTATTACTTTTTCAACTAAAATAAGTGTGTTTAAAGTCATTTCTGTGCCTGAAATTGGTCAAAATTGAAGATTTTGAGTAAGCAAAACTCTGTAAAAACGGCAATTTTGGTCACTGTGAGGGTTTAAAAAGTGGTTATTCAACATGAGGCACGATCCAAATGACATTTTGAATCATTTTTGGTAGAGTCCAAAAAATCAATTTTCTGATGAAAAACGATGACCCCGGACCAGTCGAACGTTGAAAAAATGGTCAATATTGATGAAATTTTAACATTTAATCTTTTGACTTAAAATGACGGTTGGATGTGAGTTATTACTTTTTCAACTAAAATAAGTGTGTTTAAAGTCATTTCTGTGCCTGAAATTGGTCAAAATTGAAGATTTTGAGTAAGCAAAACTCTGTAAAAATGGCAATTTTGGTCACTGTGAGGGTTTAAAAAGTGGTTATTCAACAAGAGGCCCGATCCAAATGACATTTTGAATCATTTTTGGTAGAGTCCAAAAAATCAATTTTCTGATGAAAAACGATGACCCCGGACCAGTCGAACGTTGAAAAAATGGTCAATTTGATGAAATTTTAACATTTAATCTTTTGACTTTAAATGACGGTTGGATGTGAGTTATTACTTTTTCAACTAAAATAAGTGTGTTTAAAGTCATTTCTGTGCCTGAAATTGGTCAAAATTGAAGATTTTGAGTAAGCAAAACTCTGTAAAAATGGCAATTTTGGTCACTGTGAGGGTTTAAAAAGTGGTTATTCAACATGAGGCACGATCCAAATGACATTTTGAAACATTTTTGGTAGAGTCCAAAAATCCATTTTCTGATGAAAAACGATGACCCCGGACCAGTCGAACGTTGAAAAAATGGTCAATATTGATGAAATTTTAACATTTAATCTTTTGACTTTAAATGACGGTTGGATGTGAGTTATTACTTTTTCAACTAAAATAAGTGTGTTTAAAGTCATTTCTGTGCCTGAAATTGGTCAAAATTGAAGATTTTGAGTAAGCAAAACTCTGTAAAAATGGCAATTTTGGTCACTGTGAGGGTTTAAAAAGTGGTTATTCAACAAGAGGCCCGATCCAAATGACATTTTGAATCATTTTTGGTAGAGTCCAAAAAATCAATTTTCTGATGAAAAACGATGACCCAGACCAGTCGAACGTTGAAAAAATGGTCAATATTGATGAAATTTTAACATTTAATCTTTTGACTTTAAATGAGGGTTGGATGTGAATTATTACTTTTTCAACTAAAATAAGTGTGTTTAAAGTCATTTCTGTGCCTGAAATTGGTCAAATTTGAAGCTTTTGAGTAAGCAAAACTCTGTAAAAATGGCAATTTTGGTCACTGTTAGGGTTTAAAAAGTGGTTATTCAACATGAGGCCTGATCCAAATGACATTTTGAATCATTTTTGGTAGAGTCCAAAAAATCAATTTTCTGATGAAAAACAATGACCCCGGACCAGTCGAACGTTGAAAAAATGGTCAATATTGATGACATTTTAACATTTAATCTTTTGACTTTAAATGACGGTTGGATGTGAGTTATTACTTTTTCAACTAAAATAAGTGTGTTTAAAGTCATTTCTGTGCCTGAAATTGGTCAAATTTAAAAGTTTTGAGTAAGCAAAACTCTGTAAAAATGGCAATTTTGGTCACTGTGAGGGTTTAAAAAGTGGTTATTCAACACGAGGCCCGATCCAAATGATATTTTGAATCAGTTTTGGTAGAGTCCAAAAAATCAATTTTCTGATGAAAAACGATGACCCTGGACCAGTCGAACGTTGAAAAAATGGTCAATATTGATGAAATTTTAACATTTAATCTTTTGACTTTAAATGACGGTTGGATGTGAGTTATTACTTTTTCAACTAAAATAAGTGTGTTTAAAGTCATTTCTGTGCCTGAAATTGGTCAAAATTGAAGATTTTGAGTAAGCAAAACTCTGTAAAAATGGCAATTTTGGTCACTGTGAGGGTTTAAAAAGTGGTTATTCAACATGAGGCACGATCCAAATGACATTTTGAATCATTTTTGGTAGAGTCCAAAAAATCAATTTTCTGATGAAAAACGATGACCCCGGACCAGTCGAACGTTGAAAAAATGGTCAATATTGATGAAATTTTAACATTTAATCTTTTGACTTTAAATGACGGTTGGATGTGAGTTATTACTTTTTCAACTAAAATAAGTGTGTTTAAAGTCATTTCTGTGCCAGAAATTGGTCAAAATTGAAGATTTTGAGTAAGCAAAACTCTGTAAAAACGGCAATTTTGGTCACTGTGAGGGTTTAAAAAGTGGTTATTCAACATGAGGCACGATCCAAATGACATTTTGAAACATTTTTGGTAGAGTCCAAAAAATCAATTTTCTGATGAAAAACGATGACCCTGGACCAGTCGAACATTGAAAAAATGGTCAATATTGATGACATTTTAACATTTAATCTTTTGACTTTAAATGACGGTTGGATGTAAGTTATTACTTTTTCAACTAAAATAAGTGTGTTTAAAGTCATTTCTGTGCCTGAAATTGGTCAAAATTGAAGATTTTGAGTAAGCAAAACTCTGTAAAAATGGCAATTTTGGTCACTGTGAGGGTTTAAAAAGTGGTTATTCAACATGAGGCACGATCCAAATGACATTTTGAAACATTTTTGGTAGAGTCCAAAAAATCAATTTTCTGATGAAAAACAATGACCCCGGACCAGTCGAACGTTGAAAAAATGGTCAATATTGATGACATTTTAACATTTAATCTTTTGACTTTAAATGACGGTTGGATGTGAGTTATTACTTTTTCAACTAAAATAAGTGTGTTTAAAGTCATTTCTGTGCCAGAAATTGGTCAAAATTGAAGATTTTGAGTAAGCAAAACTCTGTAAAAACGGCAATTTTGGTCACTGTGAGGGTTTAAAAAGTGGTTATTCAACATGAGGCACGATCCAAATGACATTTTGAAACATTTTTGGTAGAGTCCAAAAAATCAATTTTCTGATGAAAAACGATGACCCTGGACCAGTCGAACATTGAAAAAATGGTCAATATTGATGACATTTTAACATTTAATCTTTTGACTTTAAATGACGGTTGGATGTAAGTTATTACTTTTTCAACTAAAATAAGTGTGTTTAAAGTCATTTCTGTGCCTGAAATTGGTCAAAATTGAAGATTTTGAGTAAGCAAAACTCTGTAAAAATGGCAATTTTGGTCACTGTGAGGGTTTAAAAAGTGGTTATTCAACATGAGGCACGATCCAAATGACATTTTGAAACATTTTTGGTAGAGTCCAAAAAATCAATTTTCTGATGAAAAACGATGACCCCGGACCAGTCGAACGTTGAAAAAATGGTCAATATTGATGAAATTTTAACATTTAATCTTTTGACTTTAAATGACGGTTGGATGTGAGTTATTACTTTTTCAACTAAAATTAGTGTGTTTAAAGTCATTTCTGTGCCTGAAATTGGTCAAAATTGAAGATTTTGAGTAAGCAAAACTCTGTAAAAATGGCAATTTTGGTCACTGTGAGGGTTTAAAAAGTGGTTATTCAACATGAGGCACGATCCAAATGACATTTTGAATCATTTTTGGTAGAGTCCAAAAAATCCATTTTCTGATGAAAAACGATGACCCCGGACCAGTCGAACGTTGAAAAAATGGTCAATATTGATGAAATTTTAACATTTAATCTTTTGACTTTAAATGACGGTTGGATGTGAGTTATTACTTTTTCAACTAAAATAAGTGTGTTTAAAGTCATTTCTGTGCCTGAAATTGGTCAAAATTGAAGATTTTGAGTAAGCAAAACTCTGTAAAAATGGCAATTTTGGTCACTGTGAGGGTTTAAAAAGTGGTTATTCAACAAGAGGCCCGATCCAAATTACATTTTGAATCATTTTTGGTAGAGTCCAAAAAATCAATTTTCTGATGAAAAACGATGACCCCGGACCAGTCGAACGTTGAAAAAATGGTCAATATTGATGAAATTTTAACATTTAATCTTTTGACTTTAAATGACGGTTGGATGTGAATTATTACTTTTTCAACTAAAATAAGGGTGTTTAAAGTCATTTCTGTGCCTGAAATTGGTAAAAATTGAAGATTTTGAGTAAGCAAAACTCTGTAAAAATGGCAATTTTGGTCACTGTGAGGGTTTAAAAAGTGGTTATTCAACACGAGGCACGATCCAAATGACATTTTGAATCATTTTTGGTAGAGTCCAAAAAATCAATTTTCTGATGAAAAACGATGACCGGACCAGTCGAACGTTGAAAAAATGGTCAATATTGATGAAATTTTAACATTTAATCTTTTGACTTTAAATGACGGTTGGATGTGAATTATTACTTTTTCAACTAAAATAAGTGTGTTTAAAGTCATTTCTGTGCCTGAAATTGGTCAAATTTGAAGCTTTTGAGTAAGCAAAACTCTGTAAAAATGGCAATTTTGGTCACTGTGAGGGTTTAAAAAGTGGTTATTCAACACGAGGCACGATCCAAATGACATTTTGAATCATTTTTGGTAGAGTCCAAAAAATCAATTTTCTGATGAAAAACGATGACCGGACCAGTCGAACGTTGAAAAAATGGTCAATATTGATGAAATTTTAACATTTAATCTTTTGACTTTAAATGACGGTTGGATGTGAGTTATTACTTTTTCAACTAAAATAAGTGTGTTTAAAGTCATTTCTGTGCCAGAAATTGGTCAAAATTGAAGATTTTGAGTAAGCAAAACTCTGTAAAAACGGCAATTTTGGTCACTGTGAGGGTTTAAAAAGTGGTTATTCAACATGAGGCACGATCCAAATGACATTTTGAAACATTTTTGGTAGAGTCCAAAAAATCCATTTTCTGATGAAAAACGATGACCCTGGACCAGTCGAACATTGAAAAAATGGTCAATATTGATGACATTTTAACATTTAATCTTTTGACTTTAAATGACGGTTGGATGTAAGTTATTACTTTTTCAACTAAAATAAGTGTGTTTAAAGTCATTTCTGTGCCTGAAATTGGTCAAAATTGAAGATTTTGAGTAAGCAAAACTCTGTAAAAATGGCAATTTTGGTCACTGTGAGGGTTTAAAAAGTGGTTATTCAACATGAGGCACGATCCAAATGACATTTTGAAACATTTTTGGTAGAGTCCAAAAAATCAATTTTCTGATGAAAAACAATGACCCCGGACCAGTCGAACGTTGAAAAAATGGTCAATATTGATGACATTTTAACATTTAATCTTTTGACTTTAAATGACGGTTGGATGTGAGTTATTACTTTTTCAACTAAAATAAGTGTGTTTAAAGTCATTTCTGTGCCAGAAATTGGTCAAAATTGAAGATTTTGAGTAAGCAAAACTCTGTAAAAACGGCAATTTTGGTCACTGTGAGGGTTTAAAAAGTGGTTATTCAACATGAGGCACGATCCAAATGACATTTTGAAACATTTTTGGTAGAGTCCAAAAAATCCATTTTCTGATGAAAAACGATGACCCTGGACCAGTCGAACATTGAAAAAATGGTCAATATTGATGACATTTTAACATTTAATCTTTTGACTTTAAATGACGGTTGGATGTAAGTTATTACTTTTTCAACTAAAATAAGTGTGTTTAAAGTCATTTCTGTGCCTGAAATTGGTCAAAATTGAAGATTTTGAGTAAGCAAAACTCTGTAAAAATGGCAATTTTGGTCACTGTGAGGGTTTAAAAAGTGGTTATTCAACATGAGGCACGATCCAAATGACATTTTGAAACATTTTTGGTAGAGTCCAAAAAATCAATTTTCTGATGAAAAACGATGACCCCGGACCAGTCGAACGTTGAAAAAATGGTCAATATTGATGAAATTTTAACATTTAATCTTTTGACTTTAAATGACGGTTGGATGTGAGTTATTACTTTTTCAACTAAAATTAGTGTGTTTAAAGTCATTTCTGTGCCTGAAATTGGTCAAAATTGAAGATTTTGAGTAAGCAAAACTCTGTAAAAATGGCAATTTTGGTCACTGTGAGGGTTTAAAAAGTGGTTATTCAACATGAGGCACGATCCAAATGACATTTTGAATCATTTTTGGTAGAGTCCAAAAAATCCATTTTCTGATGAAAAACGATGACCCCGGACCAGTCGAACGTTGAAAAAATGGTCAATATTGATGAAATTTTAACATTTAATCTTTTGACTTTAAATGACGGTTGGATGTGAGTTATTACTTTTTCAACTAAAATAAGTGTGTTTAAAGTCATTTCTGTGCCTGAAATTGGTCAAAATTGAAGATTTTGAGTAAGCAAAACTCTGTAAAAATGGCAATTTTGGTCACTGTGAGGGTTTAAAAAGTGGTTATTCAACAAGAGGCCCGATCCAAATTACATTTTGAATCATTTTTGGTAGAGTCCAAAAAATCAATTTTCTGATGAAAAACGATGACCCCGGACCAGTCGAACGTTGAAAAAATGGTCAATATTGATGAAATTTTAACATTTAATCTTTTGACTTTAAATGACGGTTGGATGTGAATTATTACTTTTTCAACTAAAATAAGGGTGTTTAAAGTCATTTCTGTGCCTGAAATTGGTAAAAATTGAAGATTTTGAGTAAGCAAAACTCTGTAAAAATGGCAATTTTGGTCACTGTGAGGGTTTAAAAAGTGGTTATTCAACACGAGGCACGATCCAAATGACATTTTGAATCATTTTTGGTAGAGTCCAAAAAATCAATTTTCTGATGAAAAACGATGACCGGACCAGTCGAACGTTGAAAAAATGGTCAATATTGATGAAATTTTAACATTTAATCTTTTGACTTTAAATGACGGTTGGATGTGAATTATTACTTTTTCAACTAAAATAAGTGTGTTTAAAGTCATTTCTGTGCCTGAAATTGGTCAAATTTGAAGCTTTTGAGTAAGCAAAACTCTGTAAAAATGGCAATTTTGGTCACTTGTAGAGTTTAAAAAGTGGTTATTCAACATGAGGCCCGATCCAAATGACATTTTGAATCATTTTTGGTAGAGTCCAAAAAATCAATTTTCTGATGAAAAACAATGACCCCGGACCAGTCGAACATTGAAAAAATTGGTCAATATTGATGAAATTTTAACATTTAATCTTTTGACTTTAAATGACGGTTGGATGTGAGTTGTTACTTTTTCAACTAAAATAAGTGTGTTTAAAGTCATTTCTGTGCCTGAAATTGGTCAAAATTGAAGATTTTGAGTAAGCAAACTCTGTAAAAATGGCAATTTTGGTCACTGTGAGGGTTTAAAAAGTGGTTATTCAACAAGAGGCCCGATCCAAATTACATTTTGAATCATTTTTGGTAGAGTCCCAAAAATCAATTTTCTGATGAAAAACGATGACCCCGGACCAGTCGAACGTTGAAAAAATGGTCAATATTGATGAAATTGTAACATTTAATCTTTTGACTTAAAATGACGGTTGGATGTGAGTTATTACTTTTTCAACTAAAATAAGTGTGTTTAAAGTCATTTCTGTGCCTGAAATTGGTCAAAATTGAAGATTTTGAGTAAGCAAAACTCTGTAAAAATGGCAATTTTGGTCACTGTGAGGGTTTAAAAAGTGGTTATTCAACATGAGGGACGATCCAAATGACATTTTGAATCATTTTTGGTAGAGTCCAAAAAATCAATTTTCTGATGAAAAACGATGACCCCGGACCAGTCGAACGTTGAAAAAATGGTCAATATTGATGAAATTTTAACATTTAATCTTTTGACTTTAAATGACGGTTGGATGTGAGTTATTACTTTTTCAACTAAAATAAGTGTGTTTAAAGTCATTTCTGTGCCTGAAATTGGTCAAAATTGAAGATTTTGAGTAAGCAAAACTCTGTAAAAACGGCAATTTTGGTCACTGTGAGGGTTTAAAAAGTGGTTATTCAACATGAGGCACGATCCAAATGACATTTTGAAACATTTTTGGTAGAGTCCAAAAAATCCATTTTCTGATGAAAAACGATGACCCCGGACCAGTCGAACGTTGAAAAAATGGTCAATATTGATGACATTTTAACATTTAATCTTTTGACTTTAAATGACGGTTGGATGTGAGTTATTACTTTTTCAACTAAAATAAGTGTGTTTAAAGTCATTTCTGTGCCTGAAATTCGTCAAAATTGAAGATTTTGAGTAAGCAAAACTCTGTAAAAATGGCAATTTTGGTCACTGTGAGGGTTTAAAAAATGGTTATTCAACATGAGGCCCGATCCAAATGACATTTTGAATCATTTTTGGTAGAGTCCAAAAAATCAATTTTCTGATGAAAAACGATGACCCCGGACCAGTCGAACGTTGAAAAAATGGTCAATATTGATGAAATTTTAACATTTAATCTTTTGACTTTAAATGACGGTTGGATGTGAGTTATTACTTTTTCAACTAAAATAAGTGTGTTTAAAGTCATTTCTGTGCCTGAAATTGGTCAAAATTGAAGATTTTGAGTAAGCAAAACTCTGTAAAAATGGCAATTTTGGTCACTGTGAGGGTTTAAAAAGTGGTTATTCAACAAGAGGCCCGATCCAAATGACATTTTGAATCATTTTTGGTAGAGTCCAAAAAATCAATTTTCTGATGAAAAACGATGACCCCGGACCAGTCGAACGTTGAAAAAATGGTCAATTTGATGAAATTTTAACATTTAATCTTTTGACTTTAAATGACGGTTGGATGTGAGTTATTACTTTTTCAACTAAAATAAGTGTGTTTAAAGTCATTTCTGTGCCTGAAATTGGTCAAAATTGAAGATTTTGAGTAAGCAAAACTCTGTAAAAATGGCAATTTTGGTCACTGTGAGGGTTTAAAAAGTGGTTATTCAACATGAGGCACGATCCAAATGACATTTTGAAACATTTTTGGTAGAGTCCAAAAATCCATTTTCTGATGAAAAACGATGACCCCGGACCAGTCGAACGTTGAAAAAATGGTCAATATTGATGAAATTTTAACATTTAATCTTTTGACTTTAAATGACGGTTGGATGTGAGTTATTACTTTTTCAACTAAAATAAGTGTGTTTAAAGTCATTTCTGTGCCTGAAATTGGTCAAAATTGAAGATTTTGAGTAAGCAAAACTCTGTAAAAATGGCAATTTTGGTCACTGTGAGGGTTTAAAAAGTGGTTATTCAACAAGAGGCCCGATCCAAATGACATTTTGAATCATTTTTGGTAGAGTCCAAAAAATCAATTTTCTGATGAAAAACGATGACCCAGACCAGTCGAACGTTGAAAAAATGGTCAATATTGATGAAATTTTAACATTTAATCTTTTGACTTTAAATGAGGGTTGGATGTGAATTATTACTTTTTCAACTAAAATAAGTGTGTTTAAAGTCATTTCTGTGGCTGAAATTGGTCAAATTTGAAGCTTTTGAGTAAGCAAAACTCTGTAAAAATGGCAATGTTGGTCACTGTTAGGGTTTAAAAAGTGGTTATTCAACATGAGGCCTGATCCAAATGACATTTTGAATCATTTTTGGTAGAGTCCAAAAAATCAATTTTCTGATGAAAAACAATGACCCCGGACCAGTCGAACGTTGAAAAAATGGTCAATATTGATGACATTTTAACATTTAATCTTTTGACTTTAAATGACGGTTGGATGTGAGTTATTACTTTTTCAACTAAAATAAGTGTGTTTAAAGTCATTTCTGTGCCTGAAATTGGTCAAATTTAAAAGTTTTGAGTAAGCAAAACTCTGTAAAAATGGCAATTTTGGTCACTGTGAGGGTTTAAAAAGTGGTTATTCAACATGAGGCCCGATCCAAATGACATTTTGAATCAGTTTTGGTAGAGTCCAAAAAATCAATTTTCTGATGAAAAACGATGACCCTGGACCAGTCGAACGTTGAAAAAATGGTCAATATTGATGAAATTTTAACATTTAATCTTTTGACTTTAAATGACGGTTGGATGTGAGTTATTACTTTTTCAACTAAAATAAGTGTGTTTAAAGTCATTTCTGTGCCTGAAATTGGTCAAAATTGAAGATTTTGAGTAAGCAAAACTCTGTAAAAATGGCAATTTTGGTCACTGTGAGGGTTTAAAAAGTGGTTATTCAACATGAGGCACGATCCAAATGACATTTTGAATCATTTTTGGTAGAGTCCAAAAAATCAATTTTCTGATGAAAAACGATGACCCCGGACCAGTCGAACGTTGAAAAAATGGTCAATATTGATGAAATTTTAACATTTAATCTTTTGACTTTAAATGACGGTTGGATGTGAGTTATTACTTTTTCAACTAAAATAAGTGTGTTTAAAGTCATTTCTGTGCCAGAAATTGGTCAAAATTGAAGATTTTGAGTAAGCAAAACTCTGTAAAAACGGCAATTTTGGTCACTGTGAGGGTTTAAAAAGTGGTTATTCAACATGAGGCACGATCCAAATGACATTTTGAAACATTTTTGGTAGAGTCCAAAAAATCCATTTTCTGATGAAAAACGATGACCCTGGACCAGTCGAACATTGAAAAAATGGTCAATATTGATGACATTTTAACATTTAATCTTTTGACTTTAAATGACGGTTGGATGTAAGTTATTACTTTTTCAACTAAAATAAGTGTGTTTAAAGTCATTTCTGTGCCTGAAATTGGTCAAAATTGAAGATTTTGAGTAAGCAAAACTCTGTAAAAATGGCAATTTTGGTCACTGTGAGGGTTTAAAAAGTGGTTATTCAACATGAGGCACGATCCAAATGACATTTTGAAACATTTTTGGTAGAGTCCAAAAAATCAATTTTCTGATGAAAAACAATGACCCCGGACCAGTCGAACGTTGAAAAAATGGTCAATATTGATGACATTTTAACATTTAATCTTTTGACTTTAAATGACGGTTGGATGTGAGTTATTACTTTTTCAACTAAAATAAGTGTGTTTAAAGTCATTTCTGTGCCAGAAATTGGTCAAAATTGAAGATTTTGAGTAAGCAAAACTCTGTAAAAACGGCAATTTTGGTCACTGTGAGGGTTTAAAAAGTGGTTATTCAACATGAGGCACGATCCAAATGACATTTTGAAACATTTTTGGTAGAGTCCAAAAAATCCATTTTCTGATGAAAAACGATGACCCTGGACCAGTCGAACATTGAAAAAATGGTCAATATTGATGACATTTTAACATTTAATCTTTTGACTTTAAATGACGGTTGGATGTAAGTTATTACTTTTTCAACTAAAATAAGTGTGTTTAAAGTCATTTCTGTGCCTGAAATTGGTCAAAATTGAAGATTTTGAGTAAGCAAAACTCTGTAAAAATGGCAATTTTGGTCACTGTGAGGGTTTAAAAAGTGGTTATTCAACATGAGGCACGATCCAAATGACATTTTGAAACATTTTTGGTAGAGTCCAAAAAATCAATTTTCTGATGAAAAACGATGACCCCGGACCAGTCGAACGTTGAAAAAATGGTCAATATTGATGAAATTTTAACATTTAATCTTTTGACTTTAAATGACGGTTGGATGTGAGTTATTACTTTTTCAACTAAAATTAGTGTGTTTAAAGTCATTTCTGTGCCTGAAATTGGTCAAAATTGAAGATTTTGAGTAAGCAAAACTCTGTAAAAATGGCAATTTTGGTCACTGTGAGGGTTTAAAAAGTGGTTATTCAACATGAGGCACGATCCAAATGACATTTTGAATCATTTTTGGTAGAGTCCAAAAAATCCATTTTCTGATGAAAAACGATGACCCCGGACCAGTCGAACGTTGAAAAAATGGTCAATATTGATGAAATTTTAACATTTAATCTTTTGACTTTAAATGACGGTTGGATGTGAGTTATTACTTTTTCAACTAAAATAAGTGTGTTTAAAGTCATTTCTGTGCCTGAAATTGGTCAAAATTGAAGATTTTGAGTAAGCAAAACTCTGTAAAAATGGCAATTTTGGTCACTGTGAGGGTTTAAAAAGTGGTTATTCAACAAGAGGCCCGATCCAAATTACATTTTGAATCATTTTTGGTAGAGTCCAAAAAATCAATTTTCTGATGAAAAACGATGACCCCGGACCAGTCGAACGTTGAAAAAATGGTCAATATTGATGAAATTTTAACATTTAATCTTTTGACTTTAAATGACGGTTGGATGTGAATTATTACTTTTTCAACTAAAATAAGTGTGTTTAAAGTCATTTCTGTGCCTGAAATTGGTCAAATTTGAAGCTTTTGAGTAAGCAAAACTCTGTAAAAATGGCAATTTTGGTCACTGTGAGGGTTTAAAAAGTGGTTATTCAACACGAGGCACGATCCAAATGACATTTTGAATCATTTTTGGTAGAGTCCAAAAAATCAATTTTCTGATGAAAAACGATGACCGGACCAGTCGAACGTTGAAAAAATGGTCAATATTGATGAAATTTTAACATTTAATCTTTTGACTTTAAATGACGGTTGGATGTGAGTTATTACTTTTTCAACTAAAATAAGTGTGTTTAAAGTCATTTCTGTGCCAGAAATTGGTCAAAATTGAAGATTTTGAGTAAGCAAAACTCTGTAAAAACGGCAATTTTGGTCACTGTGAGGGTTTAAAAAGTGGTTATTCAACATGAGGCACGATCCAAATGACATTTTGAAACATTTTTGGTAGAGTCCAAAAAATCCATTTTCTGATGAAAAACGATGACCCTGGACCAGTCGAACATTGAAAAAATGGTCAATATTGATGACATTTTAACATTTAATCTTTTGACTTTAAATGACGGTTGGATGTAAGTTATTACTTTTTCAACTAAAATAAGTGTGTTTAAAGTCATTTCTGTGCCTGAAATTGGTCAAAATTGAAGATTTTGAGTAAGCAAAACTCTGTAAAAATGGCAATTTTGGTCACTGTGAGGGTTTAAAAAGTGGTTATTCAACATGAGGCACGATCCAAATGACATTTTGAAACATTTTTGGTAGAGTCCAAAAAATCAATTTTCTGATGAAAAACAATGACCCCGGACCAGTCGAACGTTGAAAAAATGGTCAATATTGATGACATTTTAACATTTAATCTTTTGACTTTAAATGACGGTTGGATGTGAGTTATTACTTTTTCAACTAAAATAAGTGTGTTTAAAGTCATTTCTGTGCCAGAAATTGGTCAAAATTGAAGATTTTGAGTAAGCAAAACTCTGTAAAAACGGCAATTTTGGTCACTGTGAGGGTTTAAAAAGTGGTTATTCAACATGAGGCACGATCCAAATGACATTTTGAAACATTTTTGGTAGAGTCCAAAAAATCCATTTTCTGATGAAAAACGATGACCCTGGACCAGTCGAACATTGAAAAAATGGTCAATATTGATGACATTTTAACATTTAATCTTTTGACTTTAAATGACGGTTGGATGTAAGTTATTACTTTTTCAACTAAAATAAGTGTGTTTAAAGTCATTTCTGTGCCTGAAATTGGTCAAAATTGAAGATTTTGAGTAAGCAAAACTCTGTAAAAATGGCAATTTTGGTCACTGTGAGGGTTTAAAAAGTGGTTATTCAACATGAGGCACGATCCAAATGACATTTTGAAACATTTTTGGTAGAGTCCAAAAAATCAATTTTCTGATGAAAAACGATGACCCCGGACCAGTCGAACGTTGAAAAAATGGTCAATATTGATGAAATTTTAACATTTAATCTTTTGACTTTAAATGACGGTTGGATGTGAGTTATTACTTTTTCAACTAAAATTAGTGTGTTTAAAGTCATTTCTGTGCCTGAAATTGGTCAAAATTGAAGATTTTGAGTAAGCAAAACTCTGTAAAAATGGCAATTTTGGTCACTGTGAGGGTTTAAAAAGTGGTTATTCAACATGAGGCACGATCCAAATGACATTTTGAATCATTTTTGGTAGAGTCCAAAAAATCCATTTTCTGATGAAAAACGATGACCCCGGACCAGTCGAACGTTGAAAAAATGGTCAATATTGATGAAATTTTAACATTTAATCTTTTGACTTTAAATGACGGTTGGATGTGAGTTATTACTTTTTCAACTAAAATAAGTGTGTTTAAAGTCATTTCTGTGCCTGAAATTGGTCAAAATTGAAGATTTTGAGTAAGCAAAACTCTGTAAAAATGGCAATTTTGGTCACTGTGAGGGTTTAAAAAGTGGTTATTCAACAAGAGGCCCGATCCAAATTACATTTTGAATCATTTTTGGTAGAGTCCAAAAAATCAATTTTCTGATGAAAAACGATGACCCCGGACCAGTCGAACGTTGAAAAAATGGTCAATATTGATGAAATTTTAACATTTAATCTTTTGACTTTAAATGACGGTTGGATGTGAATTATTACTTTTTCAACTAAAATAAGGGTGTTTAAAGTCATTTCTGTGCCTGAAATTGGTAAAAATTGAAGATTTTGAGTAAGCAAAACTCTGTAAAAATGGCAATTTTGGTCACTGTGAGGGTTTAAAAAGTGGTTATTCAACACGAGGCACGATCCAAATGACATTTTGAATCATTTTTGGTAGAGTCCAAAAAATCAATTTTCTGATGAAAAACGATGACCGGACCAGTCGAACGTTGAAAAAATGGTCAATATTGATGAAATTTTAACATTTAATCTTTTGACTTTAAATGACGGTTGGATGTGAATTATTACTTTTTCAACTAAAATAAGTGTGTTTAAAGTCATTTCTGTGCCTGAAATTGGTCAAATTTGAAGCTTTTGAGTAAGCAAAACTCTGTAAAAATGGCAATTTTGGTCACTTGTAGAGTTTAAAAAGTGGTTATTCAACATGAGGCCCGATCCAAATGACATTTTGAATCATTTTTGGTAGAGTCCAAAAAATCAATTTTCTGATGAAAAACAATGACCCCGGACCAGTCGAACATTGAAAAAATTGGTCAATATTGATGAAATTTTAACATTTAATCTTTTGACTTTAAATGACGGTTGGATGTGAGTTGTTACTTTTTCAACTAAAATAAGTGTGTTTAAAGTCATTTCTGTGCCTGAAATTGGTCAAAATTGAAGATTTTGAGTAAGCAAAACTCTGTAAAAATGGCAATTTTGGTCACTGTGAGGGTTTAAAAAGTGGTTATTCAACAAGAGGCCCGATCCAAATTACATTTTGAATCATTTTTGGTAGAGTCCCAAAAATCAATTTTCTGATGAAAAACGATGACCCCGGACCAGTCGAACGTTGAAAAAATGGTCAATATTGATGAAATTTTAACATTTAATCTTTTGACTTAAAATGACGGTTGGATGTGAGTTATTACTTTTTCAACTAAAATAAGTGTGTTTAAAGTCATTTCTGTGCCTGAAATTGGTCAAAATTGAAGATTTTGAGTAAGCAAAACTCTGTAAAAATGGCAATTTTGGTCACTGTGAGGGTTTAAAAAGTGGTTATTCAACATGAGGGACGATCCAAATGACATTTTGAATCATTTTTGGTAGAGTCCAAAAAATCAATTTTCTGATGAAAAACGATGACCCCGGACCAGTCGAACGTTGAAAAAATGGTCAATATTGATGAAATTTTAACATTTAATCTTTTGACTTTAAATGACGGTTGGATGTGAGTTATTACTTTTTCAACTAAAATAAGTGTGTTTAAAGTCATTTCTGTGCCTGAAATTGGTCAAAATTGAAGATTTTGAGTAAGCAAAACTCTGTAAAAACGGCAATTTTGGTCACTGTGAGGGTTTAAAAAGTGGTTATTCAACATGAGGCACGATCCAAATGACATTTTGAAACATTTTTGGTAGAGTCCAAAAAATCCATTTTCTGATGAAAAACGATGACCCCGGACCAGTCGAACGTTGAAAAAATGGTCAATATTGATGACATTTTAACATTTAATCTTTTGACTTTAAATGACGGTTGGATGTGAGTTATTACTTTTTCAACTAAAATAAGTGTGTTTAAAGTCATTTCTGTGCCTGAAATTCGTCAAAATTGAAGATTTTGAGTAAGCAAAACTCTGTAAAAATGGCAATTTTGGTCACTGTGAGGGTTTAAAAAATGGTTATTCAACATGAGGCCCGATCCAAATGACATTTTGAATCATTTTTGGTAGAGTCCAAAAAATCAATTTTCTGATGAAAAACGATGACCCCGGACCAGTCGAACGTTGAAAAAATGGTCAATATTGATGAAATTTTAACATTTAATCTTTTGACTTTAAATGACGGTTGGATGTGAGTTATTACTTTTTCAACTAAAATAAGTGTGTTTAAAGTCATTTCTGTGCCTGAAATTGGTCAAAATTGAAGATTTTGAGTAAGCAAAACTCTGTAAAAATGGCAATTTTGGTCACTGTGAGGGTTTAAAAAGTGGTTATTCAACAAGAGGCCCGATCCAAATGACATTTTGAATCATTTTTGGTAGAGTCCAAAAAATCAATTTTCTGATGAAAAACGATGACCCCGGACCAGTCGAACGTTGAAAAAATGGTCAATTTGATGAAATTTTAACATTTAATCTTTTGACTTTAAATGACGGTTGGATGTGAGTTATTACTTTTTCAACTAAAATAAGTGTGTTTAAAGTCATTTCTGTGCCAGAAATTGGTCAAAATTGAAGATTTTGAGTAAGCAAAACTCTGTAAAAACGGCAATTTTGGTCACTGTGAGGGTTTAAAAAGTGGTTATTCAACATGAGGCACGATCCAAATGACATTTTGAAACATTTTTGGTAGAGTCCAAAAATCCATTTTCTGATGAAAAACGATGACCCCGGACCAGTCGAACGTTGAAAAAATGGTCAATATTGATGAAATTTTAACATTTAATCTTTTGACTTTAAATGACGGTTGGATGTGAGTTATTACTTTTTCAACTAAAATAAGTGTGTTTAAAGTCATTTCTGTGCCTGAAATTGGTCAAAATTGAAGATTTTGAGTAAGCAAAACTCTGTAAAAATGGCAATTTTGGTCACTGTGAGGGTTTAAAAAGTGGTTATTCAACAAGAGGCCCGATCCAAATGACATTTTGAATCATTTTTGGTAGAGTCCAAAAAATCAATTTTCTGATGAAAAACGATGACCCCGGACCAGTCGAACGTTGAAAAAATTGTCAATATTGATGAAATTTTAACATTTAATCTTTTGACTTTAAATGACGGTTGGATGTGAGTTATTACTTTTTCAACTAAAATTAGTGTGTTTAAAGTCATTTCTGTGCCTGAAATTGGTCAAAATTGAAGATTTTGAGTAAGCAAAACTCTGTAAAAATGGCAATTTTGGTCACTGTGAGGGTTTAAAAAGTGGTTATTCAACATGAGGCACGATCCAAATGACATTTTGAATCATTTTTGGTAGAGTCCAAAAAATCCATTTTCTGATGAAAAACGATGACCCCGGACCAGTCGAACGTTGAAAAAATGGTCAATATTGATGAAATTTTAACATTTAATCTTTTGACTTTAAATGACGGTTGGATGTGAGTTATTACTTTTTCTACTAAAATAAGTGTGTTTAAAGTCATTTCTGTGCCTGAAATTGGTCAAAATTGAAGATTTTGAGTAAGCAAAACTCTGTAAAAATGGCAATTTTGGTCACTGTGAGGGTTTAAAAAGTGGTTATTCAACAAGAGGCCCGATCCAAATTACATTTTGAATCATTTTTGGTAGAGTCCAAAAAATCAATTTTCTGATGAAAAACGATGACCCCGGACCAGTCGAACGTTGAAAAAATGGTCAATATTGATGAAATTTTAACATTTAATCTTTTGACTTTAAATGACGGTTGGATGTGAATTATTACTTTTTCAACTAAAATAAGGGTGTTTAAAGTCATTTCTGTGCCTGAAATTGGTAAAAATTGAAGATTTTGAGTAAGCAAAACTCTGTAAAAATGGCAATTTTGGTCACTGTGAGGGTTTAAAAAGAGGTTATTCAACATGAGGCATGATCCAAATGACATTTTGAATCATTTTTGGTAGAGTCCAAAAAATCCATTTTCTGATGAAAAACGATGACCCCGGACCAGTCGAACGTTGAAAAAATGGTCAATATTGATGAAATTTTAACATTTAATCTTTTGACTTTAAATGACGGTTGGATGTGAATTATTACTTTTTCAACTAAAATAAGTGTGTTTAAAGTCATTTCTGTGTCTGAAATTGGTCAAAATGGAAGATTTTGAGTAAGCAAACTCTGTAAAAATGGCAATTTTTGGTCACTGTGAGGGTTTAAAAAGTGGTTATTCAACAAGAGGCCCGATCCAAATTACATTTTGAATCATTTTTGGTAGAGTCCAAAAAATCAATTTTCTGATGAAAAACGAAGACCCCGGACCAGTCGAACGTTGAAAAAATGGTCAATATTGATGAAATTTTAACATTTAATCTTTTGACTTAAAATGACGGTTGGATGTGAATTATTACTTTTTCAACTAAAATAAGTGTGTTTAAAGTCATTTCTGTGCCTGAAATTGGTCAAATTTGAAGCTTTTGAGTAAGAAAAACTCTGTAAAAATGGCAATTTTGGCCACTGTTAGGGTTTAAAAAGAGGTTATTCAACATGAGGCCCGATCCAAATGACATTTTGAATCATTTTTGGTAGAGTCCAAAAAATCAATTTTCTGATGAAAAACGATGACCCCGGACCAGTCGAACGTTGAAAAAATGGTCAATATTGATGAAATTTTAACATTTAATCTTTTGACTTTAAATGACGGTTGGATGTGAGTTATTATTTTTCAACTACAATAAGTGTGTTTAAAGTCATTTCTGTGCCTGAAATTGGTCAAAATTGAAGATTTTGAGTAAGCAAAACTCTGTAAAAACGGCAATTTTGGTCACTGTGAGGGTTTAAAAAGTGGTTATTCAACACGAGGCACGATCCAAATGACATTTTGAAACATTTTTGGTAGAGTCCAAAAAATCAATTTTCTGATGAAAAACGATGACCCCGGACCAGTCGAACGTTGGAAAAATGGTCAATATTGATGACATTTTAACATTTAATCTTTTGACTTTAAATGACGGTTGGATGTGAATTATTACTTTTTCAACTAAAATAAGTGTGTTTAAAGTCATTTCTGTGCCTGAAATTGGTCAAATTTGAAGCTTTTGAGTAAGCAAAACTCTGTAAAAATGGCAATTTTGGTCACTTGTAGAGTTTAAAAAGTGGTTATTCAACATGAGGCCCGATCCAAATGACATTTTGAATCATTTTTGGTAGAGTCCAAAAAATCAATTTTCTGATGAAAAACAATGACCCCGGACCAGTCGAACGTTGAAAAAATGGTCAATATTGATGAAATTTTAACATTTAATCTTTTGACTTTAAATGACTGTTGGATGTGAGTTGTTACTTTTTCAACTAAAATAAGTGTGTTTAAAGTCATTTCTGTGCCTGAAATTGGTCAAAATTGAAGATTTTGAGTAAGCAAAACTCTGTAAAAATGGCAATTTTGGTCACTGTGAGGGTTTAAAAAGTGGTTATTCAACATGAGGCACGATCCAAATGACATTTTGAAACATTTTTGGTAGAGTCCAAAAAATCAATTTTCTGATGAAAAACGATGACCCCGGACCAGTCGAACGTTGAAAAAATGGTCAATATTGATGAAATTTTAACATTTAATCTTTTGACTTTAAATGACCGTTGGATGTGAGTTATTACTTTTTCAACTAAAATTAGTGTGTTTAAAGTCATTTCTGTGCCTGAAATTGGTCAAAATTGAAGATTTTGAGTAAGCAAAACTCTGTAAAAATGGCAATTTTGGTCACTGTGAGGGTTTAAAAAGAGGTTATTCAACATGAGGCATGATCCAAATGACATTTTGAATCATTTTTGGTAGAGTCCAAAAAATCCATTTTCTGATGAAAAACGATGACCGGACCAGTCGAACGTTGAAAAAATGGTCAATATTGATGAAATTTTAACATTTAATCTTTTGACTTTAAATGACGGTTGGATGTGAATTATTACTTTTTCAACTAAAATAAGTGTGTTTAAAGTCATTTCTGTGCCTGAAATTGGTCAAATTTGAAGCTTTTGAGTAAGCAAAACTCTGTAAAAATGGCAATTTTGGTCACTTGTAGAGTTTAAAAAGTGGTTATTCAACATGAGGCCCGATCCAAATGACATTTTGAATCATTTTTGGTAGAGTCCAAAAAATCAATTTTCTGATGAAAAACAATGACCCCGGACCAGTCGAACATTGAAAAAATTGGTCAATATTGATGAAATTTTAACATTTAATCTTTTGACTTTAAATGACGGTTGGATGTGAGTTGTTACTTTTTCAACTAAAATAAGTGTGTTTAAAGTCATTTCTGTGCCTGAAATTGGTCAAAATTGAAGATTTTGAGTAAGCAAAACTCTGTAAAAATGGCAATTTTGGTCACTGTGAGGGTTTAAAAAGTGGTTATTCAACAAGAGGCCCGATCCAAATTACATTTTGAATCATTTTTGGTAGAGTCCCAAAAATCAATTTTCTGATGAAAAACGATGACCCCGGACCAGTCGAACGTTGAAAAAATGGTCAATATTGATGAAATTTTAACATTTAATCTTTTGACTTAAAATGACGGTTGGATGTGAATTATTACTTTTTCAACTAAAATAAGTGTGTTTAAAGTCATTTCTGTGCCTGTAATTGGTCAAATTTGAAGCTTTTGAGTAAGCAAAACTCTGTAAAAATGGCAATTTTGGTCACTGTGAGGGTTTAAAAAGAGGTTATTCAACATGAGGCATGATCCAAATGACATTTTGAATCATTTTTGGTAGAGTCCAAAAAATCCATTTTCTGATGAAAAACGATGACCCCGGACCAGTCGAACGTTGAAAAAATGGTCAATATTGATGAAATTTTAACATTTAATCTTTTGACTTTAAATGACGGTTGGATGTGAATTATTACTTTTTCAACTAAAATAAGTGTGTTTAAAGTCATTTCTGTGTCTGAAATTGGTCAAAATGGAAGATTTTGAGTAAGCAAACTCTGTAAAAATGGCAATTTTTGGTCACTGTGAGGGTTTAAAAAGTGGTTATTCAACAAGAGGCCCGATCCAAATTACATTTTGAATCATTTTTGGTAGAGTCCAAAAAATCAATTTTCTGATGAAAAACGAAGACCCCGGACCAGTCGAACGTTGAAAAAATGGTCAATATTGATGAAATTTTAACATTTAATCTTTTGACTTAAAATGACGGTTGGATGTGAATTATTACTTTTTCAACTAAAATAAGTGTGTTTAAAGTCATTTCTGTGCCTGAAATTGGTCAAATTTGAAGCTTTTGAGTAAGAAAAACTCTGTAAAAATGGCAATTTTGGTCACTGTTAGGGTTTAAAAAGAGGTTATTCAACATGAGGCCCGATCCAAATGACATTTTGAATCATTTTTGGTAGAGTCCAAAAAATCAATTTTCTGATGAAAAACGATGACCCCGGACCAGTCGAACGTTGAAAAAATGGTCAATATTGATGAAATTTTAACATTTAATCTTTTGACTTTAAATGACGGTTGGATGTGAGTTATTATTTTTCAACTAAAATAAGTGTGTTTAAAGTCATTTCTGTGCCTGAAATTGGTCAAAATTGAAGATTTTGAGTAAGCAAAACTCTGTAAAAACGGCAATTTTGGTCACTGTGAGGGTTTAAAAAGTGGTTATTCAACACGAGGCACGATCCAAATGACATTTTGAAACATTTTTGGTAGAGTCCAAAAAATCAATTTTCTGATGAAAAACGATGACCCCGGACCAGTCGAACGTTGGAAAAATGGTCAATATTGATGACATTTTAACATTTAATCTTTTGACTTTAAATGACGGTTGGATGTGAATTATTACTTTTTCAACTAAAATAAGTGTGTTTAAAGTCATTTCTGTGCCTGAAATTGGTCAAATTTGAAGCTTTTGAGTAAGCAAAACTCTGTAAAAATGGCAATTTTGGTCACTTGTAGAGTTTAAAAAGTGGTTATTCAACATGAGGCCCGATCCAAATGACATTTTGAATCATTTTTGGTAGAGTCCAAAAAATCAATTTTCTGATGAAAAACAATGACCCCGGACCAGTCGAACGTTGAAAAAATGGTCAATATTGATGAAATTTTAACATTTAATCTTTTGACTTTAAATGACGTTTGGATGTGAGTTGTTACTTTTTCAACTAAAATAAGTGTGTTTAAAGTCATTTCTGTGCCTGAAATTGGTCAAAATTGAAGATTTTGAGTAAGCAAAACTCTGTAAAAATGGCAATTTTGGTCACTGTGAGGGTTTAAAAAGTGGTTATTCAACATGAGGCACGATCCAAATGACATTTTGAAACATTTTTGGTAGAGTCCAAAAAATCAATTTTCTGATGAAAAACGATGACCCCGGACCAGTCGAACGTTGAAAAAATGGTCAATATTGATGAAATTTTAACATTTAATCTTTTGACTTTAAATGACCGTTGGATGTGAGTTATTACTTTTTCAACTAAAATTAGTGTGTTTAAAGTCATTTCTGTGCCTGAAATTGGTCAAAATTGAAGATTTTGAGTAAGCAAAACTCTGTAAAAATGGCAATTTTGGTCACTGTGAGGGTTTAAAAAGAGGTTATTCAACATGAGGCATGATCCAAATGACATTTTGAATCATTTTTGGTAGAGTCCAAAAAATCCATTTTCTGATGAAAAACGATGACCCCGGACCAGTCGAACGTTAAAAAAATGGTCAATATTGATGAAATTTTAACATTTAATCTTTTGACTTTAAATGACGGTTGGATGTGAATTATTACTTTTTCAACTAAAATAAGTGTGTTTAAAGTCATTTCTGTGTCTGAAATTGGTCAAAATGGAAGTTTTTGAGTAAGCAAACTCTGTAAAAATGGCAATTTTTGGTCACTGTGAGGGTTTAAAAAGTGGTTATTCAACAAGAGGCCCGATCCAAATTACATTTTGAATCATTTTTGGTAGAGTCCAAAAAATCAATTTTCTGATGAAAAACGATGACCCCGGACCAGTCGAACGTTGGAAAAATGGTCAATATTGATGACATTTTAACATTTAATCTTTTGACTTTAAATGACGGTTGGATGTGAATTATTACTTTTTCAACTAAAATAAGTGTGTTTAAAGTCATTTCTGTGCCTGAAATTGGTCAAATTTGAAGCTTTTGAGTAAGCAAAACTCTGTAAAAATGGCAATTTTGGTCACTTGTAGAGTTTAAAAAGTGGTTATTCAACATGAGGCCCGATCCAAATGACATTTTGAATCATTTTTGGTAGAGTCCAAAAAATCAATTTTCTGATGAAAAACAATGACCCCGGACCAGTCGAACGTTGAAAAAATGGTCAATATTGATGAAATTTTAACATTTAATCTTTTGACTTTAAATGACGGTTGGATGTGAGTTGTTACTTTTTCAACTAAAATAAGTGTGTTTAAAGTCATTTCTGTGCCTGAAATTGGTCAAAATTGAAGATTTTGAGTAAGCAAAACTCTGTAAAAATGGCAATTTTGGTCACTGTGAGGGTTTAAAAAGTGGTTATTCAACATGAGGCACGATCCAAATGACATTTTGAAACATTTTTGGTAGAGTCCAAAAAATCAATTTTCTGATGAAAAACGATGACCCCGGACCAGTCGAACGTTGAAAAAATGGTCAATATTGATGAAATTTTAACATTTAATCTTTTGACTTTAAATGACGGTTGGATGTGAGTTATTACTTTTTCAACTAAAATAAGTGTGTTTAAAGTCATTTCTGTGCCTGAAATTGGTCAAATTTAAAAGTTTTGAGTAAGCAAAACTCTGTAAAAATGGCAATTTTAGTCACTGTGAGGGTTTAAAAAGTGGTTATTCAACATGAGGCCCGATCCAAATGACATTTTGAATCAGTTTTGGTAGAGTCCAAAAAATCAATTTTCTGATGAAAAACGATGACCCTGGACCAGTCGAACGTTGAAAAAATGGTCAATATTGATGAAATTTTAACATTTAATCTTTTGACTTTAAATGACGGTTGGATGTGAGTTATTACTTTTTCAACTAAAATAAGTGTGTTTAAAGTCATTTCTGTGCCTGAAATTGGTCAAAATTGAAGATTTTGAGTAAGCAAAACTCTGTAAAAACGGCAATTTTGGTCACTGTGAGGGTTTAAAAAGTGGTTATTCAACATGAGGCACGATCCAAATGACATTTTGAAACATTTTTGGTAGAGTCCAAAAAATCCATTTTCTGATGAAAAACGATGACCCCGGACCAGTCGAACGTTGAAAAAATGGTCAATATTGATGAAATGTTAACATTTAATCTTTTGACTTTAAATGACGGTTGGATGTGAGTTATTACTTTTTCAACTAAAATAAGTGTGTTTAAAGTCATTTCTGTGCCTGAAATTCGTCAAAATTGAAGATTTTGAGTAAGCAAAACTCTGTAAAAATGGCAATTTTGGTCACTGTGAGGGTTTAAAAAATGGTTATTCAACATGAGGCCCGATCCAAATGACATTTTGAATCATTTTTGGTAGAGTCCAAAAAATCAATTTTCTGATGAAAAACGATGACCCCGGACCAGTCGAACGTTGAAAAAATGGTCAATATTGATGAAATTTTAACATTTAATCTTTTGACTTTAAATGACGGTTGGATGTGAGTTATTACTTTTTCAACTAAAATAAGTGTGTTTAAAGTCATTTCTGTGCCTGAAATTGGTCAAAATTGAAGATTTTGAGTAAGCAAAACTCTGTAAAAATGGCAATTTTGGTCACTGTGAGGGTTTAAAAAGTGGTTATTCAACAAGAGGCCCGATCCAAATGACATTTTGAATCATTTTTGGTAGAGTCCAAAAAATCAATTTTCTGATGAAAAACGATGACCCCGGACCAGTCGAACGTTGAGAAAATGGTCAATTTGATGAAATTTTAACATTTAATCTTTTGACTTTAAATGACGGTTGGATGTGAGTTATTACTTTTTCAACTAAAATAAGTGTGTTTAAAGTCATTTCTGTGCCTGAAATTAGTCAAAATTGAAGATTTTGAGTAAGCAAAACTCTGTAAAAATGGCAATTTTGGTCACTGTGAGGGTTTAAAAAGTGGTTATTCAACATGAGGCACGATCCAAATGACATTTTGAAACATTTTTGGTAGAGTCCAAAAATCCATTTTCTGATGAAAAACGATGACCCCGGACCAGTCGAACGTTGAAAAAATGGTCAATATTGATGAAATTTTAACATTTAATCTTTTGACTTTAAATGACAGTTGGATGTGAGTTATTACTTTTTCAACTAAAATAAGTGAGTTTAAAGTCATTTCTGTGCCTGAAATTGGTCAAAATTGAAGATTTTGAGTAAGCAAAACTCAGTAAAAATGGCAATTTTGGTCACTGTGAGGGTTTAAAAAGTGGTTATTCAACAAGAGGCCCGATCCAAATGACATTTTGAATCATTTTTGGTAGAGTCCAAAAAATCAATTTTCTGATGAAAAACGATGACCCAGACCAGTCGAACGTTGAAAAAATGGTCAATATTGATGAAATTTTAACATTTAATCTTTTGACTTTAAATGAGGGTTGGATGTGAATTATTACTTTTTCAACTAAAATAAGTGTGTTTAAAGTCATTTCTGTGCCTGAAATTGGTCAAATTTGAAGCTTTTGAGTAAGCAAAACTCTGTAAAAATGGCAATTTTGGTCACTGTTAGGGTTTAAAAAGTGGTTATTCAACATGAGGCCTGATCCAAATGACATTTTGAATCATTTTTGGTAGAGTCCAAAAAATCAATTTTCTGATGAAAAACAATGACCCCGGACCAGTCGAACGTTGAAAAAATGGTCAATATTGATGAAATTTTAACATTTAATCTTTTGACTTTAAATGACGGTTGGATGTGAGTTGTTACTTTTTCAACTAAAATAAGTGTGTTTAAAGTCATTTCTGTGCCTGAAATTGGTCAAAATTGAAGATTTTGAGTAAGCAAAACTCTGTAAAAATGGCAATTTTGGTCACTGTGAGGGTTTAAAAAGTGGTTATTCAACAAGAGGCCCGATCCAAATTACATTTTGAATCATTTTTGGTAGAGTCCAAAAAATCAATTTTCTGATGAAAAACGATGACCCCGGACCAGTCGAACGTTGAAAAAATGGTCAATATTGATGACATTTTAACATTTAATCTTTTGACTTTAAATGAAGGTTGGATGTGAGTTATTACTTTTTCAACTAAAATAAGTGTGTTTAAAGTCATTTCTGTGCCTGAAATTGGTCAAATTTAAAAGTTTTGAGTAAGCAAAACTCTGTAAAAATGGCAATTTTAGTCACTGTGAGGGTTTAAAAAGTGGTTATTCAACATGAGGCCCGATCCAAATGACATTTTGAATCAGTTTTGGTAGAGTCCAAAAAATCAATTTTCTGATGAAAAACGATGACCCTGGACCAGTCGAACGTTGAAAAAATGGTCAATATTGATGAAATTTTAACATTTAATCTTTTGACTTTAAATGACGGTTGGATGTGAATTATTACTTTTTCAACTAAAATAAGGGTGTTTAAAGTCATTTCTGTGCCTGAAATTGGTCAAAATTGAAGATTTTGAGTAAGCAAAACTCTGTAAAAATGGCAATTTTGGTCACTGTGAGGGTTTAAAAAGTGGTTATTCAACAAGAGGCACGATCCAAATTACATTTTGAATCATTTTTGGTAGAGTCCAAAAAATCAATTTTCTGATGAAAAACGATGACCCCGGACCAGTCGAACGTTGAAAAAATGGTCAATATTGATGAAATTTTAACATTTAATCTTTTGACTTTAAATGACGGTTGGATGTGAGTTATTACTTTTTCAACTAAAATAAGTGTGTTTAAAGTCATTTCTGTGCCTGAAATTGGTCAAAATTGAAGATTTTGAGTAAGCAAAACTCTGTAAAAACGGCAATTTTGGTGACTGTGAGGGTTTAAAAAGTGGTTATTCAACATGAGGCACGATCCAAATGACATTTTGAAACATTTTTGGTAGAGTCCAAAAAATCCATTTTCTGATGAAAAACGATGACCCCGGACCAGTCGAACGTTGAAAAAATGGTCAATATTGATGAAATTTTAACATTTAATCTTTTGACTTTAAATGACGGTTGGATGTGAGTTATTACTTTTTCAACTAAAATAAGTGTGTTTAAAGTCATTTCTGTGCCTGAAATTCGTCAAAATTGAAGATTTTGAGTAAGCAAAACTCTGTAAAAATGGCAATTTTGGTCACTGTGAGGGTTTAAAAAATGGTTATTCAACATGAGGCCCGATCCAAATGACATTTTGAATCATTTTTGGTAGAGTCCAAAAAATCAATTTTCTGATGAAAAACGATGACCCAGACCAGTCGAACGTTGAAAAAATGGTCAATATTGATGAAATTTTAACATTTAATCTTTTGACTTTAAATGAGGGTTGGATGTGAATTATTACTTTTTCAACTAAAATAAGTGTGTTTAAAGTCATTTCTGTGCCTGAAATTGGTCAAATTTGAAGCTTTTGAGTAAGCAAAACTCTGTAAAAATGGCAATTTTGGTCACTGTTAGGGTTTAAAAAGTGGTTATTCAACATGAGGCCTGATCCAAATGACATTTTGAATCATTTTTGGTAGAGTCCAAAAAATCAATTTTCTGATGAAAAACAATGACCCCGGACCAGTCGAACGTTGAAAAAATGGTCAATATTGATGACATTTTAACATTTAATCTTTTGACTTTAAATGACGGTTGGATGTGAGTTATTACTTTTTCAACTAAAATAAGTGTGTTTAAAGTCATTTCTGTGCCTGAAATTGGTCAAATTTAAAAGTTTTGAGTAAGCAAAACTCTGTAAAAATGGCAATTTTGGTCACTGTGAGGGTTTAAAAAGTGGTTATTCAACATGAGGCCCGATCCAAATGACATTTTGAATCAGTTTTGGTAGAGTCCAAAAAATCAATTTTCTGATGAAAAACGATGACCCTGGCCCAGTCGAACGTTGAAAAAATGGTCAATATTGATGAAATTTTAACATTTATTCTTTTGACTTTAAATGACGGTTGGATGTGAGTTATTACTTTTTCAACTAAAATAAGTGTGTTTAAAGTCATTTCTGTGCCTGAAATTGGTCAAAATTGAAGATTTTGAGTAAGCAAAACTCTGTAAAAATGGCAATTTTGGTCACTGTGAGGGTTTAAAAAGTGGTTATTCAACATGAGGGACGATCCAAATGACATTTTGAATCATTTTTGGTAGAGTCCAAAAAATCAATTTTCTGATGAAAAACGATGACCCCGGACCAGTCGAACGTTGAAAAAATGGTCAATATTGATGAAATTTTAACATTTAATCTTTTGACTTTAAATGACGGTTGGATGTGAGTTATTACTTTTTCAACTAAAATAAGTGTGTTTAAAGTCATTTCTGTGCCTGAAATTGGTCAAAATTGAAGATTTTGAGTAAGCAAAACTCTGTAAAAATGGCAATTTTGGTCACTGTGAGGGTTTAAAAAGTGGTTATTCAACATGAGGCACGATCCAAATGACATTTTGAAACATTTTTGGTAGAGTCCAAAAAATCCATTTTCTGATGAAAAACGATGACCCCGGACCAGTCGAACGTTGAAAAAATGGTCAATATTGATGACATTTTAACATTTAATCTTTTGACTTTAAATGACGGTTGGATGTGAGTTATTACTTTTTCAACTAAAATAAGTGTGTTTAAAGTCATTTCTGTGCCTGAAATTCGTCAAAATTGAAGATTTTGAGTAAGCAAAACTCTGTAAAAATGGCAATTTTGGTCACTGTGAGGGTTTAAAAAATGGTTATTCAACATGAGGCCCGATCCAAATGACATTTTGAATCATTTTTGGTAGAGTCCAAAAAATCAATTTTCTGATGAAAAACGATGACCCCGGACCAGTCGAACGTTGAAAAAATGGTCAATATTGATGAAATTTTAACATTTAATCTTTTGACTTTAAATGACGGTTGGATGTGAGTTATTACTTTTTCAACTAAAATAAGTGTGTTTAAAGTCATTTCTGTGCCTGAAATTGGTCAAAATTGAAGATTTTGAGTAAGCAAAACTCTGTAAAAATGGCAATTTTGGTCACTGTGAGGGTTTAAAAAGTGGTTATTCAACAAGAGGCCCGATCCAAATGACATTTTGAATCATTTTTGGTAGAGTCCAAAAAATCAATTTTCTGATGAAAAACGATGACCCCGGACCAGTCGAACGTTGAAAAAATGGTCAATTTGATGAAATTTTAACATTTAATCTTTTGACTTTAAATGACGGTTGGATGTGAGTTATTACTTTTTCAACTAAAATAAGTGTGTTTAAAGTCATTTCTGTGCCTGAAATTGGTCAAAATTGAAGATTTTGAGTAAGCAAAACTCTGTAAAAATGGCAATTTTGGTCACTGTGAGGGTTTAAAAAGTGGTTATTCAACATGAGGCACGATCCAAATGACATTTTGAAACATTTTTGGTAGAGTCCAAAAATCCATTTTCTGATGAAAAACGATGACCCCGGACCAGTCGAACGTTGAAAAAATGGTCAATATTGATGAAATTTTAACATTTAATCTTTTGACTTTAAATGACGGTTGGATGTGAGTTATTACTTTTTCAACTAAAATAAGTGTGTTTAAAGTCATTTCTGTGCCTGAAATTGGTCAAAATTGAAGATTTTGAGTAAGCAAAACTCTGTAAAAATGGCAATTTTGGTCACTGTGAGGGTTTAAAAAGTGGTTATTCAACAAGAGGCCCGATCCAAATGACATTTTGAATCATTTTTGGTAGAGTCCAAAAAATCAATTTTCTGATGAAAAACGATGACCCAGACCAGTCGAACGTTGAAAAAATGGTCAATATTGATGAAATTTTAACATTTAATCTTTTGACTTTAAATGAGGGTTGGATGTGAATTATTACTTTTTCAACTAAAATAAGTGTGTTTAAAGTCATTTCTGTGCCTGAAATTGGTCAAAATTGAAGATTTTGAGTAAGCAAAACTCTGTAAAAATGGCAATTTTGGTCACTGTGAGGGTTTAAAAAGTGGTTATTCAACAAGAGGCCCGATCCAAATGACATTTTGAATCATTTTTGGTAGAGTCCAAAAAATCAATTTTCTGATGAAAAACGATGACCCCGGACCAGTCGAACGTTGAAAAAATGGTCAATTTGATGAAATTTTAACATTTAATCTTTTGACTTTAAATGACGGTTGGATGTGAGTTATTACTTTTTCAACTAAAATAAGTGTGTTTAAAGTCATTTCTGTGCCTGAAATTGGTCAAAATTGAAGATTTTGAGTAAGCAAAACTCTGTAAAAATGGCAATTTTGGTCACTGTGAGGGTTTAAAAAGTGGTTATTCAACATGAGGCACGATCCAAATGACATTTTGAAACATTTTTGGTAGAGTCCAAAAATCCATTTTCTGATGAAAAACGATGACCCCGGACCAGTCGAACGTTGAAAAAATGGTCAATATTGATGAAATTTTAACATTTAATCTTTTGACTTTAAATGACGGTTGGATGTGAGTTATTACTTTTTCAACTAAAATAAGTGTGTTTAAAGTCATTTCTGTGCCTGAAATTGGTCAAAATTGAAGATTTTGAGTAAGCAAAACTCTGTAAAAATGGCAATTTTGGTCACTGTGAGGGTTTAAAAAGTGGTTATTCAACAAGAGGCCCGATCCAAATGACATTTTGAATCATTTTTGGTAGAGTCCAAAAAATCAATTTTCTGATGAAAAACGATGACCCAGACCAGTCGAACGTTGAAAAAATGGTCAATATTGATGAAATTTTAACATTTAATCTTTTGACTTTAAATGAGGGTTGGATGTGAATTATTACTTTTTCAACTAAAATAAGTGTGTTTAAAGTCATTTCTGTGCCTGAAATTGGTCAAATTTGAAGATTTTGAGTAAGCAAAACTCTGTAAAAATGGCAATTTTGGTCACTGTGAGGGTTTAAAAAGTGGTTATTCAACATGAGGCACGATCCAAATGACATTTTGAAACATTTTTGGTAGAGTCCAAAAAATCAATTTTCTGATGAAAAACGATGACCCCGGACCAGTCGAACGTTGAAAAAATGGTCAATATTGATGAAATTTTAACATTTAATCTTTTGACTTTAAATGACGGTTGGATGTGAGTTATTACTTTTTCAACTAAAATTAGTGTGTTTAAAGTCATTTCTGTGCCTGAAATTGGTCAAAATTGAAGATTTTGAGTAAGCAAAACTCTGTAAAAATGGCAATTTTGGTCACTGTGAGGGTTTAAAAAGTGGTTATTCAACATGAGGCACGATCCAAATGACATTTTGAATCATTTTTGGTAGAGTCCAAAAAATCCATTTTCTGATGAAAAACGATGACCCCGGACCAGTCGAACGTTGAAAAAATGGTCAATATTGATGAAATTTTAACATTTAATCTTTTGACTTTAAATGACGGTTGGATGTGAGTTATTACTTTTTCAACTAAAATAAGTGTGTTTAAAGTCATTTCTGTGCCTGAAATTGGTCAAAATTGAAGATTTTGAGTAAGCAAAACTCTGTAAAAATGGCAATTTTGGTCACTGTGAGGGTTTAAAAAGTGGTTATTCAACATGAGGCACGATCCAAATGACATTTTGAATCATTTTTGGTAGAGTCCAAAAAATCCATTTTCTGATGAAAAACGATGACCCCGGACCAGTCGAACGTTGAAAAAATGGTCAATATTGATGAAATTTTAACATTTAATCTTTTGACTTTAAATGACGGTTGGATGTGAGTTATTACTTTTTCAACTAAAATAAGTGTGTTTAAAGTCATTTCTGTGCCTGAAATTGGTCAAAATTGAAGATTTTGAGTAAGCAAAACTCTGTAAAAATGGCAATTTTGGTCACTGTGAGGGTTTAAAAAGTGGTTATTCAACAAGAGGCCCGATCCAAATTACATTTTGAATCATTTTTGGTAGAGTCCAAAAAATCAATTTTCTGATGAAAAACGATGACCCCGGACCAGTCGAACGTTGAAAAAATGGTCAATATTGATGAAATTTTAACATTTAATCTTTTGACTTTAAATGACGGTTGGATGTGAATTATTACTTTTTCAACTAAAATAAGGGTGTTTAAAGTCATTTCTGTGCCTGAAATTGGTAAAAATTGAATATTTTGAGTAAGCAAAACTCTGTAAAAATGGCAATTTTGGTCACTGTGAGGGTTTAAAAAGTGGTTATTCAACACGAGGCACGATCCAAATGACATTTTGAATCATTTTTGGTAGAGTCCAAAAAATCAATTTTCTGATGAAAAACGATGACCGGACCAGTCGAACGTTGAAAAAATGGTCAATATTGATGAAATTTTAACATTTAATCTTTTGACTTTAAATGACGGTTGGATGTGAATTATTACTTTTTCAACTAAAATAAGTGTGTTTAAAGTCATTTCTGTGCCTGAAATTGGTCAAATTTGAAGCTTTTGAGTAAGCAAAACTCTGTAAAAATGGCAATTTTGGTCACTTGTAGAGTTTAAAAAGTGGTTATTCAACATGAGGCCCGATCCAAATGACATTTTGAATCATTTTTGGTAGAGTCCAAAAAATCAATTTTCTGATGAAAAACAATGACCCCGGACCAGTAGAACATTGAAAAAATGGTCAATATTGATGAAATTTTAACATTTAATCTTTTGACTTTAAATGACGGTTGGATGTGAGTTGTTACTTTTTCAACTAAAATAAGTGTGTTTAAAGTCATTTCTGTGCCTGAAATTGGTCAAAATTGAAGATTTTGAGTAAGCAAAACTCTGTAAAAATGGCAATTTTGGTCACTGTGAGGGTTTAAAAAGTGGTTATTCAACAAGAGGCCCGATCCAAATTACATTTTGAATCATTTTTGGTAGAGTCCCAAAAATCAATTTTCTGATGAAAAACGATGACCCCGGACCAGTCGAACGTTGAAAAAATGGTCAATATTGATGAAATTTTAACATTTAATCTTTTGACTTAAAATGACGGTTGGATGTGAATTATTACTTTTTCAACTAAAATAAGTGTGTTTAAAGTCATTTCTGTGCCTGTAATTGGTCAAATTTGAAGCTTTTGAGTAAGCAAAACTCTGTAAAAATGGCAATTTTGGTCACTGTGAGGGTTTAAAAAGAGGTTATTCAACATGAGGCATGATCCAAATGACATTTTGAATCATTTTTGGTAGAGTCCAAAAAATCCATTTTCTGATGAAAAACGATGACCCCGGACCAGTCGAATGTTGAAAAAATGGTCAATATTGATGAAATTTTAACATTTAATCTTTTGACTTTAAATGACGGTTGGATGTGAATTATTACTTTTTCAACTAAAATAAGTGTGTTTAAAGTCATTTCTGTGTCTGAAATTGGTCAAAATGGAAGATTTTGAGTAAGCAAACTCTGTAAAAATGGCAATTTTTGGTCACTGTGAGGGTTTAAAAAGTGGTTATTCAACAAGAGGCCCGATCCAAATTACATTTTGAATCATTTTTGGTAGAATCCAAAAAATCAATTTTCTGATGAAAAACGAAGACCCCGGACCAGTCGAACGTTGAAAAAATGGTCAATATTGATGAAATTTTAACATTTAATCTTTTGACTTAAAATGACGGTTGGATGTGAATTATTACTTTTTCAACTAAAATAAGTGTGTTTAAAGTCATTTCTGTGCCTGAAATTGGTCAAATTTGAAGCTTTTGAGTAAGAAAAACTCTGTAAAAATGGCAATTTTGGTCACTGTTAGGGTTTAAAAAGAGGTTATTCAACATGAGGCCCGATCCAAATGACATTTTGAATCATTTTTGGTAGAGTCCAAAAAATCAATTTTCTGATGAAAAACGATGACCCCGGACCAGTCGAACGTTGAAAAAATGGTCAATATTGATGAAATTTTAACATTTAATCTTTTGACTTTAAATGACGGTTGGATGTGAGTTATTATTTTTCAACTAAAATAAGTGTGTTTAAAGTCATTTCTGTGCCTGAAATTGGTCAAAATTGAAGATTTTGAGTAAGCAAAACTCTGTAAAAACGGCAATTTTGGTCACTGTGAGGGTTTAAAAAGTGGTTATTCAACACGAGGCACGATCCAAATGACATTTTGAAACATTTTTGGTAGAGTCCAAAAAATCAATTTTCTGATGAAAAACGATGACCCCGGACCAGTCGAACGTTGGAAAAATGGTCAATATTGACGACATTTTAACATTTAATCTTTTGACTTTAAATGACGGTTGGATGTGAATTATTACTTTTTCAACTAAAATAAGTGTGTTTAAAGTCATTTCTGTGCCTGAAATTGGTCAAATTTGAAGCTTTTGAGTAAGCAAAACTCTGTAAAAATGGCAATTTTGGTCACTTGTAGAGTTTAAAAAGTGGTTATTCAACATGAGGCCCGATCCAAATGACATTTTGAATCATTTTTGGTAGAGTCCAAAAAATCAATTTTCTGATGAAAAACAATGACCCCGGACCAGTCGAACGTTGAAAAAATGGTCAATATTGATGAAATTTTAACATTTAATCTTTTGACTTTAAATGACGGTTGGATGTGAGTTGTTACTTTTTCAACTAAAATAAGTGTGTTTAAAGTCATTTCTGTGCCTGAAATTGGTCAAAATTGAAGATTTTGAGTAAGCAAAACTCTGTAAAAATGGCAATTTTGGTCACTGTGAGGGTTTAAAAAGTGGTTATTCAACATGAAGCACGATCCAATTGACATTTTGAATCATTTTTGGTAGAGTCCAAAAAATCAATTTTCGGATGAAAAACGATGACTCCGGACATGTCGAACGTTCCCAAAATTGTCTATAATGATGAAATTTTAACATTTAATCTTTTGACTCTAAATGACTGTTGGATGTGAATTATGACTTTTTCAACTAAAATAAGTGTGTTTAAAGTCATTTCTGTGACTGAAATGGGTCAAAATTGAAGCTTTTAAATAAGCAAAACTCTGTAAAAAATGGCCATTTTGGTCACTGTGAGGGTTTAAAAAGTGGTTATTCAACATGAGGCACGATCCAATTGACATTTTGAATCATTTTTGGTACAGTCCAAAAAATCAATTTTCGGATGAAAAACGATGACTCCGGACATGTCGAACGTTCCCAAAATGGTCTATAATGATGAAATTTTAACATTTAATCTTTTGACTCTAATTGACTGTTGGATGTGAATTATGACAATTTCAACTAAAATAAGTGTGTTTAAAGTCATTTCTGTGCCTGAAACGGGTCAAAATTGAAGCTTTTGAGTAAGCAAAACTCTGTAAAAATGGCAATTTTGGTCACTGTGAGGGTTTAAAAAGTGGTTATTAAACATGAGGCACGATCCAATTGACATTTTGAATCATTTTTGGTACAGTCCAAAAAATCAATTTTCGGATGAAAAACGATGACTCCGGACATGTCGAACGTTCCCAAAATGGTCTATAATGATGAAATGTTAACATTTAATCCTTTGACTCTAAATGACTGTTGGATGTGAATTATGACAATTTCAACTAAAATAAGTGTGTTTAAAGTCATTTCTGTGACTGAAACGGGTCAAAATTGAAGCTTTTAAATAAGCAAAACTCTGTAAAAATGGCAATTTTGGTCACTGTGAGGGTTTAAAATGTGGTTATTCAACATGAGGCTCGATCCAATTGACATTTTGAATCATTTTTGGTACAGTCCGAAAAATCAATTTTCGGATGAAAAACGATGACTCCGGACATGTCGAACGTTCCCAAAATGGTCTATAATGATGAAATTTTAACATTTAATCTTTTGACTCTAAATGACTGTTGGATGTGAATTATGACAATTTCAACTAAAATAAGTGTGTTTAAAGTCATTTCTGTGACTGAAACGGGTCAAACTTGAAGCTTTTAAATAAGCAAAACTCTGTAAAAATGGCCATTTTGGTCACTGTGAGGGTTTAAAAAGTAGTTTTTCAACATGAGGCACGATCCAATTGACATTTTGAATCATTTTTGGTACAGTCCAAAAAATCAATTTTCGGATGAAAAACGATGACTCCGGACATGTCGAACGTTCCCAAAATGGTCTATAATATTGAAATTTTAACATTTAATCTTTTGACTCTAAATGACTGTTGGATGTGAATTATGACTTTTTCAACTAAAATAAGTGTGTTTAAAGTCATTTCTGTGACTGAAACGGGTGAAAATTGAAGCTTTTAAATAAGCAAAACTCTGTAAAAATGGCCATTTTGGTCACTGTGAGGGTTTAAAAAGTGGTTATTCAACATGAGGCACGATCCAATTGACATTTTGAATCATTTTTGGTACAGTCCAAAAAATCAATTTTCGGATGAAAAATGATGACTCCGGACATGTCGAACGTTCCCAAAATGGTCTATAATGATGAAATTTTAACATTTAATCTTTTGACTCTAAATGACTGTTGGATGTGAGTTATTACTTTTTCAACTAAAATAAGTGTGTTTAAAGTCATTTCTGTGCCTGAAATTGGTCAAATTTAAAAGTTTTGAGTAAGCAAAACTCTGTAAAAATGGCAATTTTGGTCACTGTGAGGGTTTAAAAAGTGGTTATTCAACATGAGGCACGATCCAAATGACATTTTGAAACATTTTTGGTAGAGTCCAAAAATCCATTTTCTGATGAAAAACGATGACCCCGGACCAGTCGAACGTTGAAAAAATGGTCAATATTGATGACATTTTAACATTTAATCTTTTGACTTTAAATGACGGTTGGATGTGAGTTATTACTTTTTCAACTAAAATAAGTGTGTTTAAAGTCATTTCTGTGCCTGAAATTGGTCAAATTTAAAAGTTTTGAGTAAGCAAAACTCTGTAAAAATGGCAATTTTAGTCACTGTGAGGGTTTAAAAAGTGGTTATTCAACATGAGGCCCGATCCAAATGACATTTTGAATCAGTTTTGGTAGAGTCCAAAAAATCAATTTTCTGATGAAAAACGATGACCCCGGACCAGTCGAACGTTGAAAAAATGGTCAATATTGATGAAATTTTAACATTTAATCTTTTGACTTTAAATGACGGTTGGATGTGAGTTATTACTTTATCAACTAAAATTAGTGTGTTTAAAGTCATTTCTGTGCCTGAAATTGGTCAAAATTGAAGATTTTGAGTAAGCAAAACTCTGTAAAAATGGCAATTTTGGTCACTGTGAGGGTTTAAAAAGTGGTTATTCAACATGAGGCACGATCCAAATGACATTTTGAATCATTTTTGGTAGAGCCCAAAAAATCCATTTTCTGATGAAAAACGATGACCCCGGACCAGTCGAACGTTGAAAAAATGGTCAATATTGATGAAATTTTAACATTTAATCTTTTGACTTTAAATGACGGTTGGATGTGAGTTATTACTTTTTCAACTAAAATAAGTGTGTTTAAAGTCATTTCTGTGCCTGAAATTGGTCAAAATTGAAGATTTTGAGTAAGCAAAACTCTGTAAAAATGGCAATTTTGGTCACTGTGAGGGTTTAAAAAGTGGTTATTCAACAAGAGGCACGATCCAAATTACATTTTGAATCATTTTTGGTAGAGTCCAAAAAATCAATTTTCTGATGAAAAACGATGACCCCGGACCAGTCGAACGTTGAAAAAATGGTCAATATTGATGACATTTCAACATTTAATCTTTTGACTTTATTGACGGTTGGATGTGAGTTATTACTTTTTCAACTAAAATAAGTGTGTTTAAAGTCATTTCTGTGCCTGAAATTGGTCAAATTTAAAAGTTTTGAGTAAGCAAAACTCTGTAAAAATGGCAATTTTAGTCACTGTGAGGGTTTAAAAAGTGGTTATTCAACATGAGGCCCGATCCAAATGACATTTTGAATCAGTTTTGGTAGAGTCCAAAAAATCAATTTTCTGATGAAAAACGATGACCCTGGACCAGTCGAACGTTGAAAAAATGGTCAATATTGATGAAATTTTAACATTTAATCTTTTGACTTTAAATGACGGTTGGATGTGAATTATTACTTTTTCAACTAAAATAAGTGTGTTTAAAGTCATTTCTGTGCCTGAAATTGGTCAAATTTGAAGCTTTTGAGTAAGCAAAACTCTGTAAAAATGGCAATTTTGGTCACTTGTAGAGTTTAAAAAGTGGTTATTCAACATGAGGCCCGATCCAAATGACATTTTGAATCATTTTTGGTAGAGTCCAAAAAATCAATTTTCTGATGAAAAACAATGACCCCGGACCAGTCGAACGTTGAAAAAATGGTCAATATTGATGAAATTTTAACATTTAATCTTTTGACTTTAAATGACGGTTGGATGTGAGTTGTTACTTTTTCAACTAAAATAAGTGTGTTTAAAGTCATTTCTGTGCCTGAAATTGGTCAAAATTGAAGATTTTGAGTAAGCAAAACTCTGTAAAAATGGCAATTTTGGTCACTGTGAGGGTTTAAAAAGTGGTTATTCAACAAGAGGCCCGATCCAAATTACATTTTGAATCATTTTTGGTAGAGTCCAAAAAATCTATTTTCTGATGAAAAACGAAGACCCCGGACCAGTCGAACGTTGAAAAAATGGTCAATATTGATGAAATTTTAACATTTAATCTTTTGACTTAAAATGACGGTTGGATGTGAATTATTACTTTTTCAACTAAAATAAGTGTGTTTAAAGTCATTTCTGTGCCTGAAATTGGTCAAATTTAAAAGTTTTGAGTAAGCAAAACTCTGTAAAAATGGCAATTTTGGTCACTGTTAGGGTTTAAAAAGAGGTTATTCAACATGAGGCCCGATCCAAATGATATTTTGAATCATTTTTGGTAGAGTCCAAAAAATCAATTTTCTGATGAAAAACGATGACCCCGGACCAGTCGAACGTTGAAAAAATGGTCAATATTGATGAAATTTTAACATTTAATCTTTTGACTTTAAATGACGGTTGGATGTGAGTTATTACTTTTTCAACTAAAATAAGTGTGTTTAAAGTCATTTCTGTGCCTGAAATTGGTCAAATTTAAAAGTTTTGAGTAAGCAAAACTCTGTAAAAATGGCAATTTTAGTCACTGTGAGGGTTTAAAAAGTGGTTATTCAACATGAGGCCCGATCCAAATGACATTTTGAATCAGTTTTGGTAGAGTCCAAAAAATCAATTTTCTGATGAAAAACGATGACCCCGGACCAGTCGAACGTTGAAAAAATGGTCAATATTGATGAAATTTTAACATTTAATCTTTTGACTTTAAATGACGGTTGGATGTGAGTTATTACTTTATCAACTAAAATTAGTGTGTTTAAAGTCATTTCTGTGCCTGAAATTGGTCAAAATTGAAGATTTTGAGTAAGCAAAACTCTGTAAAAATGGCAATTTTGGTCACTGTGAGGGTTTAAAAAGTGGTTATTCAACATGAGGCACGATCCAAATGACATTTTGAATCATTTTTGGTAGAGCCCAAAAAATCCATTTTCTGATGAAAAACGATGACCCCGGACCAGTCGAACGTTGAAAAAATGGTCAATATTGATGAAATTTTAACATTTAATCTTTTGACTTTAAATGACGGTTGGATGTGAGTTATTACTTTTTCAACTAAAATAAGTGTGTTTAAAGTCATTTCTGTGCCTGAAATTGGTCAAAATTGAAGATTTTGAGTAAGCAAAACTCTGTAAAAATGGCAATTTTGGTCACTGTGAGGGTTTAAAAAGTGGTTATTCAACAAGAGGCACGATCCAAATTACATTTTGAATCATTTTTGGTAGAGTCCAAAAAATCAATTTTCTGATGAAAAACGATGACCCCGGACCAGTCGAACGTTGAAAAAATGGTCAATATTGATGACATTTCAACATTTAATCTTTTGACTTTATTGACGGTTGGATGTGAGTTATTACTTTTTCAACTAAAATAAGTGTGTTTAAAGTCATTTCTGTGCCTGAAATTGGTCAAATTTAAAAGTTTTGAGTAAGCAAAACTCTGTAAAAATGGCAATTTTAGTCACTGTGAGGGTTTAAAAAGTGGTTATTCAACATGAGGCCCGATCCAAATGACATTTTGAATCAGTTTTGGTAGAGTCCAAAAAATCAATTTTCTGATGAAAAACGATGACCCTGGACCAGTCGAACGTTGAAAAAATGGTCAATATTGATGAAATTTTAACATTTAATCTTTTGACTTTAAATGACGGTTGGATGTGAATTATTACTTTTTCAACTAAAATAAGTGTGTTTAAAGTCATTTCTGTGCCTGAAATTGGTCAAATTTGAAGCTTTTGAGTAAGCAAAACTCTGTAAAAATGGCAATTTTGGTCACTTGTAGAGTTTAAAAAGTGGTTATTCAACATGAGGCCCGATCCAAATGACATTTTGAATCATTTTTGGTAGAGTCCAAAAAATCAATTTTCTGATGAAAAACAATGACCCCGGACCAGTCGAACGTTGAAAAAATGGTCAATATTGATGAAATTTTAACATTTAATCTTTTGACTTTAAATGACGGTTGGATGTGAGTTGTTACTTTTTCAACTAAAATAAGTGTGTTTAAAGTCATTTCTGTGCCTGAAATTGGTCAAAATTGAAGATTTTGAGTAAGCAAAACTCTGTAAAAATGGCAATTTTGGTCACTGTGAGGGTTTAAAAAGTGGTTATTCAACAAGAGGCCCGATCCAAATTACATTTTGAATCATTTTTGGTAGAGTCCAAAAAATCTATTTTCTGATGAAAAACGAAGACCCCGGACCAGTCGAACGTTGAAAAAATGGTCAATATTGATGAAATTTTAACATTTAATCTTTTGACTTAAAATGACGGTTGGATGTGAATTATTACTTTTTCAACTAAAATAAGTGTGTTTAAAGTCATTTCTGTGCCTGAAATTGGTCAAATTTGAAGCTTTTGAGTAAGAAAAACTCTGTAAAAATGGCAATTTTGGTCACTGTTAGGGTTTAAAAAGAGGTTATTCAACATGAGGCCCGATCCAAATGACATTTTGAATCATTTTTGGTAGAGTCCAAAAAATCAATTTTCTGATGAAAAACGATGACCCCGGACCAGTCGAACGTTGAAAAAATGGTCAATATTGATGAAATTTTAACATTTAATCTTTTGACTTTAAATGACGGTTGGATGTGAGTTATTACTTTTTCAACTAAAATAAGTGTGTTTAAAGTCATTTCTGTGCCTGAAATTCGTCAAAATTGAAGATTTTGAGTAAGCAAAACTCTGTAAAAATGGCAATTTTGGTCACTTGTAGAGTTTAAAAAGTGGTTATTCAACATGAGGCCCGATCCAAATGACATTTTGAATCATTTTTGGTAGAGTCCAAAAAATCAATTTTCTGATGAAAAACAATGACCCCGGACCAGTCGAACGTTGAAAAAATGGTCAATATTGATGAAATTTTAACATTTAATCTTTTGACTTTAAATGACGGTTGGATATGAGTTGTTACTTTTTCAACTAAAATAAGTGTGTTTAAAGTCATTTCTGTGCCTGAAATTGGTCAAAATTGAAGATTTTGAGTAAGCAAAACTCTGTAAAAATGGCAATTTTGGTCACTGTGAGGGTTTAAAAAGTGGTTATTCAACAAGAGGCCCGATCCAAATTACATTTTGAATCATTTTTGGTAGAGTCCAAAAAATCTATTTTCTGATGAAAAACGAAGACCCCGGACCAGTCGAACGTTGAAAAAATGGTCAATATTGATGAAATTTTAACATTTAATCTTTTGACTTAAAATGACGGTTGGATGTGAATTATTACTTTTTCAACTAAAATAAGTGTGTTTAAAGTCATTTCTGTGCCTGAAATTGGTCAAATTTGAAGCTTTTGAGTAAGAAAAACTCTGTAAAAATGGCAATTTTGGTCACTGTTAGGGTTTAAAAAGAGGTTATTCAACATGAGGCCCGATCCAAATGACATTTTGAATCATTTTTGGTAGAGTCCAAAAAATCAATTTTCTGATGAAAAACGATGACCCCGGACCAGTCGAACGTTGAAAAAATGGTCAATATTGATGAAATTTTAACATTTAATCTTTTGACTTTAAATGACGGTTGGATGTGAGTTATTACTTTTTCAACTAAAATAAGTGTGTTTAAAGTCATTTCTGTGCCTGAAATTGGTCAAAATTGAAGATTTTGAGTAAGCAAAACTCTGTAAAAACGGCAATTTTGGTCACTGTGAGGGTTTAAAAAGTGGTTATTCAACATGAGGCACGATCCAAATGACATTTTGAAACATTTTTGGTAGAGTCCAAAAAATCCATTTTCTGATGAAAAACGATGACCCCGGACCAGTCGAACGTTGAAAAAATGGTCAATATTGATGACATTTTAACATTTAATCTTTTGACTTTAAATGACGGTTGGATGTGAGTTATTACTTTTTCAACTAAAATAAGTGTGTTTAAAGTCATTTCTGTGCCTGAAATTCGTCAAAATTGAAGATTTTGAGTAAGCAAAACTCTGTAAAAATGGCAATTTTGGTCACTGTGAGGGTTTAAAAAATGGTTATTCAACATGAGGCCCGATCCAAATGACATTTTGAATCATTTTTGGTAGAGTCCAAAAAATCAATTTTCTGATGAAAAACGATGACCCCGGACCAGTCGAACGTTGAAAAAATGGTCAATATTGATGAAATTTTAACATTTAATCTTTTGACTTTAAATGACGGTTGGATGTGAGTTATTACTTTTTCAACTAAAATAAGTGTGTTTAAAGTCATTTCTGTGCCTGAAATTGGTCAAAATTGAAGATTTTGAGTAAGCAAAACTCTGTAAAAATGGCAATTTTGGTCACTGTGAGGGTTTAAAAAGTGGTTATTCAACAAGAGGCCCGATCCAAATGACATTTTGAATCATTTTTGGTAGAGTCCAAAAAATCAATTTTCTGATGAAAAACGATGACCCCGGACCAGTCGAACGTTGAAAAAATGGTCAATTTGATGAAATTTTAACATTTAATCTTTTCACTTTAAATGACGGTTGGATGTGAGTTATTACTTTTTCAACTAAAATAAGTGTGTTTAAAGTCATTTCTGTGCCTGAAATTGGTCAAAATTGAAGATTTTGAGTAAGCAAAACTCTGTAAAAACGGCAATTTTGGTCACTGTGAGGGTTTAAAAAGTGGTTATTCAACATGAGGCACGATCCAAATGACATTTTGAAACATTTTTGGTAGAGTCCAAAAAATCCATTTTCTGATGAAAAACGATGACCCCGGACCAGTCGAACGTTGAAAAAATGGTCAATATTGATGACATTTTAACATTTAATCTTTTGACTTTAAATGACGGTTGGATGTGAGTTATTACTTTTTCAACTAAAATAAGTGTGTTTAAAGTCATTTCTGTGCCTGAAATTCGTCAAAATTGAAGATTTTGAGTAAGCAAAACTCTGTAAAAATGGCAATTTTGGTCACTGTGAGGGTTTAAAAAATGGTTATTCAACATGAGGCCCGATCCAAATGACATTTTGAATCATTTTTGGTAGAGTCCAAAAAATCAATTTTCTGATGAAAAACGATGACCCCGGACCAGTCGAACGTTGAAAAAATGGTCAATATTGATGAAATTTTAACATTTAATCTTTTGACTTTAAATGACGGTTGGATGTGAGTTATTACTTTTTCAACTAAAATAAGTGTGTTTAAAGTCATTTCTGTGCCTGAAATTGGTCAAAATTGAAGATTTTGAGTAAGCAAAACTCTGTAAAAATGGCAATTTTGGTCACTGTGAGGGTTTAAAAAGTGGTTATTCAACAAGAGGCCCGATCCAAATGACATTTTGAATCATTTTTGGTAGAGTCCAAAAAATCAATTTTCTGATGAAAAACGATGACCCCGGACCAGTCGAACGTTGAAAAAATGGTCAATTTGATGAAATTTTAACATTTAATCTTTTGACTTTAAATGACGGTTGGATGTGAGTTATTACTTTTTCAACTAAAATAAGTGTGTTTAAAGTCATTTCTGTGCCTGAAATTGGTCAAAATTGAAGATTTTGAGTAAGCAAAACTCTGTAAAAATGGCAATTTTGGTCACTGTGAGGGTTTAAAAAGTGGTTATTCAACATGAGGCACGATCCAAATGACATTTTGAAACATTTTTGGTAGAGTCCAAAAATCCATTTTCTGATGAAAAACGATGACCCCGGACCAGTCGAACGTTGAAAAAATGGTCAATATTGATGAAATTTTAACATTTAATCTTTTGACTTTAAATGACGGTTGGATGTGAGTTATTACTTTTTCAACTAAAATAAGTGTGTTTAAAGTCATTTCTGTGCCTGAAATTGGTCAAAATTGAAGATTTTGAGTAAGCAAAACTCTGTAAAAATGGCAATTTTGGTCACTGTGAGGGTTTAAAAAGTGGTTATTCAACAAGAGGCCCGATCCAAATGACATTTTGAATCATTTTTGGTAGAGTCCAAAAAATCAATTTTCTGATGAAAAACGATGACCCAGACCAGTCGAACGTTGAAAAAATGGTCAATATTGATGAAATTTTAACATTTAATCTTTTGACTTTAAATGAGGGTTGGATGTGAATTATTACTTTTTCAACTAAAATAAGTGTGTTTAAAGTCATTTCTGTGCCTGAAATTGGTCAAATTTGAAGCTTTTGAGTAAGCAAAACTCTGTAAAAATGGCAATTTTGGTCACTGTTAGGGTTTAAAAAGTGGTTATTCAACATGAGGCACGATCCAAATGACATTTTGAAACATTTTTGGTAGAGTCCAAAAAATCCATTTTCTGATGAAAAACGATGACCCCGGACCAGTCGAACGTTGAAAAAATGGTCAATATTGATGAAATTTTAACATTTAATCTTTTGACTTTAAATGACGGTTGGATGTGAGTTATTACTTTTTCAACTAAAATAAGTGTGTTTAAAGTCATTTCTGTGCCTGAAATTGGTCAAAATTGAAGATTTTGAGTAAGCAAAACTCTGTAAAAATGGCAATTTTGGTCACTGTGAGGGTTTAAAAAGTGGTTATTCAACATGATGCCCGATCCAAATGACATTTTGAATCATTTTTGGTAGAGTCCAAAAAATCAATTTTCTGATGAAAAACGATGACCCCGGACCAGTCGAACGTTGAAAAAATGGTCAATATTGATGAAATTTTAACATTTAATCTTTTGACTTTAAATGACGGTTGGATGTGAGTTATTACTTTTTCAACTAAAATAAGTGTGTTTAAAGTCATTTCTGTGCCTGAAATTGGTCAAAATTGAAGATTTTGAGTAAGCAAAACTCTGTAAAAATGGCAATTTTGGTCACTGTAAGGGTTTAGAAAGTGGTTATTCAACATGAGGCACGATCCAAATGACATTTTGAAACATTTTTGGTAGAGTCCAAAAAATCAATTTTCTGATGAAAAACGATGACCCCGGACCAGTCGAACGTTGAAAAAATTGTCAATATTGATGAAATTTTAACATTTAATCTTTTGACTTTAAATGACGGTTGGATGTGAGTTATTACTTTTTCAACTAAAATTAGTGTGTTTAAAGTCATTTCTGTGCCTGAAATTGGTCAAAATTGAAGATTTTGAGTAAGCAAAACTCTGTAAAAATGGCAATGTTGGTCACTGTGAGGGTTTAAAAAGTGGTTATTCAACATGAGGCACGATCCAAATGACATTTTGAATCATTTTTGGTAGAGTCCAAAAAATCCATTTTCTGATGAAAAACGATGACCCCGGACCAGTCGAACGTTGAAAAAATGGTCAATATTGATGAAATTTTAACATTTAATCTTTTGACTTTAAATGACGGTTGGATGTGAGTTATTACTTTTTCAACTAAAATAAGTGTGTTTAAAGTCATTTCTGTGCCTGAAATTGGTCAAAATTGAAGATTTTGTGTAAGCAAAACTCTGTAAAAATGGCAATTTTGGTCACAGTGAGGGTTTAAAAAGTGGTTATTCAACAAGAGGCCCGATCCAAATGACATTTTGAATCATTTTTGGTAGAGTCCAAAAAATCAATTTTCTGATGAAAAACGATGACCCAGACCAGTCGAACGTTGAAAAAATGGTCAATATTGATGAAATTTTAACATTTAATCTTTTGACTTTAAATGAGGGTTGGATGTGAATTATTACTTTTTCAACTAAAATAAGTGTGTTTAAAGTCATTTCTGTGCCTGAAATTGGTCAAATTTGAAGCTTTTGAGTAAGCAAAACTCTGTAAAAATGGCAATTTTGGTCACTGTTAGGGTTTAAAAAGTGGTTATTCAACATGAGGCACGATCCAAATGACATTTTGAAACATTTTTGGTAGAGTCCAAAAAATCCATTTTCTGATGAAAAACGATGACCCCGGACCAGTCGAACGTTGAAAAAATGGTCAATATTGATGAAATTTTAACATTTAATCTTTTGACTTTAAATGACGGTTGGATGTGAGTTATTACTTTTTCAACTAAAATAAGTGTGTTTAAAGTCATTTCTGTGCCTGAAATTGGTCAAAATTGAAGATTTTGAGTAAGCAAAACTCTGTAAAAATGGCAATTTTGGTCACTGTGAGGGTTTAAAAAGTGGTTATTCAACATGATGCCCGATCCAAATGACATTTTGAATCATTTTTGGTAGAGTCCAAAAAATCAATTTTCTGATGAAAAACGATGACCCCGGACCAGTCGAACGTTGAAAAAATGGTCAATATTGATGAAATTTTAACATTTAATCTTTTGACTTTAAATGACGGTTGGATGTGAGTTATTACTTTTTCAACTAAAATAAGTGTGTTTAAAGTCATTTCTGTGCCTGAAATTGGTCAAAATTGAAGATTTTGAGTAAGCAAAACTCTGTAAAAATGGCAATTTTGGTCACTGTAAGGGTTTAGAAAGTGGTTATTCAACATGAGGCACGATCCAAATGACATTTTGAAACATTTTTGGTAGAGTCCAAAAAATCAATTTTCTGATGAAAAACGATGACCCCGGACCAGTCGAACGTTGAAAAAATTGTCAATATTGATGAAATTTTAACATTTAATCTTTTGACTTTAAATGACGGTTGGATGTGAGTTATTACTTTTTCAACTAAAATTAGTGTGTTTAAAGTCATTTCTGTGCCTGAAATTGGTCAAAATTGAAGATTTTGAGTAAGCAAAACTCTGTAAAAATGGCAATTTTGGTCACTGTGAGGGTTTAAAAAGTGGTTATTCAACATGAGGCACGATCCAAATGACATTTTGAATCATTTTTGGTAGAGTCCAAAAAATCCATTTTCTGATGAAAAACGATGACCCCGGACCAGTCGAACGTTGAAAAAATGGTCAATATTGATGAAATTTTAACATTTAATCTTTTGACTTTAAATGACGGTTGGATGTGAGTTATTACTTTTTCAACTAAAATAAGTGTGTTTAAAGTCATTTCTGTGCCTGAAATTGGTCAAAATTGAAGATTTTGAGTAAGCAAAACTCTGTAAAAATGGCAATTTTGGTCACTGTGAGGGTTTAAAAAGTGGTTATTCAACAAGAGGCCCGATCCAAATTACATTTTGAATCATTTTTGGTAGAGTCCAAAAAATCAATTTTCTGATGAAAAACGATGACCCCGGACCAGTCGAACGTTGAAAAAATGGTCAATATTGATGACATTTTAACATTTAATCTTTTGACTTTAAATGACGGTTGGATGTGAGTTATTACTTTTTCAACTAAAATAAGTGTGTTTAAAGTCATTTCTGTGCCTGAAATTGGTCAAATTTAAAAGTTTTGAGTAAGCAAAACTCTGTAAAAATGGCAATTTTAGTCACTGTGAGGGTTTAAAAAGTGGTTATTCAACATGAGGCCCGATCCAAATGACATTTTGAATCAGTTTTGGTAGAGTCCAAAAAATCAATTTTCTGATGAAAAACGATGACCCTGGACCAGTCGAACGTTGAAAAAATGGTCAATATTGATGAAATTTTAACATTTAATCTTTTGACTTTAAATGACGGTTGGATGTGAATTATTACTTTTTCAACTAAAATAAGTGTGTTTAAAGTCATTTCTGTGCCTGAAATTGGTCAAATTTGAAGCTTTTGAGTAAGCAAAACTCTGTAAAAATGGCAATTTTGGTCACTTGTAGAGTTTAAAAAGTGGTTATTCAACATGAGGCCCGATCCAAATGACATTTTGAATCATTTTTGGTAGAGTCCAAAAAATCAATTTTCTGATGAAAAACAATGACCCCGGACCAGTCGAACGTTGAAAAAATGGTCAATATTGATGAAATTTTAACATTTAATCTTTTGACTTTAAATGACGGTTGGATGTGAGTTATTACTTTTTCAACTAAAATTAGTGTGTTTAAAGTCATTTCTGTGCCTGAAATTGGTCAAAATTGAAGATTTTGAGTAAGCAAAACTCTGTAAAAATGGCAATTTTGGTCACTGTGAGGGTTTAAAAAGTGGTTATTCAACATGAGGCACGATCCAAATGACATTTTGAATCATTTTTGGTAGAGTCCAAAAAATCCATTTTCTGATGAAAAACGATGACCCCGGACCAGTCGAACGTTGAAAAAATGGTCAATATTGATGAAATTTTAACATTTAATCTTTTGACTTTAAATGACGGTTGGATGTGAGTTATTACTTTTTCAACTAAAATAAGTGTGTTTAAAGTCATTTCTGTGCCTGAAATTGGTCAAAATTGAAGATTTTGAGTAAGCAAAACTCTGTAAAAATGGCAATTTTGGTCACTGTGAGGGTTTAAAAAGTGGTTATTCAACAAGAGGCCCGATCCAAATTACATTTTGAATCATTTTTGGTAGAGTCCAAAAAATCAATTTTCTGATGAAAAACGATGACCCCGGACCAGTCGAACGTTGAAAAAATGGTCAATATTGATGACATTTTAACATTTAATCTTTTGACTTTAAATGACGGTTGGATGTGAGTTATTACTTTTTCAACTAAAATAAGTGTGTTTAAAGTCATTTCTGTGCCTGAAATTGGTCAAATTTAAAAGTTTTGAGTAAGCAAAACTCTGTAAAAATGGCAATTTTAGTCACTGTGAGGGTTTAAAAAGTGGTTATTCAACATGAGGCCCGATCCAAATGACATTTTGAATCAGTTTTGGTAGAGTCCAAAAAATCAATTTTCTGATGAAAAACGATGACCCTGGACCAGTCGAACGTTGAAAAAATGGTCAATATTGATGAAATTTTAACATTTAATCTTTTGACTTTAAATGACGGTTGGATGTGAATTATTACTTTTTCAACTAAAATAAGTGTGTTTAAAGTCATTTCTGTGCCTGAAATTGGTCAAATTTGAAGCTTTTGAGTAAGCAAAACTCTGTAAAAATGGCAATTTTGGTCACTTGTAGAGTTTAAAAAGTGGTTATTCAACATGAGGCCCGATCCAAATGACATTTTGAATCATTTTTGGTAGAGTCCAAAAAATCAATTTTCTGATGAAAAACAATGACCCCGGACCAGTCGAACGTTGAAAAAATGGTCAATATTGATGAAATTTTAACATTTAATCTTTTGACTTTAAATGACGGTTGGATGTGAGTTGTTACTTTTTCAACTAAAATAAGTGTGTTTAAAGTCATTTCTGTGCCTGAAATTGGTCAAAATTGAAGATTTTGAGTAAGCAAAACTCTGTAAAAATGGCAATTTTGGTCACTGTGAGGGTTTAAAAAGTGGTTATTCAACAAGAGGCCCGATCCAAATTACATTTTGAATCATTTTTGGTAGAGTCCAAAAAATCTATTTTCTGATGAAAAACGAAGACCCCGGACCAGTCGAACGTTGAAAAAATGGTCAATATTGATGAAATTTTAACATTTAATCTTTTGACTTTAAATGACGGTTGGATGTGAGTTATTACTTTTTCAACTAAAATAAGTGTGTTTAAAGTCATTTCTGTGCCTGAAATTGGTCAAAATTGAAGATTTTGAGTAAGCAAAACTCTGTAAAAACAGCAATTTTGGTCACTGTGAGGGTTTAAAAAGTGGTTATTCAACATGAGGCACGATCCAAATGACATTTTGAAACATTTTTGGTAGAGTCCAAAAAATCCATTTTCTGATGAAAAACGATGACCCCGGACCAGTCGAACGTTGAAAAAATGGTCAATATTGATGACATTTTAACATTTAATCTTTTGACTTTAAATGACGGTTGGATGTGAGTTATTACTTTTTCAACTAAAATAAGTGTGTTTAAAGTCATTTCTGTGCCTGAAATTCGTCAAAATTGAAGATTTTGAGTAAGCAAAACTCTGTAAAAATGGCAATTTTGGTCACTTGTAGAGTTTAAAAAGTGGTTATTCAACATGAGGCCCGATCCAAATGACATTTTGAATCATTTTTGGTAGAGTCCAAAAAATCAATTTTCTGATGAAAAACAATGACCCCGGACCAGTCGAACGTTGAAAAAATGGTCAATATTGATGAAATTTTAACATTTAATCTTTTGACTTTAAATGACGGTTGGATATGAGTTGTTACTTTTTCAACTAAAATAAGTGTGTTTAAAGTCATTTCTGTGCCTGAAATTGGTCAAAATTGAAGATTTTGAGTAAGCAAAACTCTGTAAAAATGGCAATTTTGGTCACTGTGAGGGTTTAAAAAGTGGTTATTCAACAAGAGGCCCGATCCAAATTACATTTTGAATCATTTTTGGTAGAGTCCAAAAAATCTATTTTCTGATGAAAAACGAAGACCCCGGACCAGTCGAACGTTGAAAAAATGGTCAATATTGATGAAATTTTAACATTTAATCTTTTGACTTAAAATGACGGTTGGATGTGAATTATTACTTTTTCAACTAAAATAAGTGTGTTTAAAGTCATTTCTGTGCCTGAAATTGGTCAAATTTGAAGCTTTTGAGTAAGAAAAACTCTGTAAAAATGGCAATTTTGGTCACTGTTAGGGTTTAAAAAGAGGTTATTCAACATGAGGCCCGATCCAAATGACATTTTGAATCATTTTTGGTAGAGTCCAAAAAATCAATTTTCTGATGAAAAACGATGACCCCGGACCAGTCGAACGTTGAAAAAATGGTCAATATTGATGAAATTTTAACATTTAATCTTTTGACTTTAAATGACGGTTGGATGTGAGTTATTACTTTTTCAACTAAAATAAGTGTGTTTAAAGTCATTTCTGTGCCTGAAATTGGTCAAAATTGAAGATTTTGAGTAAGCAAAACTCTGTAAAAACGGCAATTTTGGTCACTGTGAGGGTTTAAAAAGTGGTTATTCAACATGAGGCACGATCCAAATGACATTTTGAAACATTTTTGGTAGAGTCCAAAAAATCCATTTTCTGATGAAAAACGATGACCCCGGACCAGTCGAACGTTGAAAAAATGGTCAATATTGATGACATTTTAACATTTAATCTTTTGACTTTAAATGACGGTTGGATGTGAGTTATTACTTTTTCAACTAAAATAAGTGTGTTTAAAGTCATTTCTGTGCCTGAAATTCGTCAAAATTGAAGATTTTGAGTAAGCAAAACTCTGTAAAAATGGCAATTTTGGTCACTGTGAGGGTTTAAAAAATGGTTATTCAACATGAGGCCCGATCCAAATGACATTTTGAATCATTTTTGGTAGAGTCCAAAAAATCAATTTTCTGATGAAAAACGATGACCCCGGACCAGTCGAACGTTGAAAAAATGGTCAATATTGATGAAATTTTAACATTTAATCTTTTGACTTTAAATGACGGTTGGATGTGAGTTATTACTTTTTCAACTAAAATAAGTGTGTTTAAAGTCATTTCTGTGCCTGAAATTGGTCAAAATTGAAGATTTTGAGTAAGCAAAACTCTGTAAAAATGGCAATTTTGGTCACTGTGAGGGTTTAAAAAGTGGTTATTCAACAAGAGGCCCGATCCAAATGACATTTTGAATCATTTTTGGTAGAGTCCAAAAAATCAATTTTCTGATGAAAAACGATGACCCCGGACCAGTCGAACGTTGAAAAAATGGTCAATTTGATGAAATTTTAACATTTAATCTTTTGACTTTAAATGACGGTTGGATGTGAGTTATTACTTTTTCAACTAAAATAAGTGTGTTTAAAGTCATTTCTGTGCCTGAAATTGGTCAAAATTGAAGATTTTGAGTAAGCAAAACTCTGTAAAAACGGCAATTTTGGTCACTGTGAGGGTTTAAAAAGTGGTTATTCAACATGAGGCACGATCCAAATGACATTTTGAAACATTTTTGGTAGAGTCCAAAAAATCCATTTTCTGATGAAAAACGATGACCCCGGACCAGTCGAACGTTGAAAAAATGGTCAATATTGATGACATTTTAACATTTAATCTTTTGACTTTAAATGACGGTTGGATGTGAGTTATTACTTTTTCAACTAAAATAAGTGTGTTTAAAGTCATTTCTGTGCCTGAAATTCGTCAAAATTGAAGATTTTGAGTAAGCAAAACTCTGTAAAAATGGCAATTTTGGTCACTGTGAGGGTTTAAAAAATGGTTATTCAACATGAGGCCCGATCCAAATGACATTTTGAATCATTTTTGGTAGAGTCCAAAAAATCAATTTTCTGATGAAAAACGATGACCCCGGACCAGTCGAACGTTGAAAAAATGGTCAATATTGATGAAATTTTAACATTTAATCTTTTGACTTTAAATGACGGTTGGATGTGAGTTATTACTTTTTCAACTAAAATAAGTGTGTTTAAAGTCATTTCTGTGCCTGAAATTGGTCAAAATTGAAGATTTTGAGTAAGCAAAACTCTGTAAAAATGGCAATTTTGGTCACTGTGAGGGTTTAAAAAGTGGTTATTCAACAAGAGGCCCGATCCAAATGACATTTTGAATCATTTTTGGTAGAGTCCAAAAAATCAATTTTCTGATGAAAAACGATGACCCCGGACCAGTCGAACGTTGAAAAAATGGTCAATTTGATGAAATTTTAACATTTAATCTTTTGACTTTAAATGACGGTTGGATGTGAGTTATTACTTTTTCAACTAAAATAAGTGTGTTTAAAGTCATTTCTGTGCCTGAAATTGGTCAAATTTAAAAGTTTTGAGTAAGCAAAACTCTGTAAAAATGGCAATTTTAGTCACTGTGAGGGTTTAAAAAGTGGTTATTCAACATGAGGCCCGATCCAAATGACATTTTGAATCAGTTTTGGTAGAGTCCAAAAAATCAATTTTCTGATGAAAAACGATGACCCTGGACCAGTCGAACGTTGAAAAAATGGTCAATATTGATGAAATTTTAACATTTAATCTTTTGACTTTAAATGACGGTTGGATGTGAGTTGTTACTTTTTTAACTGAAATAAGTGTGTTTAAAGTCATTTCTGTGTCTGAAATTGGTCAAAATGGACGATTTTGAGTAAGCAAACTCTGTAAAAATGGCAATTTTTGGTCACTGTGAGGGTTTAAAAAGTGGTTATTCAACAAGAGGCCCGATCCAAATTACATTTTGAATCATTTTTGGTAGAGTCCAAAAAAATCAATTTTCTGATGAAAAACGATGACCCCGGACCAGTCGAACGTTGAAAAAATGGTCAATATTGATGACATTTTAACATTTATTCTTTTGACTTAAAATGACGGTTGGATGTGAATTATTACTTTTTCAACTAAAATAAGTGTGTTTAAAGTCATTTCTGTGCCTGAAATTGGTCAAATTTGAAGCTTTTGAGTAAGAAAAACTCTGTAAAAATGGCAATTTTGGTCACTGTTAGGGTTTAAAAAGAGGTTATTCAACATGAGGCCCGATCCAAATGACATTTTGAATCATTTTTGGTAGAGTCCAAAAAATCAATTTTCTGATGAAAAACGATGACCCCGGACCAGTCGAACGTTGAAAAAATGGTCAATATTGATGAAATTTTAACATTTAATCTTTTGACTTTAAATGACGGTTGGATGTGAGTTATTACTTTTTCAACTAAAATAAGTGTGTTTAAAGTCATTTCTGTGCCTGAAATTGGTCAAAATTGAAGATTTTGAGTAAGCAAAACTCTGTAAAAACGGCAATTTTGGTCACTGTGAGGGTTTAAAAAGTGGTTATTCAACATGAGGCACGATCCAAATGACATTTTGAAACATTTTTGGTAGAGTCCAAAAATCCATTTTCTGATGAAAAACGATGACCCCGGACCAGTCGAACGTTGAAAAAATGGTCAATATTGATGAAATTTTAACATTTAATCTTCTGACTTTAAATGACGGTTGGATGTGAATTATTACTTTTTCAACTAAAATAAGTGTGTTTAAAGTCATTTCTGTGCCTGAAATTGGTCAAAATTGAAGATTTTGAGTAAGCAAAACTCTGTAAAAATGGCAATTTTGGTCACTGTGAGGGTTTAAAAAGTGGTTATTCAACATGAGGCCCGATCCAAATGACATTTTGAATCATTTTTGGTAGAGTCCAAAAAATCAATTTTCTGATGAAAAACGATGACCCCGGACCAGTCGAACGTTGAAAAAATGGTCAATATTGATGAAATTTTAACATTTAATCTTTTGACTTTAAATGACGGTTGGATGTGAGTTATTACTTTTTCAACTAAAATAAGTGTGTTTAAAGTCATTTCTGTGCCTGAAATTGGTCAAAATTGAAGATTTTGAGTAAGCAAAACTCTGTAAAAATGGCAATTTTGGTCACTGTGAGGGTTTAAAAAGTGGTTATTCAACAAGAGGCCCGATCCAAATGACATTTTGAATCATTTTTGGTAGAGTCCCAAAAATCAATTTTCTGATGAAAAACGATGACCCCGGACCAGTCGAACGTTGAAAAAATGGTCAATTTGATGAAATTTTAACATTTAATCTTTTGACTTTAAATGACGGTTGGATGTGAGTTATTACTTTTTCAACTAAAATAAGTGTGTTTAAAGTCATTTCTGTGCCTGAAATTCGTCAAAATGGAAGATTTTGAGTAAGCAAAACTCTGTAAAAATAGCAATTTTGGTCACTGTGAGGGTTTAAAAAGTGGTTATTCAACATGAGGCACGATCCAAATGACATTTTGAAACATTTTTGGTAGAGTCCAAAAAATCCATTTTCTGATGAAAAACAATGACCCCGGACCAGTCGAACGTTGAAAAAATGGTCAATATTGATGAAATTTTAACATTTAATCTTTTGACTTTAAATGACGGTTGCATGTGAGTTATTACTTTTTCAACTAAAATAAGTGTGTTTAAAGTCATTTCTGTGCCTGAAATTGGTCAAAATTGAAGATTTTGAGTAAGCAAAACTCTGTAAAAACTGCAATTTTGGTCACTGTGAGGGTTTAAAAAGTGGGTATTCAACATGAGGCACGATCCAAATGACATTTTGAAACATTTTTGGTAGAGTCCAAAAAATCAATTTTCTGATGAAAAACGATGACCCCGGACCAGTCGAACGTTGAAAAAATGGTCAATTTGATGAAATTTTAACATTTAATCTTTTGACTTTAAATGACGGTTGGATGTGAGTTATTACTTTTTCAACTAAAATAAGTGTGTTTAAAGTCATTTCTGTGCCTGAAATTGGTCAAAATTGAAGATTTTGAGTAAGCAAAACTCTGTAAAAATGGCAATTTTGGTCACTGTGAGGGTTTAAAAAGTGGTTATTCAACATGAGGCACGATCCAAATGACATTTTGAAACATTTTTGGTAGAGTCCAAAAATCCATTTTCTGATGAAAAACGATGACCCCGGACCAGTCGAACGTTGAAAAAATGGTCAATATTGATGAAATTTTAACATTTAATCTTTTGACTTTAAATGACGGTTGGATGTGAGTTATTACTTTTTCAACTAAAATAAGTGTGTTTAAAGTCATTTCTGTGCCTGAAATTGGTCAAAATTGAAGATTTTGAGTAAGCAAAACTCTGTAAAAATGGCAATTTTGGTCACTGTGAGGGTTTAAAAAGTGGTTATTCAACAAGAGGCCCGATCCAAATGACATTTTGAATCATTTTTGGTAGAGTCCAAAAAATCAATTTTCTGATGAAAAACGATGACCCAGACCAGTCGAACGTTGAAAAAATGGTCAATATTGATGACATTTTAACATTTAATCTTTTGACTTTAAATGAGGGTTGGATGTGAATTATTACTTTTTCAACTAAAATAAGTGTGTTTAAAGTCATTTCTGTGCCTGAAATTGGTCAAATTTGAAGCTTTTGAGTAAGCAAAACTCTGTAAAAATGGCAATTTTGGTCACTGTTAGGGTTTAAAAAGTGGTTATTCAACATGAGGCCTGATCCAAATGACATTTTGAATCATTTTTGGTAGAGTCCAAAAATCCATTTTCTGATGAAAAACGATGACCCCGGACCAGTCGAACGTTGAAAAAATGGTCAATATTGATGACATTTTAACATTTAATCTTTTGACTTTAAATGACGGTTGGATGTGAGTTATTACTTTTTCAACTAAAATAAGTGTGTTTAAAGTCATTTCTGTGCCTGAAATTGGTCAAATTTAAAAGTTTTGAGTAAGCAAAACTCTGTAAAAATGGCAATTTTGGTCACTGTGAGGGTTTAAAAAGTGGTTATTCAACATGAGGCCCGATCCAAATGACATTTTGAATCAGTTTTGGTAGAGTCCAAAAAATCAATTTTCTGATGAAAAACGATGACCCTGGACCAGTCGAACGTTGAAAAAATGGTCAATATTGATGAAATTTTAACATTTAATCTTTTGACTTTAAATGACGGTTGGATGTGAGTTATTACTTTTTCAACTAAAATAAGTGTGTTTAAAGTCATTTCTGTGCCTGAAATTGGTCAAAATTGAAGATTTTGAGTAAGCAAAACTCTGTAAAAATGGCAATTTTGGTCACTGTGAGATTTTAAAAAGTGGTTATTCAACATGATGCCCGATCCAAATGACATTTTGAATCATTTTTGGTAGAGTCCAAAAAATCAATTTTCTGATGAAAAACGATGACCCCGGACCAGTCGAACGTTGAAAAAATGGTCAATATTGATGAAATTTTAACATTTAATCTTTTGACTTTAAATGACGGTTGGATGTGAGTTATTACTTTTTCCACTAAAATAAGTGTGTTTAAAGTCATTTCTGTGTCTGAAATTGGTCAAAATGGAAGATTTTGAGTAAGCAAACTCTGTAAAAATGGCAATTTTTGGTCACTGTGAGGGTTTAAAAAGTGGTTATTCAACAAGAGGCCCGATCCAAATTACATTTTGAATCGTTTTTGGTAGAGTCCAAAAAATCTATTTTCTGATGAAAAATGAAGACCCCGGACCAGTCGAACGTTGAAAAAATGGTCAATATTGATGAAATTTTAACATTTAATCTTTTGACTTAAAATGACGGTTGGATGTGAATTATTACTTTTTCAACTAAAATAAGTGTGTTTAAAGTCATTTCTGTGCCTGAAATTGGTCAAATTTGAAGCTTTTGAGTAAGAAAAACTCTGTAAAAATGGCAATTTTGGTCACTGTTAGGGTTTAAAAAGAGGTTATTCAACATGAGGCCCGATCCAAATGACATTTTGAATCATTTTTGGTAGAGTCAAAAAAATCAATTTTCTGATGAAAAACGATGACCCCGGACCAGTCGAACGTTGAAAAAATGGTCAATATTGATAAAATTTTAACATTTAATCTTTTGACTTTAAATGACGGTTGGATGTGAGTTATTACTTTTTCAACTAAAATAAGTGTGTTTAAAGTCATTTCTGTGCCTGAAATTGGTCAAAATTGAAGATTTTGAGTAAGCAAAACTCTGTAAAAACTGCAATTTTGGTCACTGTGAGGGTTTAAAAAGTGGTTATTCAACATGAGGCACGATCCAAATGACATTTTGAAACATTTTTGGTAGAGTCCAAAAAATCCATTTTCTGATGAAAAACGATGACCCCGGACCAGTCGAACGTTGAAAAAATGGTCAATATTGATGAAATTTTAACATTTAATCTTTTGACTTTAAATGACGGTTGGATGTGAGTTATTACTTTTTCAACTAAAATAAGTGTGTTTAAAGTCATTTCTGTGCCTGAAATTCGTCAAAATTGAAGATTTTGAGTAAGCAAAACTCTGTAAAAATGGCAATTTTGGTCACTGTGAGGGTTTAAAAAATGGTTATTCAACATGAGGCCCGATCCAAATGACATTTTGAATCATTTTTGGTAGAGTCCAAAAAATCAATTTTCTGATGAAAAACGATGACCCCGGACCAGTCGAACGTTGAAAAAATGGTCAATATTGATGAAATTTTAACATTTAATCTTTTGACTTTAAATGACGGTTGGATGTGAGTTATTACTTTTTCAACTAAAATAAGTGTGTTTAAAGTCATTTCTGTGCCTGAAATTGGTCAAAATTGAAGATTTTGAGTAAGCAAAACTCTGTAAAAATGGCAATTTTGGTCACTGTGAGGGTTTAAAAAGTGGTTATTCAACAAGAGGCCCGATCCAAATGACATTTTGAATCATTTTTGGTAGAGTCCAAAAAATCAATTTTCTGATGAAAAACGATGACCCCGGACCAGTCGAACGTTGAAAAAATGGTCAATTTGATGAAATTTTAACATTTAATCTTTTGACTTTAAATGACGGTTGGATGTGAGTTATTACTTTTTCAACTAAAATAAGTGTGTTTAAAGTCATTTCTGTGCCTGAAATTGGTCAAAATTGAAGATTTTGAGTAAGCAAAACTCTGTAAAAATGGCAATTTTTGGTCACTGTGAGGGTTTAAAAAGTGGTTATTCAACAAGAGGCCCGATCCAAATTACATTTTGAATCATTTTTGGTAGAGTCCAAAAAAATCAATTTTCTGATGAAAAACGATGACCCCGGACCAGTCGAACGTTGAAAAAATGGTCAATATTGATGACATTTTAACATTTATTCTTTTGACTTAAAATGACGGTTGGATGTGAATTATTACTTTTTCAACTAAAATAAGTGTGTTTAAAGTCATTTCTGTGCCTGAAATTGGTCAAATTTGAAGCTTTTGAGTAAGAAAAACTCTGTAAAAATGGCAATTTTGGTCACTGTTAGGGTTTAAAAAGAGGTTATTCAACATGAGGCCCGATCCAAATGACATTTTGAATCATTTTTGGTAGAGTCCAAAAAATCAATTTTCTGATAAAAAACGATGACCCCGGACCAGTCGAACGTTGAAAAAATGGTCAATATTGATGAAATTTTAACATTTAATCTTTTGACTTTAAATGACGGTTGGATGTGAGTTATTACTTTTTCAACTAAAATAAGTGTGTTTAAAGTCATTTCTGTGCCTGAAATTGGTCAAAATTGAAGATTTTGAGTAAGCAAAACTCTGTAAAAACGGCAATTTTGGTCACTGTGAGGGTTTAAAAAGTGGTTATTCAACATGAGGCACGATCCAAATGACATTTTGAAACATTTTTGGTAGAGTCCAAAAATCCATTTTCTGATGAAAAACGATGACCCCGGACCAGTCGAACGTTGAAAAAATGGTCAATATTGATGAAATTTTAACATTTAATCTTTTGACTTTAAATGACGGTTGGATGTGAATTATTACTTTTTCAACTAAAATAAGTGTGTTTAAAGTCATTTCTGTGCCTGAAATTGGTCAAAATTGAAGATTTTGAGTAAGCAAAACTCTGTAAAAATGGCAATTTTGGTCACTGTGAGGGTTTAAAAAGTGGTTATTCAACATGAGGCACGATCCAAATGACATTTTGAAACATTTTTGGTAGAGTCCAAAAATCCATTTTCTGATGAAAAACGATGACCCCGGACCAGTCGAACGTTGAAAAAATGGTCAATATTGATGAAATTTTAACATTTAATCTTTTGACTTTAAATGACGGTTGGATGTGAGTTATTACTTTTTCAACTAAAATAAGTGTGTTTAAAGTCATTTCTGTGCCTGAAATTGGTCAAAATTGAAGATTTTGAGTAAGCAAAACTCTGTAAAAATGGCAATTTTGGTCACTGTGAGGGTTTAAAAAGTGGTTATTCAACAAGAGGCCCGATCCAAATGACATTTTGAATCATTTTTGGTAGAGTCCAAAAAATCAATTTTCTGATGAAAAACGATGACCCAGACCAGTCGAACGTTGAAAAAATGGTCAATATTGATGACATTTTAACATTTAATCTTTTGACTTTAAATGAGGGTTGGATGTGAATTATTACTTTTTCAACTAAAATAAGTGTGTTTAAAGTCATTTCTGTGCCTGAAATTGGTCAAATTTGAAGCTTTTGAGTAAGCAAAACTCTGTAAAAATGGCAATTTTGGTCACTGTTAGGGTTTAAAAAGTGGTTATTCAACATGAGGCCTGATCCAAATGACATTTTGAATCATTTTTGGTAGAGTCCAAAAAATCAATTTTCTGATGAAAAACAATGACCCCGGACCAGTCGAACGTTGAAAAAATGGTCAATATTGATGACATTTTAACATTTAATCTTTTGACTTTAAATGACGGTTGGATGTGAGTTATTACTTTTTCAACTAAAATAAGTGTGTTTAAAGTCATTTCTGTGCCTGAAATTGGTCAAATTTAAAAGTTTTGAGTAAGCAAAACTCTGTAAAAATGGCAATTTTGGTCACTGTGAGGGTTTAAAAAGTGGTTATTCAACATGAGGCCCGATCCAAATGACATTTTGAATCAGTTTTGGTAGAGTCCAAAAAATCAATTTTCTGATGAAAAACGATGACCCTGGACCAGTCGAACGTTGAAAAAATGGTCAATATTGATGAAATTTTAACATTTAATCTTTTGACTTTAAATGACGGTTGGATGTGAGTTATTACTTTTTCAACTAAAATAAGTGTGTTTAAAGTCATTTCTGTGCCTGAAATTGGTCAAAATTGAAGATTTTGAGTAAGCAAAACTCTGTAAAAATGGCAATTTTGGTCACTGTGAGATTTTAAAAAGTGGTTATTCAACATGATGCCCGATCCAAATGACATTTTGAATCATTTTTGGTAGAGTCCAAAAAATCAATTTTCTGATGAAAAACGATGACCCCGGACCAGTCGAACGTTGAAAAAATGGTCAATATTGATGAAATTTTAACATTTAATCTTTTGACTTTAAATGACGGTTGGATGTGAGTTATTACTTTTTCCACTAAAATAAGTGTGTTTAAAGTCATTTCTGTGTCTGAAATTGGTCAAAATGGAAGATTTTGAGTAAGCAAACTCTGTAAAAATGGCAATTTTTGGTCACTGTGAGGGTTTAAAAAGTGGTTATTCAACAAGAGGCCCGATCCAAATTACATTTTGAATCGTTTTTGGTAGAGTCCAAAAAATCTATTTTCTGATGAAAAATGAAGACCCCGGACCAGTCGAACGTTGAAAAAATGGTCAATATTGATGAAATTTTAACATTTAATCTTTTGACTTAAAATGACGGTTGGATGTGAATTATTACTTTTTCAACTAAAATAAGTGTGTTTAAAGTCATTTCTGTGCCTGAAATTGGTCAAATTTGAAGCTTTTGAGTAAGAAAAACTCTGTAAAAATGGCAATTTTGGTCACTGTTAGGGTTTAAAAAGAGGTTATTCAACATGAGGCCCGATCCAAATGACATTTTGAATCATTTTTGGTAGAGTCAAAAAAATCAATTTTCTGATGAAAAACGATGACCCCGGACCAGTCGAACGTTGAAAAAATGGTCAATATTGATAAAATTTTAACATTTAATCTTTTGACTTTAAATGACGGTTGGATGTGAGTTATTACTTTTTCAACTAAAATAAGTGTGTTTAAAGTCATTTCTGTGCCTGAAATTGGTCAAAATTGAAGATTTTGAGTAAGCAAAACTCTGTAAAAACTGCAATTTTGGTCACTGTGAGGGTTTAAAAAGTGGTTATTCAACATGAGGCACGATCCAAATGACATTTTGAAACATTTTTGGTAGAGTCCAAAAAATCCATTTTCTGATGAAAAACGATGACCCCGGACCAGTCGAACGTTGAAAAAATGGTCAATATTGATGAAATTTTAACATTTAATCTTTTGACTTTAAATGACGGTTGGATGTGAGTTATTACTTTTTCAACTAAAATAAGTGTGTTTAAAGTCATTTCTGTGCCTGAAATTCGTCAAAATTGAAGATTTTGAGTAAGCAAAACTCTGTAAAAATGGCAATTTTGGTCACTGTGAGGGTTTAAAAAATGGTTATTCAACATGAGGCCCGATCCAAATGACATTTTGAATCATTTTTGGTAGAGTCCAAAAAATCAATTTTCTGATGAAAAACGATGACCCCGGACCAGTCGAACGTTGAAAAAATGGTCAATATTGATGAAATTTTAACATTTAATCTTTTGACTTTAAATGACGGTTGGATGTGAGTTATTACTTTTTCAACTAAAATAAGTGTGTTTAAAGTCATTTCTGTGCCTGAAATTGGTCAAAATTGAAGATTTTGAGTAAGCAAAACTCTGTAAAAATGGCAATTTTGGTCCCTGTGAGGGTTTAAAAAGTGGTTATTCAACAAGAGGCCCGATCCAAATGACATTTTGAATCATTTTTGGTAGAGTCCAAAAAATCAATTTTCTGATGAAAAACGATGACCCCGGACCAGTCGAACGTTGAAAAAATGGTCAATTTGATGAAATTTTAACATTTAATCTTTTGACTTTAAATGACGGTTGGATGTGAGTTATTACTTTTTCAACTAAAATAAGTGTGTTTAAAGTCATTTCTGTGCCTGAAATTGGTCAAAATTGAAGATTTTGAGTAAGCAAAACTCTGTAAAAATGGCAATTTTGGTCACTGTGAGGGTTTAAAAAGTGGTTATTCAACATGAGGCACGATCCAAATGACATTTTGAAACATTTTTGGTAGAGTCCAAAAATCCATTTTCTGATGAAAAACGATGACCCCGGACCAGTCGAACGTTGAAAAAATGGTCAATATTGATGAAATTTTAACATTTAATCTTTTGACTTTAAATGACGGTTGGATGTGAGTTATTACTTTTTCAACTAAAATAAGTGTGTTTAAAGTCATTTCTGTGCCTGAAATTGGTCAAAATTGAAGATTTTGAGTAAGCAAAACTCTGTAAAAATGGCAATTTTGGTCACTGTTAGGGTTTAAAAAGTGGTTATTCAACATGAGGCCTGATCCAAATGACATTTTGAATCATTTTTGGTAGAGTCCAAAAAATCAATTTTCTGATGAAAAACAATGACCCCGGACCAGTCGAACGTTGAAAAAATGGTCAATATTGATGACATTTTAACATTTAATCTTTTGACTTTAAATGACGGTTGGATGTGAGTTATTACTTTTTCAACTAAAATAAGTGTGTTTAAAGTCATTTCTGTGCCTGAAATTGGTCAAATTTAAAAGTTTTGAGTAAGCAAAACTCTGTAAAAATGGCAATTTTGGTCACTGTGAGGGTTTAAAAAGTGGTTATTCAACATGAGGCCCGATCCAAATGACATTTTGAATCAGTTTTGGTAGAGTCCAAAAAATCAATTTTCTGATGAAAAACGATGACCCTGGACCAGTCGAACGTTGAAAAAATGGTCAATATTGATGAAATTTTAACATTTAATCTTTTGACTTTAAATGACGGTTGGATGTGAGTTATTACTTTTTCAACTAAAATAAGTGTGTTTAAAGTCATTTCTGTGTCTGAAATTGGTCAAAATGGAAGATTTTGAGTAAGCAAAACTCTGTAAAAATGGCAATTTTGGTCACTGTGAGGGTTTAAAAAGTGGTTATTCAACATGAGGCACGATCCAAATGACATTTTGAAACATTTTTGGTAGAGTCCAAAAATCCATTTTCTGATGAAAAACGATGACCCCGGACCAGTCGAACGTTGAAAAAATGGTCAATATTGATGAAATTTTAACATTTAATCTTTTGACTTTAAATGACGGTTGGATGTGATTTATTACTTTTTCAACTAAAATAAGTGTGTTTAAAGTCATTTCTGTGCCTGAAATTGGTCAAAATTGAAGATTTTGAGTAAGCAAAACTCTGTAAAAATGGCAATTTTGGTCACTGTGAGGGTTTAAAAAGTGGTTATTCAACAAGAGGCCCGATCCAAATGACATTTTGAATCATTTTTGGTAGAGTCCAAAAAATCAATTTTCTGATGAAAAACGATGACCCAGACCAGTCGAACGTGGAAAAAATGGTCAATATTGATGAAATTTTAACATTTAATCTTTTGACTTTAAATGAGGGTTGGATGTGAGTTATTACTTTTTCAACTAAAATAAGTGTGTTTAAAGTCATTTCTGTGTCTGAAATTGGTCAAAATGGAAGATTTTGAGTAAGCAAACTCTGTAAAAATGGCAATTTTTGGTCACTGTGAGGGTTTAAAAAGTGGTTATTCAACAAGAGGCCCGATCCAAATTACATTTTGAATCGTTTTTGGTAGAGTCCAAAAAATCTATTTTCTGATGAAAAATGAAGACCCCGGACCAGTCGAACGTTGAAAAAATGGTCAATATTGATGAAATTTTAACATTTAATCTTTTGACTTAAAATGACGGTTGGATGTGAATTATTACTTTTTCAACTAAAATAAGTGTGTTTAAAGTCATTTCTGTGCCTGAAATTGGTCAAATTTGAAGCTTTTGAGTAAGAAAAACTCTGTAAAAATGGCAATTTTGGTCACTGTTAGGGTTTAAAAAGAGGTTATTCAACATGAGGCCCGATCCAAATGACATTTTGAATCATTTTTGGTAGAGTCCAAAAAATCAATTTTCTGATGAAAAACGATGACCCCGGACCAGTCGAACGTTGAAAAAATGGTCAATATTGATGAAATTTTAACATTTAATCTTTTGACTTTAAATGACGGTTGGATGTGAGTTATTACTTTTTCAACTAAAATAAGTGTGTTTAAAGTCATTTCTGTGCCTGAAATTGGTCAAAATTGAAGATTTTGAGTAAGCAAAACTCTGTAAAAACGGCAATTTTGGTCACTGTGAGGGTTTAAAAAGTGGTTATTCAACATGAGGCACGATCCAAATGACATTTTGAAACATTTTTGGTAGAGTCCAAAAAATCCATTTTCTGATGAAAAACGATGACCCCGGACCAGTCGAACGTTGAAAAAATGGTCAATATTGATGAAATTTTAACATTTAATCTTTTGACTTTAAATGACGGTTGGATGTGAGTTATTACTTTTTCAACTAAAATAAGTGTGTTTAAAGTCATTTCTGTGCCTGAAATTCGTCAAAATTGAAGATTTTGAGTAAGCAAAACTCTGTAAAAATGGCAATTTTGGTCACTGTGAGGGTTTAAAAAATGGTTATTCAACATGAGGCCCGATCCAAATGACATTTTGAATCATTTTTGGTAGAGTCCAAAAAATCAATTTTCTGATGAAAAACGATGACCCCGGACCAGTCGAACGTTGAAAAAATGGTCAATATTGATGAAATTTTAACATTTAATCTTTTGACTTTAAATGACGGTTGGATGTGAGTTATTACTTTTTCAACTAAAATAAGTGTGTTTAAAGTCATTTCTGTGCCTGAAATTGGTCAAAATTGAAGATTTTGAGTAAGCAAAACTCTGTAAAAATGGCAATTTTGGTCACTGTGAGGGTTTAAAAAGTGGTTATTCAACAAGAGGCCCGATCCAAATGACATTTTGAATCATTTTTGGTAGAGTCCAAAAAATCAATTTTCTGATGAAAAACGATGACCCAGACCAGTCGAACGTTGAAAAAATGGTCAATATTGATGACATTTTAACATTTAATCTTTTGACTTTAAATGAGGGTTGGATGTGAATTATTACTTTTTCAACTAAAATAAGTGTGTTTAAAGTCATTTCTGTGCCTGAAATTGGTCAAATTTGAAGCTTTTGAGTAAGCAAAACTCTGTAAAAATGGCAATTTTGGTCACTGTTAGGGTTTAAAAAGTGGTTATTCAACATGAGGCCTGATCCAAATGACATTTTGAATCATTTTTGGTAGAGTCCAAAAAATCAATTTTCTGATGAAAAACAATGACCCCGGACCAGTCGAACGTTGAAAAAATGGTCAATATTGATGACATTTTAACATTTAATCTTTTGACTTTAAATGACGGTTGGATGTGAGTTATTACTTTTTCAACTAAAATAAGTGTGTTTAAAGTCATTTCTGTGCCTGAAATTGGTCAAATTTAAAAGTTTTGAGTAAGCAAAACTCTGTAAAAATGGCAATTTTGGTCACTGTGAGGGTTTAAAAAGTGGTTATTCAACATGAGGCCCGATCCAAATGACATTTTGAATCAGTTTTGGTAGAGTCCAAAAAATCAATTTTCTGATGAAAAACGATGACCCCGGACCAGTCGAACGTTGAAAAAATGGTCAATATTGATGAAATTTTAACATTTATTTCTTTTGACTTTAAATGACGGTTGGATGTGAGTTATTACTTTTTCAACTAAAATAAGTGTGTTTAAAGTCATTTCTGTGCCTGAAATTGGTCAAAATTGAAGATTTTGAGTAAGCAAAACTCTGTAAAAATGGCAATTTTGGTCACTGTGAGGGTTTAAAAAGTGGTTATTCAACAAGAGGCCCGATCCAAATGACATTTTGAATCATTTTTGGTAGAGTCCAAAAAATCAATTTTCTGATGAAAAACGATGACCCGGACCAGTCGAACGTTGAAAAAATGGTCAATATTGATAAAATTTTAACATTTAATCTTTTGACTTTAAATGACGGTTGGATGTGAATTATTACTTTTTCAACTAAAATAAGTGTGTTTAAAGTTATTTCTGTGCCTGAAATTGGTCAAATTTGAAGCTTTTGAGTAAGCAAAACTCTGTAAAAATGGCAATTTTGGTCACTGTAAGGGTTTAAAAAGTGGTTATTCAACATGAGGCACGATCCAAATGACATTTTGAATCATTTTTGGTAGAGTCCAAAAAATCAATTTTCTGATGAAAAACGATGACCCCGGACCAGTCGAACGTTGAAAAAATGGTCAATATTGATGAAATTTTAACATTTAATCTTTTGACTTTAAATGACGGTTGGATGTGAGTTATTACTTTTTCAACTAAAATAAGTGTGTTTAAAGTCATTTCTGTGCCTGAAATTGGTCAAAATTGAAGATTTTGAGTAAGCAAAACTCTGTAAAAATGGCAATTTTGGTCACTGTGAGATTTTAAAAAGTGGTTTTTCAACATGATGCCCGATCCAAATGACATTTTGAATCATTTTTGGTAGAGTCCAAAAAATCAATTTTCTGATGAAAAACGATGACCCCGGACCAGTCGAACGTTGAAAAAATGGTCAATATTGATGACATTTTAACATTTAATCTTTTGACTTTAAATGACGGTTGGATGTGAGTTATTACTTTTTCAACTCAAATAAGTGTGTTTAAAGTCATTTCTGTGCCTGAAATTGGTCAAAATTGAAGATTTTGAGTAAGCAAAACTCTGTAAAAATGGCAATTTTGGTCACTGTGAGGGTTTAAAAAGTGGTTATTCAACAAGAGGCCCGATCCAAATGACATTTTGAATCATTTTTGGTAGAGTCCAAAAAATTAATTTTCTGATGAAAAACGATGACCCCGGACCAGTCGAACGTTGAAAAAATGGTCAATTTGATGAAATTTTAACATTTAATCTTTTGACTTTAAATGACGGTTGGATGTGAGTTATTACTTTTTCAACTAAAATAAGTGTGTTTAAAGTCATTTCTGTGCCTGAAATTGGTCAAATTTAAAAGTTTTGAGTAAGCAAAACTCTGTAAAAATTGCAATTTTAGTCACTGTGAGGGTTTAAAAAGTGGTTATTCAACATGAGGCCCGATCCAAATGACATTTTGAATCAGTTTTGGTAGAGTCCAAAAAATCAATTTTCTGATGAAAAACGATGACCCTGGACCAGTCGAACGTTGAAAAAATGGTCAATATTGATGAAATTTTAACATTTAATCTTTTGACTTTAAATGACGGTTGGATGTGAGTTGTTACTTTTTCAACTAAAATAAGTGTGTTTAAAGTCATTTCTGTGTCTGAAATTGGTCAAAATGGACGATTTTGAGTAAGCAAACTCTGTAAAAATGGCAATTTTTGGTCACTGTGAGGGTTTAAAAAGTGGTTATTCAACAAGAGGCCCGATCCAAATTACATTTTGAATCATTTTTGGTAGAGTCCAAAAAATCAATTTTCTGATGAAAAACGATGACCCCGGACCAGTCGAACGTTGAAAAAATGGTCAATATTGATGACATTTTAACATTTAATCTTTTGACTTTAAATGACGGTTGGATGTGAGTTATTACTTTTTCAACTAAAATAAGTGTGTTTAAAGTCATTTCTGTGCCTGAAATTGGTCAAATTTAAAAGTTTTGAGTAAGCAAAACTCTGTAAAAATGGCAATTTTGGTCACTGTGAGGGTTTAAAAAGTGGTTATTCAACATGAGGCCCGATCCAAATGACATTTTGAATCAGTTTTGGTAGAGTCCAAAAAATCAATTTTCTGATGAAAAACGATGACCCCGGACCAGTCGAACGTTGAAAAAATGGTCAATATTGATGAAATTTTAACATTTATTTCTTTTGACTTTAAATGACGGTTGGATGTGAGTTATTACTTTTTCAACTAAAATAAGTGTGTTTAAAGTCATTTCTGTGCCTGAAATTGGTCAAAATTGAAGATTTTGAGTAAGCAAAACTCTGTAAAAATGGCAATTTTGGTCACTGTGAGGGTTTAAAAAGTGGTTATTCAACAAGAGGCCCGATCCAAATGACATTTTGAATCATTTTTGGTAGAGTCCAAAAAATCAATTTTCTGATGAAAAACGATGACCCGGACCAGTCGAACGTTGAAAAAATGGTCAATATTGATAAAATTTTAACATTTAATCTTTTGACTTTAAATGACGGTTGGATGTGAATTATTACTTTTTCAACTAAAATAAGTGTGTTTAAAGTTATTTCTGTGCCTGAAATTGGTCAAATTTGAAGCTTTTGAGTAAGCAAAACTCTGTAAAAATGGCAATTTTGGTCACTGTAAGGGTTTAAAAAGTGGTTATTCAACATGCGGCACGATCCAAATGACATTTTGAAACATTTTTGGTAGAGTCCAAAAAATCAATTTTCTGATGAAAAACGATGACCCCGGACCAGTCGAACGTTGAAAAAATGGTCAATATTGATGAAATTTTAACATTTAATCTTTTGACTTTAAATGACGGTTTGATGTGAGTTTTTACTTTTTCAACTAAAATAAGTGTGTTTAAAGTCATTTCTGTGCCTGAAATTGGTCAAAATTGAAGATTTTGAGTAAGCAAAACTCTGTAAAAATGGCAATTTTGGTCACTGTGAGATTTTAAAAAGTGGTTATTCAACATGATGCCCGATCCAAATGACATTTTGAATCATTTTTGGTAGAGTCCAAAAAATCAATTTTCTGATGAAAAACGATGACCCCGGACCAGTCGAACGTTGAAAAAATGGTCAATATTGATGAAATTTTAACATTTAATCTTTTGACTTTAAATGACGGTTGGATGTGAGGTATTACTTTTTCAACTCAAATAAGTGTGTTTAAAGTCATTTCTGTGCCTGAAATTGGTCAAAATTGAAGATTTTGAGTAAGCAAAACTCTGTAAAAATGGCAATTTTGGTCACTGTGAGGGTTTAAAAAGTGGTTATTCAACATGAGGGACGATCCAAATGACATTTTGAATCATTTTTGGTAGAGTCCAAAAAATCAATTTTCTGATGAAAAACGATGACCCCGGACCAGTCGAACGTTGAAAAAATGGTCAATATTGATGAAATTTTAACATTTAATCTTTTGACTTTAAATGACGGTTGGATGTGAGTTATTACTTTTTCAACTAAAATAAGTGTGTTTAAAGTCATTTCTGTGCCTGAAATTGGTCAAAATTGAAGATTTTGAGTAAGCAAAACTCTGTAAAAATGGCAATTTTGGTCACTGTGAGATTTTAAAAAGTGGTTATTCAACATGATGCCCGATCCAAATGACATTTTGAATCATTTTTGGTAGAGTCCAAAAAATCAATTTTCTGATGAAAAACGATGACCCCGGACCAGTCGAACGTTGAAAAAATGGTCAATATTGATGACATTTTAACATTTAATCTTTTGACTTTAAATGACGGTTGGATGTGAGTTATTACTTTTTCAACTCAAATAAGTGTGTTTAAAGTCATTTCTGTGCCTGAATTTGGTCAAAATTGAAGATTTTGAGTAAGCAAAACTCTGTAAAAATGGCAATTTTGGTCACTGTGAGGGTTTAAAAAATGGTTATTCAACATGAGGCCCGATCCAAATGACATTTTGAATCATTTTTGGTAGAGTCCAAAAAATCAATTTTCTGATGAAAAACGATGACCCCGGACCAGTCGAACGTTGAAAAAATGGTCAATATTGATGAAATTTTAACATTTAATCTTTTGACTTTAAATGACGGTTGGATGTGAGTTATTACTTTTTCAACTAAAATAAGTGTGTTTAAAGTCATTTCTGTGCCTGAAATTGGTCAAAATTGAAGATTTTGAGTAAGCAAAACTCTGTAAAAATGGCAATTTTGGTCACTGTGAGGGTTTAAAAAGTGGTTATTCAACAAGAGGCCCGATCCAAATGACATTTTGAATCATTTTTGGTAGAGTCCAAAAAATCAATTTTCTGATGAAAAACGATGACCCCGGACCAGTCGAACGTTGAAAAAATGGTCAATTTGATGAAATTTTAACATTTAATCTTTTGACTTTAAATGACGGTTGGATGTGAGTTATTACTTTTTCAACTAAAATAAGTGTGTTTAAAGTCATTTCTGTGCCTGAAATTGGTCAAATTTAAAAGTTTTGAGTAAGCAAAACTCTGTAAAAATGGCAATTTTAGTCACTGTGAGGGTTTAAAAAGTGGTTATTCAACATGAGGCCCGATCCAAATGACATTTTGAATCAGTTTTGGTAGAGTCCAAAAAATCAATTTTCTGATGAAAAACGATGACCCTGGACCAGTCGAACGTTGAAAAAATGGTCAATATTGATGAAATTTTAACATTTAATCTTTTGACTTTAAATGACGGTTGGATGTGAGTTGTTACTTTTTCAACTAAAATAAGTGTGTTTAAAGTCATTTCTGTGTCTGAAATTGGTCTAAATGGGCGATTTTGAGTAAGCAAACTCTGTAAAAATGGCAATTTTTGGTCACTGTGAGGGTTTAAAAAGTGGTTATTCAACAAGAGGCCCGATGCAAATTACATTTTGAATCATTTTTGGTAGAGTCCAAAAAATCAATTTTCTGATGAAAAACGATGACCCCGGACCAGTCGAACGTTGAAAAAATGGTCAATATTGATGACATTTTAACATTTAATCTTTTGACTTTAAATGACGGTTGGATGTGAGTTATTACTTTTTCAACTAAAATAAGTGTGTTTAAAGTCATTTCTGTGCCTGAAATTGGTCAAATTTAAAAGTTTTGAGTAAGCAAAACTCTGTAAAAATGGCAATTTTGGTCACTGTGAGGGTTTAAAAAGTGGTTATTCAACATGAGGCCCGATCCAAATGACATTTTGAATCAGTTTTGGTAGAGTCCAAAAAATCAATTTTCTGATGAAAAACGATGACCCCGGACCAGTCGAACGTTGAAAAAATGGTCAATATTGATGAAATTTTAACATTTATTTCTTTTGACTTTAAATGACGGTTGGATGTGAGTTATTACTTTTTCAACTAAAATAAGTGTGTTTAAAGTCATTTCTGTGCCTGAAATTGGTCAAAATTGAAGATTTTGAGTAAGCAAAACTCTGTAAAAATGGCAATTTTGGTCACTGTGAGGGTTTAAAAAGTGGTTATTCAACAAGAGGCCCGATCCAAATGACATTTTGAATCATTTTTGGTAGAGTCCAAAAAATCAATTTTCTGATGAAAAACGATGACCCGGACCAGTCGAACGTTGAAAAAATGGTCAATATTGATAAAATTTTAACATTTAATCTTTTGACTTTAAATGACGGTTGGATGTGAATTATTACTTTTTCAACTAAAATAAGTGTGTTTAAAGTTATTTCTGTGCCTGAAATTGGTCAAATTTGAAGCTTTTGAGTAAGCAAAACTCTGTAAAAATGGCAATTTTGGTCACTGTAAGGGTTTAAAAAGTGGTTATTCAACATGCGGCACGATCCAAATGACATTTTGAAACATTTTTGGTAGAGTCCAAAAAATCAATTTTCTGATGAAAAACGATGACCCCGGACCAGTCGAACGTTGAAAAAATGGTCAATATTGATGAAATTTTAACATTTAATCTTTTGACTTTAAATGACGGTTTGATGTGAGTTTTTACTTTTTCAACTAAAATAAGTGTGTTTAAAGTCATTTCTGTGCCTGAAATTGGTCAAAATTGAAGATTTTGAGTAAGCAAAACTCTGTAAAAATGGCAATTTTGGTCACTGTGAGATTTTAAAAAGTGGTTATTCAACATGATGCCCGATCCAAATGACATTTTGAATCATTTTTGGTAGAGTCCAAAAAATCAATTTTCTGATGAAAAACGATGACCCCGGACCAGTCGAACGTTGAAAAAATGGTCAATATTGATGAAATTTTAACATTTAATCTTTTGACTTTAAATGACGGTTGGATGTGAGTTATTACTTTTTCAACTCAAATAAGTGTGTTTAAAGTCATTTCTGTGCCTGAAATTGGTCAAAATTGAAGATTTTGAGTAAGCAAAACTCTGTAAAAATGGCAATTTTGGTCACTGTGAGGGTTTAAAAAGTGGTTATTCAACATGAGGGACGATCCAAATGACATTTTGAATCATTTTTGGTAGAGTCCAAAAAATCAATTTTCTGATGAAAAACGATGACCCCGGACCAGTCGAACGTTGAAAAAATGGTCAATATTGATGAAATTTTAACATTTAATCTTTTGACTTTAAATGACGGTTGGATGTGAGTTATTACTTTTTCAACTAAAATAAGTGTGTTTAAAGTCATTTCTGTGCCTGAAATTGGTCAAAATTGAAGATTTTGAGTAAGCAAAACTCTGTAAAAATGGCAATTTTGGTCACTGTGAGATTTTAAAAAGTGGTTATTCAACATGATGCCCGATCCAAATGACATTTTGAATCATTTTTGGTAGAGTCCAAAAAATCAATTTTCTGATGAAAAACGATGACCCCGGACCAGTCGAACGTTGAAAAAATGGTCAATATTGATGAAATTTTAACATTTAATCTTTTGACTTTAAATGACGGTTGGATGTGAGTTATTACTTTTTCAACTCAAATAAGTGTGTTTAAAGTCATTTCTGTGCCTGAAATTGGTCAAAATTGAAGATTTTGAGTAAGCAAAACTCTGTAAAAATGGCAATTTTGGTCACTGTGAGGGTTTAAAAAGTGGTTATTCAACAAGAGGCCCGATCCAAATGACATTTTGAATCATTTTTGGTAGAGTCCAAAAAATTAATTTTCTGATGAAAAACGATGACCCCGGACCAGTCGAACGTTGAAAAAATGGTCAATTTGATGAAATTTTAACATTTAATCTTTTGACTTTAAATGACGGTTGGATGTGAGTTATTACTTTTTCAACTAAAATAAGTGTGTTTAAAGTCATTTCTGTGCCTGAAATTGGTCAAATTTAAAAGTTTTGAGTAAGCAAAACTCTGTAAAAATTGCAATTTTAGTCACTGTGAGGGTTTAAAAAGTGGTTATTCAACATGAGGCCCGATCCAAATGACATTTTGAATCAGTTTTGGTAGAGTCCAAAAAATCAATTTTCTGATGAAAAACGATGACCCTGGACCAGTCGAACGTTGAAAAAATGGTCAATATTGATGAAATTTTAACATTTAATCTTTTGACTTTAAATGACGGTTGGATGTGAGTTGTTACTTTTTCAACTAAAATAAGTGTGTTTAAAGTCATTTCTGTGTCTGAAATTGGTCAAAATGGACGATTTTGAGTAAGCAAACTCTGTAAAAATGGCAATTTTTGGTCACTGTGAGGGTTTAAAAAGTGGTTATTCAACAAGAGGCCCGATCCAAATTACATTTTGAATCATTTTTGGTAGAGTCCAAAAAATCAATTTTCTGATGAAAAACGATGACCCCGGACCAGTCGAACGTTGAAAAAATGGTCAATATTGATGAAATTTTAACATTTATTCTTTTGACTTAAAATGACGGTTGGATGTGAATTATTACTTTTTCAACTAAAATAAGTGTGTTTAAAGTCATTTCTGTGCCTGAAATTGGTCAAATTTGAAGCTTTTGAGTAAGAAAAACTCTGTAAAAATGGCAATTTTGGTCACTGTTAGGGTTTAAAAAGAGGTTATTCAACATGAGGCCCGATCCAAATGACATTTTGAATCATTTTTGGTAGAGTCCAAAAAATCAATTTTCTGATGAAAAACGATGACCCCGGACCAGTCGAACGTTGAAAAAATGGTCTATATTGATGAAATTTTAACATTTAATCTTTTGACTTTAAATGACGGTTGGATGTGAATTATTACTTTTTCAACTAAAATAAGTGTGTTTAAAGTCATTTCTGTGCCTGAAATTGGTCAAAATTGAAGATTTTGAGTAAGCAAAACTCTGTAAAAATGGCAATTTTGGTCACTGTGAGGGTTTAAAAAGTGGTTATTCAACATGAGGCCCGATCCAAATGACATTTTGAATCATTTTTGGTAGAGTCCAAAAAATCAATTTTCTGATGAAAAACGATGACCCCGGACCAGTCGAACGTTGAAAAAATGGTCAATTTGATGAAATTTTAACATTTAATCTTTTGACTTTAAATGACGGTTGGATGTGAGTTATTACTTTTTCAACTAAAATAAGTGTGTTTAAAGTCATTTCTGTGCCTGAAATTGGTCAAAATTGAAGATTTTGAGTAAGCAAAACTCTGTAAAAATGGCAATTTTGGTCACTGTGAGGGTTTAAAAAGTGGTTATTCAACATGAGGCCCGATCCAAATGACATTTTGAATCATTTTTGGTAGAGTCCAAAAAATCAATTTTCTGATGAAAAACGATGACCCCGGACCAGTCGAACGTTGAAAAAATGGTCAATATTGATGAAATTTTAACATTTATTCTTTTGACTTAAAATGACGGTTGGATGTGAATTATTACTTTTTCAACTAAAATAAGTGTGTTTAAAGTCATTTCTGTGCCTGAAATTGGTCAAAATTGAAGATTTTGAGTAAGCAAAACTCTGTAAAAATGGCAATTTTGGTCACTGTGAGGGTTTAAAAAGTGGTTATTCAACAAGAGGCCCGATCCAAATGACATTTTGAATCATTTTTGGTAGAGTCCAAAAAATCAATTTTCTGATGAAAAACGATGACCCAGACCAGTCGAACGTTGAAAAAATGGTCAATATTGATGACATTTTAACATTTAATCTTTTGACTTTAAATGAGGGTTGGATGTGAATTATTACTTTTTCAACTAAAATAAGTGTGTTTAAAGTCATTTCTGTGCCTGAAATTGGTCAAAATTGAAGATTTTGAGTAAGCAAAACTCTGTAAAAATGGCAATTTTGGTCACTGTGAGATTTTAAAAAGTGGTTATTCAACATGATGCCCGATCCAAATGACATTTTGAATCATTTTTGGTAGAGTCCAAAAAATCAATTTTCTGATGAAAAACGATGACCCCGGACCAGTCGAACGTTGAAAAAATGGTCAATATTGATGAAATTTTAACATTTATTCTTTTGACTTAAAATGACGGTTGGATGTGAATTATTACTTTTTCAACTAAAATAAGTGTGTTTAAAGTCATTTCTGTGCCTGAAATTGGTCAAATTTAAAAGTTTTGAGTAAGCAAAACTCTGTAAAAATGGCAATTTTGGTCACTGTGAGGGTTTAAAAAGTGGTTATTCAACATGAGGCCCGATCCAAATGACATTTTGAATCAGTTTTGGTAGAGTCCAAAAAATCAATTTTCTGATGAAAAACGATGACCCTGGACCAGTCGAACGTTGAAAAAATGGTCAATATTGATGAAATTTTAACATTTAATCTTTTGACTTTAAATGACGGTTGGATGTGAGTTATTACTTTTTCAACTAAAATAAGTGTGTTTAAAGTCATTTCTGTGTCTGAAATTGGTCAAAATGGAAGATTTTGAGTAAGCAAAACTCTGTAAAAATGGCAATTTTGGTCACTGTGAGATTTTAAAAAGTGGTTATTCAACATGATGCCCGATCCAAATGACATTTTGAATCATTTTTGGTAGAGTCCAAAAAATCAATTTTCTGATGAAAAACGATGACCCCGGACCAGTCGAACGTTGAAAAAATGGTCAATATTGATGAAATTTTAACATTTAATCTTTTGACTTTAAATGACGGTTGGATGTGAGTTATTACTTTTTCCACTAAAATAAGTGTGTTTAAAGTCATTTCTGTGTCTGAAATTGGTCAAAATGGAAGATTTTGAGTAAGCAAACTCTGTAAAAATGGCAATTTTTGGTCACTGTGAGGGTTTAAAAAGTGGTTATTCAACAAGAGGCCCGATCCAAATTACATTTTGAATCGTTTTTGGTAGAGTCCAAAAAATCTATTTTCTGATGAAAAATGAAGACCCCGGACCAGTCGAACGTTGAAAAAATGGTCAATATTGATGAAATTTTAACATTTAATCTTTTGACTTAAAATGACGGTTGGATGTGAATTATTACTTTTTCAACTAAAATAAGTGTGTTTAAAGTCATTTCTGTGCCTGAAATTGGTCAAATTTGAAGCTTTTGAGTAAGAAAAACTCTGTAAAAATGGCAATTTTGGTCACTGTTAGGGTTTAAAAAGAGGTTATTCAACATGAGGCCCGATCCAAATGACATTTTGAATCATTTTTGGTAGAGTCAAAAAAATCAATTTTCTGATGAAAAACGATGACCCCGGACCAGTCGAACGTTGAAAAAATGGTCAATATTGATGAAATTTTAACATTTAATCTTTTGACTTTAAATGACGGTTGGATGTGAGTTATTACTTTTTCAACTAAAATAAGTGTGTTTAAAGTCATTTCTGTGCCTGAAATTGGTCAAAATTGAAGATTTTGAGTAAGCAAAACTCTGTAAAAATGGCAATTTTGGTCACTGTGAGGGTTTAAAAAGTGGTTATTCAACAAGAGGCCCGATCCAAATGACATTTTGAATCATTTTTGGTAGAGTCCAAAAAATCAATTTTCTGATGAAAAACGATGACCCCGGACCAGTCGAACGTTGAAAAAATGGTCAATTTGATGAAATTTTAACATTTAATCTTTTGACTTTAAATGACGGTTGGATGTGAGTTATTACTTTTTCAACTAAAATAAGTGTGTTTAAAGTCATTTCTGTGCCTGAAATTGGTCAAAATTGAAGATTTTGAGTAAGCAAAACTCTGTAAAAATGGCAATTTTGGTCACTGTGAGGGTTTAAAAAGTGGTTATTCAACATGAGGCACGATCCAAATGACATTTTGAAACATTTTTGGTAGAGTCCAAAAATCCATTTTCTGATGAAAAACGATGACCCCGGACCAGTCGAACGTTGAAAAAATGGTCAATATTGATGAAATTTTAACATTTAATCTTTTGACTTTAAATGACGGTTGGATGTGAGTTATTACTTTTTCAACTAAAATAAGTGTGTTTAAAGTCATTTCTGTGCCTGAAATTGGTCAAAATTGAAGATTTTGAGTAAGCAAAACTCTGTAAAAATGGCAATTTTGGTCACTGTGAGGGTTTAAAAAGTGGTTATTCAACAAGAGGCCCGATCCAAATGACATTTTGAATCATTTTTGGTAGAGTCCAAAAAATCAATTTTCTGATGAAAAACGATGACCCAGACCAGTCGAACGTTGAAAAAATGGTCAATATTGATGACATTTTAACATTTAATCTTTTGACTTTAAATGAGGGTTGGATGTGAATTATTACTTTTTCAACTAAAATAAGTGTGTTTAAAGTCATTTCTGTGCCTGAAATTGGTCAAATTTGAAGCTTTTGAGTAAGCAAAACTCTGTAAAAATGGCAATTTTGGTCACTGTTAGGGTTTAAAAAGTGGTTATTCAACATGAGGCCTGATCCAAATGACATTTTGAATCATTTTTGGTAGAGTCCAAAAAATCAATTTTCTGATGAAAAACAATGACCCCGGACCAGTCGAACGTTGAAAAAATGGTCAATATTGATGACATTTTAACATTTAATCTTTTGACTTTAAATGACGGTTGGATGTGAGTTATTACTTTTTCAACTAAAATAAGTGTGTTTAAAGTCATTTCTGTGCCTGAAATTGGTCAAATTTAAAAGTTTTGAGTAAGCAAAACTCTGTAAAAATGGCAATTTTGGTCACTGTGAGGGTTTAAAAAGTGGTTATTCAACATGAGGCCCGATCCAAATGACATTTTGAATCAGTTTTGGTAGAGTCCAAAAAATCAATTTTCTGATGAAAAACGATGACCCTGGACCAGTCGAACGTTGAAAAAATGGTCAATATTGATGAAATTTTAACATTTAATCTTTTGACTTTAAATGACGGTTGGATGTGAGTTATTACTTTTTCAACTAAAATAAGTGTGTTTAAAGTCATTTCTGTGTCTGAAATTGGTCAAAATGGAAGATTTTGAGTAAGCAAAACTCTGTAAAAATGGCAATTTTGGTCACTGTGAGGGTTTAAAAAGTGGTTATTCAACATGAGGCACGATCCAAATGACATTTTGAAACATTTTTGGTAGAGTCCAAAAATCCATTTTCTGATGAAAAACGATGACCCCGGACCAGTCGAACGTTGAAAAAATGGTCAATATTGATGAAATTTTAACATTTAATCTTTTGACTTTAAATGACGGTTGGATGTGAGTTATTACTTTTTCAACTAAAATAAGTGTGTTTAAAGTCATTTCTGTGCCTGAAATTGGTCAAAATTGAAGATTTTGAGTAAGCAAAACTCTGTAAAAATGGCAATTTTGGTCACTGTGAGGGTTTAAAAAGTGGTTATTCATTATGAGGCACGATCCAAATGACATTTTGAAACATTTTTGGTAGAGTCCAAAAATCCATTTTCTGATGAAAAACGATGACCCCGGACCAGTCGAACGTTGAAAAAATGGTCAATATTGATGAAATTTTAACATTTAATCTTTTGACTTTAAATGACGGTTGGATGTGAGTTATTACTTTTTCAACTAAAATAAGTGTGTTTAAAGTCATTTCTGTGCCTGAAATTGGTCAAAATTGAAGATTTTGAGTAAGCAAAACTCTGTAAAAATGGCAATTTTGGTCACTGTGAGGGTTTAAAAAGTGGTTATTCAACAAGAGGCCCGATCCAAATGACATTTTGAATCATTTTTGGTAGAGTCCAAAAAATCAATTTTCTGATGAAAAACGATGACCCAGACCAGTCGAACGTTGAAAAAATGGTCAATATTGATGACATTTTAACATTTAATCTTTTGACTTTAAATGAGGGTTGGATGTGAATTATTACTTTTTCAACTAAAATAAGTGTGTTTAAAGTCATTTCTGTGCCTGAAATTGGTCAAATTTGAAGCTTTTGAGTAAGCAAAACTCTGTAAAAATGGCAATTTTGGTCACTGTTAGGGTTTAAAAAGTGGTTATTCAACATGAGGCCTGATCCAAATGACATTTTGAATCATTTTTGGTAGAGTCCAAAAAATCAATTTTCTGATGAAAAACAATGACCCCGGACCAGTCGAACGTTGAAAAAATGGTCAATATTGATGACATTTTAACATTTAATCTTTTGACTTTAAATGACGGTTGGATGTGAGTTATTACTTTTTCAACTAAAATAAGTGTGTTTAAAGTCATTTCTGTGCCTGAAATTGGTCAAATTTAAAAGTTTTGAGTAAGCAAAACTCTGTAAAAATGGCAATTTTGGTCACTGTGAGGGTTTAAAAAGTGGTTATTCAACATGAGGCCCGATCCAAATGACATTTTGAATCAGTTTTGGTAGAGTCCAAAAAATCAATTTTCTGATGAAAAACGATGACCCTGGACCAGTCGAACTTTGAAAAAATGGTCAATATTGATGAAATTTTAACATTTAATCTTTTGACTTTAAATGACGGTTGGATGTGAGTTATTACTTTTTCAACTAAAATAAGTGTGTTTAAAGTCATTTCTGTGCCTGAAATTGGTCAAAATTGAAGATTTTGAGTAAGCAAAACTCTGTAAAAATGGCAATTTTGGTCACTGTGAGATTTTAAAAAGTGGTTATTCAACATGATGCCCGATCCAAATGACATTTTGAATCATTTTTGGTAGAGTCCAAAAAATCAATTTTCTGATGAAAAACGATGACCCCGGACCAGTCGAACGTTGAAAAAATGGTCAATATTGATGAAATGTTAACATTTAATCTTTTGACTTTAAATGACGGTTGGATGTGAGTTATTACTTTTTCAACTAAAATAAGTGTGTTTAAAGTCATTTCTGTGTCTGAAATTGGTCAAAATGGAAGATTTTGAGTAAGCAAACTCTGTAAAAATGGCAATTTTTGGTCACTGTGAGGGTTTAAAAAGTGGTTATTCAACAAGAGGCCCGATCCAAATTACATTTTGAATCGTTTTTGGTAGAGTCCAAAAAATCTATTTTCTGATGAAAAATGAAGACCCCGGACCAGTCGAACGTTGAAAAAATGGTCAATATTGATGAAATTTTAACATTTAATCTTTTGACTTAAAATGACGGTTGGATGTGAATTATTACTTTTTCAACTAAAATAAGTGTGTTTAAAGTCATTTCTGTGCCTGAAATTGGTCAAATTTGAAGCTTTTGAGTAAGAAAAACTCTGTAAAAATGGCAATTTTGGTCACTGTTAGGGTTTAAAAAGAGGTTATTCAACATGAGGCCCGATCCAAATGACATTTTGAATCATTTTTGGTAGAGTCCAAAAAATCAATTTTCTGATGAAAAACGATGACCCCGGACCAGTCGAACGTTGAAAAAATGGTCAATATTGATGAAATTTTAACATTTAATCTTTTGACTTTAAATGACGGTTGGATGTGAGTTATTACTTTTTCAACTAAAATAAGTGTGTTTAAAGTCATTTCTGTGCCTGAAATTGGTCAAAATTGAAGATTTTGAGTAAGCAAAACTCTGTAAAAACGGCAATTTTGGTCACTGTGAGGGTTTAAAAAGTGGTTATTCAACATGAGGCACGATCCAAATGACATTTTGAAACATTTTTGGTAGAGTCCAAAAAATCCATTTTCTGATGAAAAACGATGACCCCGGACCAGTCGAACGTTGAAAAAATGGTCAATATTGATGAAATTTTAACATTTAATCTTTTGACTTTAAATGACGGTTGGATGTGAGTTATTACTTTTTCAACTAAAATAAGTGTGTTTAAAGTCATTTCTGTGCCTGAAATTCGTCAAAATTGAAGATTTTGAGTAAGCAAAACTCTGTAAAAATGGCAATTTTGGTCACTGTGAGGGTTTAAAAAATGGTTATTCAACATGAGGCCCGATCCAAATGACATTTTGAATCATTTTTGGTAGAGTCCAAAAAATCAATTTTCTGATGAAAAACGATGACCCCGGACCAGTCGAACGTTGAAAAAATGGTCAATATTGATGAAATTTTAACATTTAATCTTTTGACTTTAAATGACGGTTGGATGTGAGTTATTACTTTTTCAACTAAAATAAGTGTGTTTAAAGTCATTTCTGTGCCTGAAATTGGTCAAAATTGAAGATTTTGAGTAAGCAAAACTCTGTAAAAATGGCAATTTTGGTCACTGTGAGGGTTTAAAAAGTGGTTATTCAACAAGAGGCCCGATCCAAATGACATTTTGAATCATTTTTGGTAGAGTCCAAAAAATCAATTTTCTGATGAAAAACGATGACCCCGGACCAGTCGAACGTTGAAAAAATGGTCAATTTGATGAAATTTTAACATTTAATCTTTTGACTTTAAATGACGGTTGGATGTGAGTTATTACTTTTTCAACTAAAATAAGTGTGTTTAAAGTCATTTCTGTGCCTGAATTTGGTCAAAATTGAAGATTTTGAGTAAGCAAAACTCTGTAAAAATGGAAATTTTGGTCACTGTGAGGGTTTAAAAAGTGGTTATTCAACATGAGGCACGATCCAAATGACATTTTGAAACATTTTTGGTAGAGTCCAAAAATCCATTTTCTGATGAAAAACGATGACCCCGGACCAGTCGAACGTTGAAAAAATGGTCAATATTGATGAAATTTTAACATTTAATCTTTTGACTTTAAATGACGGTTGGATGTGAGTTATTACTTTTTCAACTAAAATAAGTGTGTTTAAAGTCATTTCTGTGCCTGAAATTGGTCAAAATTGAAGATTTTGAGTAAGCAAAACTCTGTAAAAATGGCAATTTTGGTCACTGTGAGGGTTTAAAAAGTGGTTATTCAACAAGAGGCCCGATCCAAATGACATTTTGAATCATTTTTGGTAGAGTCCAAAAAATCAATTTTCTGATGAAAAACGATGACCCAGACCAGTCGAACGTTGAAAAAATGGTCAATATTGATGACATTTTAACATTTAATCTTTTGACTTTAAATGAGGGTTGGATGTGAATTATTACTTTTTCAACTAAAATAAGTGTGTTTAAAGTCATTTCTGTGCCTGAAATTGGTCAAATTTGAAGCTTTTGAGTAAGCAAAACTCTGTAAAAATGGCAATTTTGGTCACTGTTAGGGTTTAAAAAGTGGTTATTCAACATGAGGCCTGATCCAAATGACATTTTGAATCATTTTTGGTAGAGTCCAAAAAATCAATTTTCTGATGAAAAACAATGACCCCGGACCAGTCGAACGTTGAAAAAATGGTCAATATTGATGAAATTTTAACATTTAATCTTTTGACTTTAAATGACGGTTGGATGTGAGTTATTACTTTTTCAACTAAAATAAGTGTGTTTAAAGTCATTTCTGTGCCTGAAATTGGTCAAAATTGAAGATTTTGAGTAAGCAAAACTCTGTAAAAATGGCAATTTTGGTCACTGTGAGATTTTAAAAAGTGGTTATTCAACATGATGCCCGATCCAAATGACATTTTGAATCATTTTTGGTAGAGTCCAAAAAATCAATTTTCTGATGAAAAACGATGACCCCGGACCAGTCGAACGTTGAAAAAATGGTCAATATTGATGAAATTTTAACATTTAATCTTTTGACTTTAAATGACGGTTGGATGTGAGTTATTACTTTTTCAACTCAAATAAGTGTGTTTAAAGTCATTTCTGTGCCTGAAATTGGTCAAAATTCAAGATTTTGAGTAAGCAAAACTCTGTAAAAATGGCAATTTTGGTCACTGTGAGGGTTTAAAAAGTGGTTATTCAACAAGAGGCCCGATCCAAATGACATTTTGAATCATTTTTGGTAGAGTCCAAAAAATTAATTTTCTGATGAAAAACGATGACCCCGGACCAGTCGAACGTTGAAAAAATGGTCAATTTGATGAAATTTTAACATTTAATCTTTTGACTTTAAATGACGGTTGGATGTGAGTTATTACTTTTTCAACTAAAATAAGTGTGTTTAAAGTCATTTCTGTGCCTGAAATTGGTCAAATTTAAAAGTTTTGAGTAAGCAAAACTCTGTAAAAATTGCAATTTTAGTCACTGTGAGGGTTTAAAAAGTGGTTATTCAACATGAGGCCCGATCCAAATGACATTTTGAATCAGTTTTGGTAGAGTCCAAAAAATCAATTTTCTGATGAAAAACGATGACCCTGGACCAGTCGAACGTTGAAAAAATGGTCAATATTGATGAAATTTTAACATTTAATCTTTTGACTTTAAATGACGGTTGGATGTGAGTTATTACTTTTTCAACTAAAATAAGTGTGTTTAAAGTCATTTCTGTGCCTGAAATTGGTCAAAATTGAAGATTTTGAGTAAGCAAAACTCTGTAAAAATGGCAATTTTGGTCACTGTGAGATTTTAAAAAGTGGTTATTCAACATGATGCCCGATCCAAATGACATTTTGAATCATTTTTGGTAGAGTCCAAAAAATCAATTTTCTGATGAAAAACGATGACCCCGGACCAGTCGAACGTTGAAAAAATGGTCAATATTGATGAAATTTTAACATTTAATCTTTTGACTTTAAATGACGGTTGGATGTGAGTTATTACTTTTTCAACTCAAATAAGTGTGTTTAAAGTCATTTCTGTGCCTGAAATTGGTCAAAATTCAAGATTTTGAGTAAGCAAAACTCTGTAAAAATGGCAATTTTGGTCACTGTGAGGGTTTAAAAAGTGGTTATTCAACAAGAGGCCCGATCCAAATGACATTTTGAATCATTTTTGGTAGAGTCCAAAAAATTAATTTTCTGATGAAAAACGATGACCCCGGACCAGTCGAACGTTGAAAAAATGGTCAATTTGATGAAATTTTAACATTTAATCTTTTGACTTTAAATGACGGTTGGATGTGAGTTATTACTTTTTCAACTAAAATAAGTGTGTTTAAAGTCATTTCTGTGCCTGAAATTGGTCAAATTTAAAAGTTTTGAGTAAGCAAAACTCTGTAAAAATTGCAATTTTAGTCACTGTGAGGGTTTAAAAAGTGGTTATTCAACATGAGGCCCGATCCAAATGACATTTTGAATCAGTTTTGGTAGAGTCCAAAAAATCAATTTTCTGATGAAAAACGATGACCCTGGACCAGTCGAACGTTGAAAAAATGGTCAATATTGATGAAATTTTAACATTTAATCTTTTGACTTTAAATGACGGTTGGATGTGAGTTGTTACTTTTTCAACTAAAATAAGTGTGTTTAAAGTCATTTCTGTGTCTGAAATTGGTCAAAATGGACGATTTTGAGTAAGCAAACTCTGTAAAAATGGCAATTTTTGGTCACTGTGAGGGTTTAAAAAGTGGTTATTCAACAAGAGGCCCGATCCAAATTACATTTTGAATCATTTTTGGTAGAGTCCAAAAAATCAATTTTCTGATGAAAAACGATGACCCCGGACCAGTCGAACGTTGAAAAAATGGTCAATATTGATGAAATTTTAACATTTATTCTTTTGACTTAAAATGACGGTTGGATGTGAATTATTACTTTTTCAACTAAAATAAGTGTGTTTAAAGTCATTTCTGTGCCTGAAATTGGTCAAATTTGAAGCTTTTGAGTAAGAAAAACTCTGTAAAAATGGCAATTTTGGTCACTGTTAGGGTTTAAAAAGAGGTTATTCAACATGAGGCCCGATCCAAATGACATTTTGAATCATTTTTGGTAGAGTCCAAAAAATCAATTTTCTGATGAAAAACGATGACCCCGGACCAGTCGAACGTTGAAAAAATGGTCTATATTGATGAAATTTTAACATTTAATCTTTTGACTTTAAATGACGGTTGGATGTGAGTTATTACTTTTTCAACTAAAATAAGTGTGTTTAAAGTCATTTCTGTGCCTGAAATTGGTCAAAATTGAAGATTTTGAGTAAGCAAAACTCTGTAAAAATGGCAATTTTGGTCACTGTGAGGGTTTAAAAAGTGGTTATTCAACATGAGGGACGATCCAAATGACATTTTGAATCATTTTTGGTAGAGTCCAAAAAATCAATTTTCTGATGAAAAACGATGACCCCGGACCAGTCGAACGTTGAAAAAATGGTCAATATTGATGAAATTTTAACATTTAATCTTTTGACTTTAAATGACGGTTGGATGTGAGTTATTACTTTTTCAACTAAAATAAGTGTGTTTAAAGTCATTTCTGTGCCTGAAATTGGTCAAAATTGAAGATTTTGAGTAAGCAAAACTCTGTAAAAATGGCAATTTTGGTCACTGTGAGATTTTAAAAAGTGGTTATTCAACATGATGCCCGATCCAAATGACATTTTGAATCATTTTTGGTAGAGTCCAAAAAATCAATTTTCTGATGAAAAACGATGACCCCGGACCAGTCGAACGTTGAAAAAATGGTCAATATTGATGAAATTTTAACATTTAATCTTTTGACTTTAAATGACGGTTGGATGTGAGTTATTACTTTTTCAACTCAAATAAGTGTGTTTAAAGTCATTTCTGTGCCTGAAATTGGTCAAAATTCAAGATTTTGAGTAAGCAAAACTCTGTAAAAATGGCAATTTTGGTCACTGTGAGGGTTTAAAAAGTGGTTATTCAACAAGAGGCCCGATCCAAATGACATTTTGAATCATTTTTGGTAGAGTCCAAAAAATTAATTTTCTGATGAAAAACGATGACCCCGGACCAGTCGAACGTTGAAAAAATGGTCAATTTGATGAAATTTTAACATTTAATCTTTTGACTTTAAATGACGGTTGGATGTGAGTTATTACTTTTTCAACTAAAATAAGTGTGTTTAAAGTCATTTCTGTGCCTGAAATTGGTCAAATTTAAAAGTTTTGAGTAAGCAAAACTCTGTAAAAATTGCAATTTTAGTCACTGTGAGGGTTTAAAAAGTGGTTATTCAACATGAGGCCCGATCCAAATGACATTTTGAATCAGTTTTGGTAGAGTCCAAAAAATCAATTTTCTGATGAAAAACGATGACCCTGGACCAGTCGAACGTTGAAAAAATGGTCAATATTGATGAAATTTTAACATTTAATCTTTTGACTTTAAATGACGGTTGGATGTGAGTTGTTACTTTTTCAACTAAAATAAGTGTGTTTAAAGTCATTTCTGTGTCTGAAATTGGTCAAAATGGACGATTTTGAGTAAGCAAACTCTGTAAAAATGGCAATTTTTGGTCACTGTGAGGGTTTAAAAAGTGGTTATTCAACAAGAGGCCCGATCCAAATGACATTTTGAATCATTTTTGGTAGAGTCCAAAAAATCAATTTTCTGATGAAAAACGATGACCCCGGACCAGTCGAACGTTGAAAAAATGGTCAATATTGATGAAATTTTAACATTTATTCTTTTGACTTAAAATGACGGTTGGATGTGAATTATTACTTTTTCAACTAAAATAAGTGTGTTTAAAGTCATTTCTGTGCCTGAAATTGGTCAAATTTGAAGCTTTTGAGTAAGAAAAACTCTGTAAAAATGGCAATTTTGGTCACTGTTAGGGTTTAAAAAGAGGTTATTCAACATGAGGCCCGATCCAAATGACATTTTGAATCATTTTTGGTAGAGTCCAAAAAATCAATTTTCTGATGAAAAACGATGACCCCGGACCAGTCGAACGTTGAAAAAATGGTCTATATTGATGAAATTTTAACATTTAATCTTTTGACTTTAAATGACGGTTGGATGTGAGTTATTACTTTTTCAACTAAAATAAGTGTGTTTAAAGTCATTTCTGTGCCTGAAATTGGTCAAAATTGAAGATTTTGAGTAAGCAAAACTCTGTAAAAACGGCAATTTTGGTCACTGTGAGGGTTTAAAAAGTGGTTATTCAACATGAGGCACGATCCAAATGACATTTTGAAACATTTTTGGTAGAGTCCAAAAAATCCATTTTCTGATGAAAAACGATGACCCCGGACCAGTCGAACGTTGAAAAAATGGTCAATATTGATGAAATTTTAACATTTAATCTTTTGACTTTAAATGACGGTTGGATGTGAATTATTACTTTTTCAACTAAAATAAGTGTGTTTAAAGTCATTTCTGTGCCTGAAATTGGTCAAAATTGAAGATTTTGAGTAAGCAAAACTCTGTAAAAATGGCAATTTTGGTCACTGTGAGGGTTTAAAAAGTGGTTATTCAACATGAGGCCCGATCCAAATGACATTTTGAATCATTTTTGGTAGAGTCCAAAAAATCAATTTTCTGATGAAAAACGATGACCCCGGACCAGTCGAACGTTGAAAAAATGGTCAATATTGATGAAATTTTAACATTTAATCTTTTGACTTTAAATGACGGTTGGATGTGAGTTATTACTTTTTCAACTAAAATAAGTGTGTTTAAAGTCATTTCTGTGCCTGAAATTGGTCAAAATTGAAGATTTTGAGTAAGCAAAACTCTGTAAAAATGGCAATTTTGGTCACTGTGAGGGTTTAAAAAGTGGTTATTCAACAAGAGGCCCGATCCAAATGACATTTTGAATCATTTTTGGTAGAGTCCAAAAAATCAATTTTCTGATGAAAAACGATGACCCCGGACCAGTCGAACGTTGAAAAAATGGTCAATTTGATGAAATTTTAACATTTAATCTTTTGACTTTAAATGACGGTTGGATGTGAGTTATTACTTTTTCAACTAAAATAAGTGTGTTTAAAGTCATTTCTGTGCCTGAATTTGGTCAAAATTGAAGATTTTGAGTAAGCAAAACTCTGTAAAAATGGAAATTTTGGTCACTGTGAGGGTTTAAAAAGTGGTTATTCAACATGAGGCACGATCCAAATGACATTTTGAAACATTTTTGGTAGAGTCCAAAAATCCATTTTCTGATGAAAAACGATGACCCCGGACCAGTCGAACGTTGAAAAAATGGTCAATATTGATGAAATTTTAACATTTAATCTTTTGACTTTAAATGACGGTTGGATGTGAGTTATTACTTTTTCAACTAAAATAAGTGTGTTTAAAGTCATTTCTGTGCCTGAAATTGGTCAAATTTGAAGCTTTTGAGTAAGCAAAACTCTGTAAAAATGGCAATTTTGGTCACTGTGAGGGTTTAAAAAGTGGTTATTCAACAAGAGGCCCGATCCAAATGACATTTTGAATCATTTTTGGTAGAGTCCAAAAAATCAATTTTCTGATGAAAAACGATGACCCAGACCAGTCGAACGTTGAAAAAATGGTCAATATTGATGACATTTTAACATTTAATCTTTTGACTTTAAATGAGGGTTGGATGTGAATTATTACTTTTTCAACTAAAATAAGTGTGTTTAAAGTCATTTCTGTGCCTGAAATTGGTCAAATTTGAAGCTTTTGAGTAAGCAAAACTCTGTAAAAATGGCAATTTTGGTCACTGTTAGGGTTTAAAAAGTGGTTATTCAACATGAGGCCTGATCCAAATGACATTTTGAATCATTTTTGGTAGAGTCCAAAAAATCAATTTTCTGATGAAAAACAATGACCCCGGACCAGTCGAACGTTGAAAAAATGGTCAATATTGATGACATTTTAACATTTAATCTTTTGACTTTAAATGACGGTTGGATGTGAGTTATTACTTTTTCAACTAAAATAAGTGTGTTTAAAGTCATTTCTGTGCCTGAAATTGGTCAAATTTAAAAGTTTTGAGTAAGCAAAACTCTGTAAAAATGGCAATTTTGGTCACTGTGAGGGTTTAAAAAGTGGTTATTCAACATGAGGCCCGATCCAAATGACATTTTGAATCAGTTTTGGTAGAGTCCAAAAAATCAATTTTCTGATGAAAAACGATGACCCCGGACCAGTCGAACGTTGAAAAAATGGTCAATATTGATGAAATTTTAACATTTATTTCTTTTGACTTTAAATGACGGTTGGATGTGAGTTATTACTTTTTCAACTAAAATAAGTGTGTTTAAAGTCATTTCTGTGCCTGAAATTGGTCAAAATTGAAGATTTTGAGTAAGCAAAACTCTGTAAAAATGGCAATTTTGGTCACTGTGAGGGTTTAAAAAGTGGTTATTCAACAAGAGGCCCGATCCAAATGACATTTTGAATCATTTTTGGTAGAGTCCAAAAAATCAATTTTCTGATGAAAAACGATGACCCGGACCAGTCGAACGTTGAAAAAATGGTCAATATTGATAAAATTTTAACATTTAATCTTTTGACTTTAAATGACGGTTGGATGTGAATTATTACTTTTTCAACTAAAATAAGTGTGTTTAAAGTTATTTCTGTGCCTGAAATTGGTCAAATTTGAAGCTTTTGAGTAAGCAAAACTCTGTAAAAATGGCAATTTTGGTCACTGTAAGGGTTTAAAAAGTGGTTATTCAACATGCGGCACGATCCAAATGACATTTTGAAACATTTTTGGTAGAGTACAAAAAATAAATTTTCTGATGAAAAACGATGACCCCGGACCAGTCGAACGTTGAAAAAATGGTCAATATTGATGAAATTTTAACATTTAATCTTTTGACTTTAAATGACGGTTTGATGTGAGTTTTTACTTTTTCAACTAAAATAAGTGTGTTTAAAGTCATTTCTGTGCCTGAAATTGGTCAAAATTGAAGATTTTGAGTAAGCAAAACTCTGTAAAAATGGCAATTTTGGTCACTGTGAGATTTTAAAAAGTGGTTATTCAACATGATGCCCGATCCAAATGACATTTTGAATCATTTTTGGTAGAGTCCAAAAAATCAATTTTCTGATGAAAAACGATGACCCCGGACCAGTCGAACGTTGAAAAAATGGTCAATATTGATGAAATTTTAACATTTAATCTTTTGACTTTAAATGACGGTTGGATGTGAGTTATTACTTTTTCAACTCAAATAAGTGTGTTTAAAGTCATTTCTGTGCCTGAAATTGGTCAAAATTGAAGATTTTGAGTAAGCAAAACTCTGTAAAAATGGCAATTTTGGTCACTGTGAGGGTTTAAAAAGTGGTTATTCAACATGAGGGACGATCCAAATGACATTTTGAATCATTTTTGGTAGAGTCCAAAAAATCAATTTTCTGATGAAAAACGATGACCCCGGACCAGTCGAACGTTGAAAAAATGGTCAATATTGATGAAATTTTAACATTTAATCTTTTGACTTTAAATGACGGTTGGATGTGAGTTATTACTTTTTCAACTAAAATAAGTGTGTTTAAAGTCATTTCTGTGCCTGAAATTGGTCAAAATTGAAGATTTTGAGTAAGCAAAACTCTGTAAAAATGGCAATTTTGGTCACTGTGAGATTTTAAAAAGTGGTTATTCAACATGATGCCCGATCCAAATGACATTTTGAATCATTTTTGGTAGAGTCCAAAAAATCAATTTTCTGATGAAAAACGATGACCCCGGACCAGTCGAACGTTGAAAAAATGGTCAATATTGATGACATTTTAACATTTAATCTTTTGACTTTAAATGACGGTTGGATGTGAGTTATTACTTTTTCAACTCAAATAAGTGTGTTTAAAGTCATTTCTGTGCCTGAAATTGGTCAAAATTGAAGATTTTGAGTAAGCAAAACTCTGTAAAAATGGCAATTTTGGTCACTGTGAGGGTTTAAAAAGTGGTTATTCAACAAGAGGCCCGATCCAAATGACATTTTGAATCATTTTTGGTAGAGTCCAAAAAATTAATTTTCTGATGAAAAACGATGACCCCGGACCAGTCGAACGTTGAAAAAATGGTCAATTTGATGAAATTTTAACATTTAATCTTTTGACTTTAAATGACGGTTGGATGTGAGTTATTACTTTTTCAACTAAAATAAGTGTGTTTAAAGTCATTTCTGTGCCTGAAATTGGTCAAATTTAAAAGTTTTGAGTAAGCAAAACTCTGTAAAAATTGCAATTTTAGTCACTGTGAGGGTTTAAAAAGTGGTTATTCAACATGAGGCCCGATCCAAATGACATTTTGAATCAGTTTTGGTAGAGTCCAAAAAATCAATTTTCTGATGAAAAACGATGACCCTGGACCAGTCGAACGTTGAAAAAATGGTCAATATTGATGAAATTTTAACATTTAATCTTTTGACTTTAAATGACGGTTGGATGTGAGTTGTTACTTTTTCAACTAAAATAAGTGTGTTTAAAGTCATTTCTGTGTCTGAAATTGGTCAAAATGGACGATTTTGAGTAAGCAAACTCTGTAAAAATGGCAATTTTTGGTCACTGTGAGGGTTTAAAAAGTGGTTATTCAACAAGAGGCCCGATCCAAATTACATTTTGAATCATTTTTGGTAGAGTCCAAAAAATCAATTTTCTGATGAAAAACGATGACCCCGGACCAGTCGAACGTTGAAAAAATGGTCAATATTGATGACATTTTAACATTTAATCTTTTGACTTTAAATGACGGTTGGATGTGAGTTATTACTTTTTCAACTAAAATAAGTGTGTTTAAAGTAATTTCTGTGCCTGAAATTGGTCAAATTTAAAAGTTTTGAGTAAGCAAAACTCTGTAAAAATGGCAATTTTGGTCACTGTGAGGGTTTAAAAAGTGGTTATTCAACATGAGGCCCGATCCAAATGACATTTTGAATCAGTTTTGGTAGAGTCCAAAAAATCAATTTTCTGATGAAAAACGATGACCCCGGACCAGTCGAACGTTGAAAAAATGGTCAATATTGATGAAATTTTAACATTTATTTCTTTTGACTTTAAATGACGGTTGGATGTGAGTTATTACTTTTTCAACTAAAATAAGTGTGTTTAAAGTCATTTCTGTGCCTGAAATTGGTCAAAATTGAAGATTTTGAGTAAGCAAAACTCTGTAAAAATGGCAATTTTGGTCACTGTGAGGGTTTAAAAAGTGGTTATTCAACAAGAGGCCCGATCCAAATGACATTTTGAATCATTTTTGGTAGAGTCCAAAAAATCAATTTTCTGATGAAAAACGATGACCCGGACCAGTCGAACGTTGAAAAAATGGTCAATATTGATAAAATTTTAACATTTAATCTTTTGACTTTAAATGACGGTTGGATGTGAATTATTACTTTTTCAACTAAAATAAGTGTGTTTAAAGTTATTTCTGTGCCTGAAATTGGTCAAATTTGAAGCTTTTGAGTAAGCAAAACTCTGTAAAAATGGCAATTTTGGTCACTGTAAGGGTTTAAAAAGTGGTTATTCAACATGCGGCACGATCCAAATGACATTTTGAAACATTTTTGGTAGAGTCCAAAAAATCAATTTTCTGATGAAAAACGATGACCCCGGACCAGTCGAACGTTGAAAAAATGGTCAATATTGATGAAATTTTAACATTTAATCTTTTGACTTTAAATGACGGTTTGATGTGAGTTTTTACTTTTTCAACTAAAATAAGTGTGTTTAAAGTCATTTCTGTGCCTGAAATTGGTCAAAATTGAAGATTTCGAGTAAGCAAAACTCTGTAAAAATGGCAATTTTGGTCACTGTGAGATTTTAAAAAGTGGTTATTCAACATGATGCCCGATCCAAATGACATTTTGAATCATTTTTGGTAGAGTCCAAAAAATCAATTTTCTGATGAAAAACGATGACCCCGGACCAGTCGAACTTTGAAAAAATGGTCAATATTGATGAAATTTTAACATTTAATCTTTTGACTTTAAATGACGGTTGGATGTGAGTTATTACTTTTTCAACTCAAATAAGTGTGTTTAAAGTCATTTCTGTGCCTGAAATTGGTCAAATTTAAAAGTTTTGAGTAAGCAAAACTCTGTAAAAATGGCAATTTTGGTCACTGTGAGGGTTTAAAAAGTGGTTATTCAACATGAGGCCCGATCCAAATGACATTTTGAATCAGTTTTGGTAGAGTCCAAAAAATCAATTTTCTGATGAAAAACGATGACCCCGGACCAGTCGAACGTTGAAAAAATGGTCAATATTGATGAAATTTTAACATTTATTTCTTTTGACTTTAAATGACGGTTGGATGTGAGTTATTACTTTTTCAACTAAAATAAGTGTGTTTAAAGTCATTTCTGTGCCTGAAATTGGTCAAAATTGAAGATTTTGAGTAAGCAAAACTCTGTAAAAATGGCAATTTTGGTCACTGTGAGGGTTTAAAAAGTGGTTATTCAACAAGAGGCCCGATCCAAATGACATTTTGAATCATTTTTGGTAGAGTCCAAAAAATCAATTTTCTGATGAAAAACGATGACCCGGACCAGTCGAACGTTGAAAAAATGGTCAATATTGATAAAATTTTAACATTTAATCTTTTGACTTTAAATGACGGTTGGATGTGAATTATTACTTTTTCAACTAAAATAAGTGTGTTTAAAGTTATTTCTGTGCCTGAAATTGGTCAAATTTGAAGCTTTTGAGTAAGCAAAACTCTGTAAAAATGGCAATTTTGGTCACTGTAAGGGTTTAAAAAGTGGTTATTCAACATGCGGCACGATCCAAATGACATTTTGAAACATTTTTGGTAGAGTCCAAAAAATCAATTTTCTGATGAAAAACGATGACCCCGGACCAGTCGAACGTTGAAAAAATGGTCAATATTGATGAAATTTTAACATTTAATCTTTTGACTTTAAATGACGGTTTGATGTGAGTTTTTACTTTTTCAACTAAAATAAGTGTGTTTAAAGTCATTTCTGTGCCTGAAATTGGTCAAAATTGAAGATTTCGAGTAAGCAAAACTCTGTAAAAATGGCAATTTTGGTCACTGTGAGATTTTAAAAAGTGGTTATTCAACATGATGCCCGATCCAAATGACATTTTGAATCATTTTTGGTAGAGTCCAAAAAATCAATTTTCTGATGAAAAACGATGACCCCGGACCAGTCGAACTTTGAAAAAATGGTCAATATTGATGAAATTTTAACATTTAATCTTTTGACTTTAAATGACGGTTGGATGTGAGTTATTACTTTTTCAACTCAAATAAGTGTGTTTAAAGTCATTTCTGTGCCTGAAATTGGTCAAAATTGAAGATTTTGAGTAAGCAAAACTCTGTAAAAATGGCAATTTTGGTCACTGTGAGGGTTTAAAAAGTGGTTATTCAACATGAGGGACGATCCAAATGACATTTTGAATCATTTTTGGTAGAGTCCAAAAAATCAATTTTCTGATGAAAAACGATGACCCCGGACCAGTCGAACGTTGAAAAAATGGTCAATATTGATGAAATTTTAACATTTAATCTTTTGACTTTAAATGACGGTTGGATGTGAGTTATTACTTTTTCAACTAAAATAAGTGTGTTTAAAGTCATTTCTGTGCCTGAAATTGGTCAAAATTGAAGATTTTGAGTAAGCAAAACTCTGTAAAAATGGCAATTTTGGTCACTGTGAGATTTTAAAAAGTGGTTATTCAACATGATGCCCGATCCAAATGACATTTTGAATCATTTTTGGTAGAGTCCAAAAAATCAATTTTCTGATGAAAAACGATGACCCCGGACCAGTCGAACGTTGAAAAAATGGTCAATATTGATGAAATTTTAACATTTAATCTTTTGACTTTAAATGACGGTTGGATGTGAGTTATTACTTTTTCAACTCAAATAAGTGTGTTTAAAGTCATTTCTGTGCCTGAAATTGGTCAAAATTCAAGATTTTGAGTAAGCAAAACTCTGTAAAAATGGCAATTTTGGTCACTGTGAGGGTTTAAAAAGTGGTTATTCAACAAGAGGCCCGATCCAAATGACATTTTGAATCATTTTTGGTAGAGTCCAAAAAATTAATTTTCTGATGAAAAACGATGACCCCGGACCAGTCGAACGTTGAAAAAATGGTCAATTTGATGAAATTTTAACATTTAATCTTTTGACTTTAAATGACGGTTGGATGTGAGTTATTACTTTTTCAACTAAAATAAGTGTGTTTAAAGTCATTTCTGTGCCTGAAATTGGTCAAATTTAAAAGTTTTGAGTAAGCAAAACTCTGTAAAAATTGCAATTTTAGTCACTGTGAGGGTTTAAAAAGTGGTTATTCAACATGAGGCCCGATCCAAATGACATTTTGAATCAGTTTTGGTAGAGTCCAAAAAATCAATTTTCTGATGAAAAACGATGACCCTGGACCAGTCGAACGTTGAAAAAATGGTCAATATTGATGAAATTTTAACATTTAATCTTTTGACTTTAAATGACGGTTGGATGTGAGTTGTTACTTTTTCAACTAAAATAAGTGTGTTTAAAGTCATTTCTGTGTCTGAAATTGGTCAAAATGGACGATTTTGAGTAAGCAAACTCTGTAAAAATGGCAATTTTTGGTCACTGTGAGGGTTTAAAAAGTGGTTATTCAACAAGAGGCCCGATCCAAATTACATTTTGAATCATTTTTGGTAGAGTCCAAAAAATCAATTTTCTGATGAAAAACGATGACCCCGGACCAGTCGAACGTTGAAAAAATGGTCAATATTGATGAAATTTTAACATTTATTCTTTTGACTTAAAATGACGGTTGGATGTGAATTATTACTTTTTCAACTAAAATAAGTGTGTTTAAAGTCATTTCTGTGCCTGAAATTGGTCAAATTTGAAGCTTTTGAGTAAGAAAAACTCTGTAAAAATGGCAATTTTGGTCACTGTTAGGGTTTAAAAAGAGGTTATTCAACATGAGGCCCGATCCAAATGACATTTTGAATCATTTTTGGTAGAGTCCAAAAAATCAATTTTCTGATGAAAAACGATGACCCCGGACCAGTCGAACGTTGAAAAAATGGTCTATATTGATGAAATTTTAACATTTAATCTTTTGACTTTAAATGACGGTTGGATGTGAGTTATTACTTTTTCAACTAAAATAAGTGTGTTTAAAGTCATTTCTGTGCCTGAAATTGGTCAAAATTGAAGATTTTGAGTAAGCAAAACTCTGTAAAAATGGCAATTTTGGTCACTGTGAGGGTTTAAAAAGTGGTTATTCAACATGAGGGACGATCCAAATGACATTTTGAATCATTTTTGGTAGAGTCCAAAAAATCAATTTTCTGATGAAAAACGATGACCCCGGACCAGTCGAACGTTGAAAAAATGGTCAATATTGATGAAATTTTAACATTTAATCTTTTGACTTTAAATGACGGTTGGATGTGAGTTATTACTTTTTCAACTAAAATAAGTGTGTTTAAAGTCATTTCTGTGCCTGAAATTGGTCAAAATTGAAGATTTTGAGTAAGCAAAACTCTGTAAAAATGGCAATTTTGGTCACTGTGAGATTTTAAAAAGTGGTTATTCAACATGATGCCCGATCCAAATGACATTTTGAATCATTTTTGGTAGAGTCCAAAAAATCAATTTTCTGATGAAAAACGATGACCCCGGACCAGTCGAACGTTGAAAAAATGGTCAATATTGATGAAATTTTAACATTTAATCTTTTGACTTTAAATGACGGTTGGATGTGAGTTATTACTTTTTCAACTAAAATAAGTGTGTTTAAAGTCATTTCTGTGCCTGAAATTGGTCAAAATTGAAGATTTTGAGTAAGCAAAACTCTGTAAAAACGGCAATTTTGGTCACTGTGAGGGTTTAAAAAGTGGTTATTCAACATGAGGCACGATCCAAATGACATTTTGAAACATTTTTGGTAGAGTCCAAAAAATCCATTTTCTGATGAAAAACGATGACCCCGGACCAGTCGAACGTTGAAAAAATGGTCAATATTGATGAAATTTTAACATTTAATCTTTTGACTTTAAATGACGGTTTGATGTGAGTTATTACTTTTTCAACTAAAATAAGTGTGTTTAAAGTCATTTCTGTGCCTGAAATTCGTCAAAATTGAAGATTTTGAGTAAGCAAAACTCTGTAAAAATGGCAATTTTGGTCACTGTGAGGGTTTAAAAAATGGTTATTCAACATGAGGCCCGATCCAAATGACATTTTGAATCATTTTTGGTAGAGTCCAAAAAATCAATTTTCTGATGAAAAACGATGACCCCGGACCAGTCGAACGTTGAAAAAATGGTCAATATTGATGAAATTTTAACATTTAATCTTTTGACTTTAAATGACGGTTGGATGTGAGTTATTACTTTTTCAACTAAAATAAGTGTGTTTAAAGTCATTTCTGTGCCTGAAATTGGTCAAAATTGAAGATTTTGAGTAAGCAAAACTCTGTAAAAATGGCAATTTTGGTCACTGTGAGGGTTTAAAAAGTGGTTATTCAACAAGAGGCCCGATCCAAATGACATTTTGAATCATTTTTGGTAGAGTCCAAAAAATCAATTTTCTGATGAAAAACGATGACCCCGGACCAGTCGAACGTTGAAAAAATGGTCAATTTGATGAAATTTTAACATTTAATCTTTTGACTTTAAATGACGGTTGGATGTGAGTTATTACTTTTTCAACTAAAATAAGTGTGTTTAAAGTCATTTCTGTGCCTGAATTTGGTCAAAATTGAAGATTTTGAGTAAGCAAAACTCTGTAAAAATGGAAATTTTGGTCACTGTGAGGGTTTAAAAAGTGGTTATTCAACATGAGGCACGATCCAAATGACATTTTGAAACATTTTTGGTAGAGTCCAAAAATCCATTTTCTGATGAAAAACGATGACCCCGGACCAGTCGAACGTTGAAAAAATGGTCAATATTGATGAAATTTTAACATTTAATCTTTTGACTTTAAATGACGGTTGGATGTGAGTTATTACTTTTTCAACTAAAATAAGTGTGTTTAAAGTCATTTCTGTGCCTGAAATTGGTCAAAATTGAAGATTTTGAGTAAGCAAAACTCTGTAAAAATGGCAATTTTGGTCACTGTGAGGGTTTAAAAAGTGGTTATTCAACATGAGGGACGATCCAAATGACATTTTGAATCATTTTTGGTAGAGTCCAAAAAATCAATTTTCTGATGAAAAACGATGACCCCGGACCAGTCGAACGTTGAAAAAATGGTCAATATTGATGAAATTTTAACATTTAATCTTTTGACTTTAAATGACGGTTGGATGTGAGTTATTACTTTTTCAACTAAAATAAGTGTGTTTAAAGTCATTTCTGTGCCTGAAATTGGTCAAAATTGAAGATTTTGAGTAAGCAAAACTCTGTAAAAATGGCAATTTTGGTCACTGTGAGATTTTAAAAAGTGGTTATTCAACATGATGCCCGATCCAAATGACATTTTGAATCATTTTTGGTAGAGTCCAAAAAATCAATTTTCTGATGAAAAACGATGACCCCGGACCAGTCGAACGTTGAAAAAATGGTCAATATTGATGAAATTTTAACATTTAATCTTTTGACTTTAAATGACGGTTGGATGTGAGTTATTACTTTTTCAACTAAAATAAGTGTGTTTAAAGTCATTTCTGTGCCTGAAATTGGTCAAAATTGAAGATTTTGAGTAAGCAAAACTCTGTAAAAACGGCAATTTTGGTCACTGTGAGGGTTTAAAAAGTGGTTATTCAACATGAGGCACGATCCAAATGACATTTTGAAACATTTTTGGTAGAGTCCAAAAAATCCATTTTCTGATGAAAAACGATGACCCCGGACCAGTCGAAAGTTGAAAAAATGGTCAATATTGATGAAATTTTAACATTTAATCTTTTGACTTTAAATGACGGTTGGATGTGAGTTATTACTTTTTCAACTAAAATAAGTGTGTTTAAAGTCATTTCTGTGCCTGAAATTCGTCAAAATTGAAGATTTTGAGTAAGCAAAACTCTGTAAAAATGGCAATTTTGGTCACTGTGAGGGTTTAAAAAATGGTTATTCAACATGAGGCCCGATCCAAATGACATTTTGAATCATTTTTGGTAGAGTCCAAAAAATCAATTTTCTGATGAAAAACGATGACCAAAAAATGGTCAATATTGATGAAATTTTAACATTTAATCTTTTGACTTTAAATGACGGTTGGATGTGAGTTATTACTTTTTCAACTAAAATAAGTGTGTTTAAAGTCATTTCTGTGCCTGAAATTGGTCAAAATTGAAGATTTTGAGTAAGCAAAACTCTGTAAAAATGGCAATTTTGGTCACTGTGAGGGTTTAAAAAGTGGTTATTCAACAAGAGGCCCGATCCAAATGACATTTTGAATCATTTTTGGTAGAGTCCAAAAAATCAATTTTCTGATGAAAAACGATGACCCCGGACCAGTCGAACGTTGAAAAAATGGTCAATTTGATGAAATTTTAACATTTAATCTTTTGACTTTAAATGACGGTTGGATGTGAGTTATTACTTTTTCAACTAAAATAAGTGTGTTTAAAGTCATTTCTGTGCCTGAATTTGGTCAAAATTGAAGATTTTGAGTAAGCAAAACTCTGTAAAAATGGAAATTTTGGTCACTGTGAGGGTTTAAAAAGTGGTTATTCAACATGAGGCACGATCCAAATGACATTTTGAAACATTTTTGGTAGAGTCCAAAAATCCATTTTCTGATGAAAAACGATGACCCCGGACCAGTCGAACGTTGAAAAAATGGTCAATATTGATGAAATTTTAACATTTAATCTTTTGACTTTAAATGACGGTTGGATGTGAGTTATTACTTTTTCAACTAAAATAAGTGTGTTTAAAGTCATTTCTGTGCCTGAAATTGGTCAAAATTGAAGATTTTGAGTAAGCAAAACTCTGTAAAAATGGCAATTTTGGTCACTGTGAGGGTTTAAAAAGTGGTTATTCAACAAGAGGCCCGATCCAAATGACATTTTGAATCATTTTTGGTAGAGTCCAAAAAATCAATTTTCTGATGAAAAACGATGACCCAGACCAGTCGAACGTTGAAAAAATGGTCAATATTGATGACATTTTAACATTTAATCTTTTGACTTTAAATGAGGGTTGGATGTGAATTATTACTTTTTCAACTAAAATAAGTGTGTTTAAAGTCATTTCTGTGCCTGAAATTGGTCAAATTTGAAGCTTTTGAGTAAGCAAAACTCTGTAAAAATGGCAATTTTGGTCACTGTTAGGGTTTAAAAAGTGGTTATTCAACATGAGGCCTGATCCAAATGACATTTTGAATCATTTTTGGTAGAGTCCAAAAAATCAATTTTCTGATGAAAAACAATGACCCCGGACCAGTCGAACGTTGAAAAAATGGTCAATATTGATGAAATTTTAACATTTAATCTTTTGACTTTAAATGACGGTTGGATGTGAGTTATTACTTTTTCAACTAAAATAAGTGTGTTTAAAGTCATTTCTGTGCCTGAAATTGGTCAAAATTGAAGATTTTGAGTAAGCAAAACTCTGTAAAAATGGCAATTTTGGTCACTGTGAGATTTTAAAAAGTGGTTATTCAACATGATGCCCGATCCAAATGACATTTTGAATCATTTTTGGTAGAGTCCAAAAAATCAATTTTCTGATGAAAAACGATGACCCCGGACCAGTCGAACGTTGAAAAAATGGTCAATATTGATGAAATTTTAACATTTAATCTTTTGACTTTAAATGACGGTTGGATGTGAGTTATTACTTTTTCAACTCAAATAAGTGTGTTTAAAGTCATTTCTGTGCCTGAAATTGGTCAAAATTCAAGATTTTGAGTAAGCAAAACTCTGTAAAAATGGCAATTTTGGTCACTGTGAGGGTTTAAAAAGTGGTTATTCAACAAGAGGCCCGATCCAAATGACATTTTGAATCATTTTTGGTAGAGTCCAAAAAATTAATTTTCTGATGAAAAACGATGACCCCGGACCAGTCGAACGTTGAAAAAATGGTCAATTTGATGAAATTTTAACATTTAATCTTTTGACTTTAAATGACGGTTGGATGTGAGTTATTACTTTTTCAACTAAAATAAGTGTGTTTAAAGTCATTTCTGTGCCTGAAATTGGTCAAATTTAAAAGTTTTGAGTAAGCAAAACTCTGTAAAAATTGCAATTTTAGTCACTGTGAGGGTTTAAAAAGTGGTTATTCAACATGAGGCCCGATCCAAATGACATTTTGAATCAGTTTTGGTAGAGTCCAAAAAATCAATTTTCTGATGAAAAACGATGACCCTGGACCAGTCGAACGTTGAAAAAATGGTCAATATTGATGAAATTTTAACATTTAATCTTTTGACTTTAAATGACGGTTGGATGTGAGTTGTTACTTTTTCAACTAAAATAAGTGTGTTTAAAGTCATTTCTGTGTCTGAAATTGGTCAAAATGGACGATTTTGAGTAAGCAAACTCTGTAAAAATGGCAATTTTTGGTCACTGTGAGGGTTTAAAAAGTGGTTATTCAACAAGAGGCCCGATCCAAATTACATTTTGAATCATTTTTGGTAGAGTCCAAAAAATCAATTTTCTGATGAAAAACGATGACCCCGGACCAGTCGAACGTTGAAAAAATGGTCAATATTGATGAAATTTTAACATTTATTCTTTTGACTTAAAATGACGGTTGGATGTGAATTATTACTTTTTCAACTAAAATAAGTGTGTTTAAAGTCATTTCTGTGCCTGAAATTGGTCAAATTTGAAGCTTTTGAGTAAGAAAAACTCTGTAAAAATGGCAATTTTGGTCACTGTTAGGGTTTAAAAAGAGGTTATTCAACATGAGGCCCGATCCAAATGACATTTTGAATCATTTTTGGTAGAGTCCAAAAAATCAATTTTCTGATGAAAAACGATGACCCCGGACCAGTCGAACGTTGAAAAAATGGTCTATATTGATGAAATTTTAACATTTAATCTTTTGACTTTAAATGACGGTTGGATGTGAGTTATTACTTTTTCAACTAAAATAAGTGTGTTTAAAGTCATTTCTGTGCCTGAAATTGGTCAAAATTGAAGATTTTGAGTAAGCAAAACTCTGTAAAAATGGCAATTTTGGTCACTGTGAGGGTTTAAAAAGTGGTTATTCAACATGAGGGACGATCCAAATGACATTTTGAATCATTTTTGGTAGAGTCCAAAAAATCAATTTTCTGATGAAAAACGATGACCCCGGACCAGTCGAACGTTGAAAAAATGGTCAATATTGATGAAATTTTAACATTTAATCTTTTGACTTTAAATGACGGTTGGATGTGAGTTATTACTTTTTCAACTAAAATAAGTGTGTTTAAAGTCATTTCTGTGCCTGAAATTGGTCAAAATTGAAGATTTTGAGTAAGCAAAACTCTGTAAAAATGGCAATTTTGGTCACTGTGAGATTTTAAAAAGTGGTTATTCAACATGATGCCCGATCCAAATGACATTTTGAATCATTTTTGGTAGAGTCCAAAAAATCAATTTTCTGATGAAAAACGATGACCCCGGACCAGTCGAACGTTGAAAAAATGGTCAATATTGATGAAATTTTAACATTTAATCTTTTGACTTTAAATGACGGTTGGATGTGAGTTATTACTTTTTCAACTAAAATAAGTGTGTTTAAAGTCATTTCTGTGCCTGAAATTGGTCAAAATTGAAGATTTTGAGTAAGCAAAACTCTGTAAAAACGGCAATTTTGGTCACTGTGAGGGTTTAAAAAGTGGTTATTCAACATGAGGCCCGATCCAAATGACATTTTGAAACATTTTTGGTAGAGTCCAAAAAATCCATTTTCTGATGAAAAACGATGACCCCGGACCAGTCGAACGTTGAAAAAATGGTCAATATTGATGAAATTTTAACATTTAATCTTTTGACTTTAAATGACGGTTGGATGTGAGTTATTACTTTTTCAACTAAAATAAGTGTGTTTAAAGTCATTTCTGTGCCTGAAATTGGTCAAAATTGAAGATTTTGAGTAAGCAAAACTCTGTAAAAATGGCAATTTTGGTCACTGTGAGGGTTTAAAAAGTGGTTATTCAACAAGAGGCCCGATCCAAATGACATTTTGAATCATTTTTGGTAGAGTCCAAAAAATCAATTTTCTGATGAAAAACGATGACCCCGGACCAGTCGAACGTTGAAAAAATGGTCAATTTGATGAAATTTTAACATTTAATCTTTTGACTTTAAATGACGGTTGGATGTGAGTTATTACTTTTTCAACTAAAATAAGTGTGTTTAAAGTCATTTCTGTGCCTGAATTTGGTCAAAATTGAAGATTTTGAGTAAGCAAAACTCTGTAAAAATGGAAATTTTGGTCACTGTGAGGGTTTAAAAAGTGGTTATTCAACATGAGGCACGATCCAAATGACATTTTGAAACATTTTTGGTAGAGTCCAAAAATCCATTTTCTGATGAAAAACGATGACCCCGGACCAGTCGAACGTTGAAAAAATGGTCAATATTGATGAAATTTTAACATTTAATCTTTTGACTTTAAATGACGGTTGGATGTGAGTTATTACTTTTTCAACTAAAATAAGTGTGTTTAAAGTCATTTCTGTGCCTGAAATTGGTCAAAATTGAAGATTTTGAGTAAGCAAAACTCTGTAAAAATGGCAATTTTGGTCACTGTGAGGGTTTAAAAAGTGGTTATTCAACAAGAGGCCCGATCCAAATGACATTTTGAATCATTTTTGGTAGAGTCCAAAAAATCAATTTTCTGATGAAAAACGATGACCCAGACCAGTCGAACGTTGAAAAAATGGTCAATATTGATGACATTTTAACATTTAATCTTTTGACTTTAAATGAGGGTTGGATGTGAATTATTACTTTTTCAACTAAAATAAGTGTGTTTAAAGTCATTTCTGTGCCTGAAATTGGTCAAATTTGAAGCTTTTGAGTAAGCAAAACTCTGTAAAAATGGCAATTTTGGTCACTGTTAGGGTTTAAAAAGTGGTTATTCAACATGAGGCCTGATCCAAATGACATTTTGAATCATTTTTGGTAGAGTCCAAAAAATCAATTTTCTGATGAAAAACAATGACCCCGGACCAGTCGAACGTTGAAAAAATGGTCAATATTGATGAAATTTTAACATTTAATCTTTTGACTTTAAATGACGGTTGGATGTGAGTTATTACTTTTTCAACTAAAATAAGTGTGTTTAAAGTCATTTCTGTGCCTGAAATTGGTCAAAATTGAAGATTTTGAGTAAGCAAAACTCTGTAAAAATGGCAATTTTGGTCACTGTGAGATTTTAAAAAGTGGTTATTCAACATGATGCCCGATCCAAATGACATTTTGAATCATTTTTGGTAGAGTCCAAAAAATCAATTTTCTGATGAAAAACGATGACCCCGGACCAGTCGAACGTTGAAAAAATGGTCAATATTGATGAAATTTTAACATTTAATCTTTTGACTTTAAATGACGGTTGGATGTGAGTTATTACTTTTTCAACTCAAATAAGTGTGTTTAAAGTCATTTCTGTGCCTGAAATTGGTCAAAATTCAAGATTTTGAGTAAGCAAAACTCTGTAAAAATGGCAATTTTGGTCACTGTGAGGGTTTAAAAAGTGGTTATTCAACAAGAGGCCCGATCCAAATGACATTTTGAATCATTTTTGGTAGAGTCCAAAAAATTAATTTTCTGATGAAAAACGATGACCCCGGACCAGTCGAACGTTGAAAAAATGGTCAATTTGATGAAATTTTAACATTTAATCTTTTGACTTTAAATGACGGTTGGATGTGAGTTATTACTTTTTCAACTAAAATAAGTGTGTTTAAAGTCATTTCTGTGCCTGAAATTGGTCAAATTTAAAAGTTTTGAGTAAGCAAAACTCTGTAAAAATTGCAATTTTAGTCACTGTGAGGGTTTAAAAAGTGGTTATTCAACATGAGGCCCGATCCAAATGACATTTTGAATCAGTTTTGGTAGAGTCCAAAAAATCAATTTTCTGATGAAAAACGATGACCCTGGACCAGTCGAACGTTGAAAAAATGGTCAATATTGATGAAATTTTAACATTTAATCTTTTGACTTTAAATGACGGTTGGATGTGAGTTGTTACTTTTTCAACTAAAATAAGTGTGTTTAAAGTCATTTCTGTGTCTGAAATTGGTCAAAATGGACGATTTTGAGTAAGCAAACTCTGTAAAAATGGCAATTTTTGGTCACTGTGAGGGTTTAAAAAGTGGTTATTCAACAAGAGGCCCGATCCAAATTACATTTTGAATCATTTTTGGTAGAGTCCAAAAAATCAATTTTCTGATGAAAAACGATGACCCCGGACCAGTCGAACGTTGAAAAAATGGTCAATATTGATGAAATTTTAACATTTATTCTTTTGACTTAAAATGACGGTTGGATGTGAATTATTACTTTTTCAACTAAAATAAGTGTGTTTAAAGTCATTTCTGTGCCTGAAATTGGTCAAATTTGAAGCTTTTGAGTAAGAAAAACTCTGTAAAAATGGCAATTTTGGTCACTGTTAGGGTTTAAAAAGAGGTTATTCAACATGAGGCCCGATCCAAATGACATTTTGAATCATTTTTGGTAGAGTCCAAAAAATCAATTTTCTGATGAAAAACGATGACCCCGGACCAGTCGAACGTTGAAAAAATGGTCTATATTGATGAAATTTTAACATTTAATCTTTTGACTTTAAATGACGGTTGGATGTGAGTTATTACTTTTTCAACTAAAATAAGTGTGTTTAAAGTCATTTCTGTGCCTGAAATTGGTCAAAATTGAAGATTTTGAGTAAGCAAAACTCTGTAAAAATGGCAATTTTGGTCACTGTGAGGGTTTAAAAAGTGGTTATTCAACATGAGGGACGATCCAAATGACATTTTGAATCATTTTTGGTAGAGTCCAAAAAATCAATTTTCTGATAAAAAACGATGACCCCGGACCAGTCGAACGTTGAAAAAATGGTCAATATTGATGAAATTTTAACATTTAATCTTTTGACTTTAAATGACGGTTGGATGTGAGTTATTACTTTTTCAACTAAAATAAGTGTGTTTAAAATCATTTCTGTGCCTGAAATTGGTCAAAATTGAAGATTTTGAGTAAGCAAAACTCTGTAAAAATGGCAATTTTGGTCACTGTGAGATTTTAAAAAGTGGTTATTCAACATGATGCCCGATCCAAATGACATTTTGAATCATTTTTGGTAGAGTCCAAAAAATCAATTTTCTGATGAAAAACGATGACCCCGGACCAGTCGAACGTTGAAAAAATGGTCAATATTGATGAAATTTTAACATTTAATCTTTTGACTTTAAATGACGGTTGGATGTGAGTTATTACTTTTTCAACTCAAATAAGTGTGTTTAAAGTCATTTCTGTGCCTGAAATTGGTCAAAATTCAAGATTTTGAGTAAGCAAAACTCTGTAAAAATGGCAATTTTGGTCACTGTGAGGGTTTAAAAAGTGGTTATTCAACAAGAGGCCCGATCCAAATGACATTTTGAATCATTTTTGGTAGAGTCCAAAAAATTAATTTTCTGATGAAAAACGATGACCCCGGACCAGTCGAACGTTGAAAAAATGGTCAATTTGATGAAATTTTAACATTTAATCTTTTGACTTTAAATGACGGTTGGATGTGAGTTATTACTTTTTCAACTAAAATAAGTGTGTTTAAAGTCATTTCTGTGCCTGAAATTGGTCAAATTTAAAAGTTTTGAGTAAGCAAAACTCTGTAAAAATTGCAATTTTAGTCACTGTGAGGGTTTAAAAAGTGGTTATTCAACATGAGGCCCGATCCAAATGACATTTTGAATCAGTTTTGGTAGAGTCCAAAAAATCAATTTTCTGATGAAAAACGATGACCCTGGACCAGTCGAACGTTGAAAAAATGGTCAATATTGATGAAATTTTAACATTTAATCTTTTGACTTTAAATGACGGTTGGATGTGAGTTGTTACTTTTTCAACTAAAATAAGTGTGTTTAAAGTCATTTCTGTGTCTGAAATTGGTCAAAATGGACGATTTTGAGTAAGCAAACTCTGTAAAAATGGCAATTTTTGGTCACTGTGAGGGTTTAAAAAGTGGTTATTCAACAAGAGGCCCGATCCAAATTACATTTTGAATCATTTTTGGTAGAGTCCAAAAAATCAATTTTCTGATGAAAAACGATGACCCCGGACCAGTCGAACGTTGAAAAAATGGTCAATATTGATGAAATTTTAACATTTATTCTTTTGACTTAAAATGACGGTTGGATGTGAATTATTACTTTTTCAACTAAAATAAGTGTGTTTAAAGTCATTTCTGTGCCTGAAATTGGTCAAATTTGAAGCTTTTGAGTAAGAAAAACTCTGTAAAAATGGCAATTTTGGTCACTGTTAGGGTTTAAAAAGAGGTTATTCAACATGAGGCCCGATCCAAATGACATTTTGAATCATTTTTGGTAGAGTCCAAAAAATCAATTTTCTGATGAAAAACGATGACCCCGGACCAGTCGAACGTTGAAAAAATGGTCTATATTGATGAAATTTTAACATTTAATCTTTTGACTTTAAATGACGGTTGGATGTGAGTTATTACTTTTTCAACTAAAATAAGTGTGTTTAAAGTCATTTCTGTGCCTGAAATTGGTCAAAATTGAAGATTTTGAGTAAGCAAAACTCTGTAAAAATGGCAATTTTGGTCACTGTGAGGGTTTAAAAAGTGGTTATTCAACATGAGGGACGATCCAAATGACATTTTGAATCATTTTTGGTAGAGTCCAAAAAATCAATTTTCTGATGAAAAACGATGACCCCGGACCAGTCGAACGTTGAAAAAATGGTCAATATTGATGAAATTTTAACATTTAATCTTTTGACTTTAAATGACGGTTGGATGTGAGTTATTACTTTTTCAACTAAAATAAGTGTGTTTAAAGTCATTTCTGTGCCTGAAATTGGTCAAAATTGAAGATTTTGAGTAAGCAAAACTCTGTAAAAATGGCAATTTTGGTCACTGTGAGATTTTAAAAAGTGGTTATTCAACATGATGCCCGATCCAAATGACATTTTGAATCATTTTTGGTAGAGTCCAAAAAATCAATTTTCTGATGAAAAACGATGACCCCGGACCAGTCGAACGTTGAAAAAATGGTCAATATTGATGAAATTTTAACATTTAATCTTTTGACTTTAAATGACGGTTGGATGTGAGTTATTACTTTTTCAACTAAAATAAGTGTGTTTAAAGTCATTTCTGTGCCTGAAATTGGTCAAAATTGAAGATTTTGAGTAAGCAAAACTCTGTAAAAACGGCAATTTTGGTCACTGTGAGGGTTTAAAAAGTGGTTATTCAACATGAGGCACGATCCAAATGACATTTTGAAACATTTTTGGTAGAGTCCAAAAAATCCATTTTCTGATGAAAAACGATGACCCCGGACCAGTCGAACGTTGAAAAAATGGTCAATATTGATGAAATTTTAACATTTAATCTTTTGACTTTAAATGACGGTTGGATGTGAGTTATTACTTTTTCAACTAAAATAAGTGTGTTTAAAGTCATTTCTGTGCCTGAAATTGGTCAAAATTGAAGATTTTGAGTAAGCAAAACTCTGTAAAAATGGCAATTTTGGTCACTGTGAGGGTTTAAAAAGTGGTTATTCAACAAGAGGCCCGATCCAAATGACATTTTGAATCATTTTTGGTAGAGTCCAAAAAATCAATTTTCTGATGAAAAACGATGACCCCGGACCAGTCGAACGTTGAAAAAATGGTCAATTTGATGAAATTTTAACATTTAATCTTTTGACTTTAAATGACGGTTGGATGTGAGTTATTACTTTTTCAACTAAAATAAGTGTGTTTAAAGTCATTTCTGTGCCTGAATTTGGTCAAAATTGAAGATTTTGAGTAAGCAAAACTCTGTAAAAATGGAAATTTTGGTCACTGTGAGGGTTTAAAAAGTGGTTATTCAACATGAGGCACGATCCAAATGACATTTTGAAACATTTTTGGTAGAGTCCAAAAATCCATTTTCTGATGAAAAACGATGACCCCGGACCAGTCGAACGTTGAAAAAATGGTCAATATTGATGAAATTTTAACATTTAATCTTTTGACTTTAAATGACGGTTGGATGTGAGTTATTACTTTTTCAACTAAAATAAGTGTGTTTAAAGTCATTTCTGTGCCTGAAATTGGTCAAAATTGAAGATTTTGAGTAAGCAAAACTCTGTAAAAATGGCAATTTTGGTCACTGTGAGGGTTTAAAAAGTGGTTATTCAACAAGAGGCCCGATCCAAATGACATTTTGAATCATTTTTGGTAGAGTCCAAAAAATCAATTTTCTGATGAAAAACGATGACCCAGACCAGTCGAACGTTGAAAAAATGGTCAATATTGATGACATTTTAACATTTAATCTTTTGACTTTAAATGAGGGTTGGATGTGAATTATTACTTTTTCAACTAAAATAAGTGTGTTTAAAGTCATTTCTGTGCCTGAAATTGGTCAAATTTGAAGCTTTTGAGTAAGCAAAACTCTGTAAAAATGGCAATTTTGGTCACTGTTAGGGTTTAAAAAGTGGTTATTCAACATGAGGCCTGATCCAAATGACATTTTGAATCATTTTTGGTAGAGTCCAAAAAATCAATTTTCTGATGAAAAACAATGACCCCGGACCAGTCGAACGTTGAAAAAATGGTCAATATTGATGAAATTTTAACATTTAATCTTTTGACTTTAAATGACGGTTGGATGTGAGTTATTACTTTTTCAACTAAAATAAGTGTGTTTAAAGTCATTTCTGTGCCTGAAATTGGTCAAAATTGAAGATTTTGAGTAAGCAAAACTCTGTAAAAATGGCAATTTTGGTCACTGTGAGATTTTAAAAAGTGGTTATTCAACATGATGCCCGATCCAAATGACATTTTGAATCATTTTTGGTAGAGTCCAAAAAATCAATTTTCTGATGAAAAACGATGACCCCGGACCAGTCGAACGTTGAAAAAATGGTCAATATTGATGAAATTTTAACATTTAATCTTTTGACTTTAAATGACGGTTGGATGTGAGTTATTACTTTTTCAACTCAAATAAGTGTGTTTAAAGTCATTTCTGTGCCTGAAATTGGTCAAAATTCAAGATTTTGAGTAAGCAAAACTCTGTAAAAATGGCAATTTTGGTCACTGTGAGGGTTTAAAAAGTGGTTATTCAACAAGAGGCCCGATCCAAATGACATTTTGAATCATTTTTGGTAGAGTCCAAAAAATTAATTTTCTGATGAAAAACGATGACCCCGGACCAGTCGAACGTTGAAAAAATGGTCAATTTGATGAAATTTTAACATTTAATCTTTTGACTTTAAATGACGGTTGGATGTGAGTTATTACTTTTTCAACTAAAATAAGTGTGTTTAAAGTCATTTCTGTGCCTGAAATTGGTCAAATTTAAAAGTTTTGAGTAAGCAAAACTCTGTAAAAATTGCAATTTTAGTCACTGTGAGGGTTTAAAAAGTGGTTATTCAACATGAGGCCCGATCCAAATGACATTTTGAATCAGTTTTGGTAGAGTCCAAAAAATCAATTTTCTGATGAAAAACGATGACCCTGGACCAGTCGAACGTTGAAAAAATGGTCAATATTGATGAAATTTTAACATTTAATCTTTTGACTTTAAATGACGGTTGGATGTGAGTTGTTACTTTTTCAACTAAAATAAGTGTGTTTAAAGTCATTTCTGTGTCTGAAATTGGTCAAAATGGACGATTTTGAGTAAGCAAACTCTGTAAAAATGGCAATTTTTGGTCACTGTGAGGGTTTAAAAAGTGGTTATTCAACAAGAGGCCCGATCCAAATTACATTTTGAATCATTTTTGGTAGAGTCCAAAAAATCAATTTTCTGATGAAAAACGATGACCCCGGACCAGTCGAACGTTGAAAAAATGGTCAATATTGATGAAATTTTAACATTTATTCTTTTGACTTAAAATGACGGTTGGATGTGAATTATTACTTTTTCAACTAAAATAAGTGTGTTTAAAGTCATTTCTGTGCCTGAAATTGGTCAAATTTGAAGCTTTTGAGTAAGAAAAACTCTGTAAAAATGGCAATTTTGGTCACTGTTAGGGTTTAAAAAGAGGTTATTCAACATGAGGCCCGATCCAAATGACATTTTGAATCATTTTTGGTAGAGTCCAAAAAATCAATTTTCTGATGAAAAACGATGACCCCGGACCAGTCGAACGTTGAAAAAATGGTCTATATTGATGAAATTTTAACATTTAATCTTTTGACTTTAAATGACGGTTGGATGTGAGTTATTACTTTTTCAACTAAAATAAGTGTGTTTAAAGTCATTTCTGTGCCTGAAATTGGTCAAAATTGAAGATTTTGAGTAAGCAAAACTCTGTAAAAATGGCAATTTTGGTCACTGTGAGGGTTTAAAAAGTGGTTATTCAACATGAGGGACGATCCAAATGACATTTTGAATCATTTTTGGTAGAGTCCAAAAAATCAATTTTCTGATAAAAAACGATGACCCCGGACCAGTCGAACGTTGAAAAAATGGTCAATATTGATGAAATTTTAACATTTAATCTTTTGACTTTAAATGACGGTTGGATGTGAGTTATTACTTTTTCAACTAAAATAAGTGTGTTTAAAGTCATTTCTGTGCCTGAAATTGGTCAAAATTGAAGATTTTGAGTAAGCAAAACTCTGTAAAAATGGCAATTTTGGTCACTGTGAGGGTTTAAAAAGTGGTTATTCAACAAGAGGCCCGATCCAAATGACATTTTGAATCATTTTTGGTAGAGTCCAAAAAATCAATTTTCTGATGAAAAACGATGACCCCGGACCAGTCGAACGTTGAAAAAATGGTCAATATTGATGAAATTTTAACATTTAATCTTTTGACTTTAAATGACGGTTGGATGTGAGTTATTACTTTTTCAACTCAAATAAGTGTGTTTAAAGTCATTTCTGTGCCTGAAATTGGTCAAAATTCAAGATTTTGAGTAAGCAAAACTCTGTAAAAATGGCAATTTTGGTCACTGTGAGGGTTTAAAAAGTGGTTATTCAACAAGAGGCCCGATCCAAATGACATTTTGAATCATTTTTGGTAGAGTCCAAAAAATTAATTTTCTGATGAAAAACGATGACCCCGGACCAGTCGAACGTTGAAAAAATGGTCAATTTGATGAAATTTTAACATTTAATCTTTTGACTTTAAATGACGGTTGGATGTGAGTTATTACTTTTTCAACTAAAATAAGTGTGTTTAAAGTCATTTCTGTGCCTGAAATTGGTCAAATTTAAAAGTTTTGAGTAAGCAAAACTCTGTAAAAATTGCAATTTTAGTCACTGTGAGGGTTTAAAAAGTGGTTATTCAACATGAGGCCCGATCCAAATGACATTTTGAATCAGTTTTGGTAGAGTCCAAAAAATCAATTTTCTGATGAAAAACGATGACCCTGGACCAGTCGAACGTTGAAAAAATGGTCAATATTGATGAAATTTTAACATTTAATCTTTTGACTTTAAATGACGGTTGGATGTGAGTTGTTACTTTTTCAACTAAAATAAGTGTGTTTAAAGTCATTTCTGTGTCTGAAATTGGTCAAAATGGACGATTTTGAGTAAGCAAACTCTGTAAAAATGGCAATTTTTGGTCACTGTGAGGGTTTAAAAAGTGGTTATTCAACAAGAGGCCCGATCCAAATTACATTTTGAATCATTTTTGGTAGAGTCCAAAAAATCAATTTTCTGATGAAAAACGATGACCCCGGACCAGTCGAACGTTGAAAAAATGGTCAATATTGATGAAATTTTAACATTTATTCTTTTGACTTAAAATGACGGTTGGATGTGAATTATTACTTTTTCAACTAAAATAAGTGTGTTTAAAGTCATTTCTGTGCCTGAAATTGGTCAAATTTGAAGCTTTTGAGTAAGAAAAACTCTGTAAAAATGGCAATTTTGGTCACTGTTAGGGTTTAAAAAGAGGTTATTCAACATGAGGCCCGATCCAAATGACATTTTGAATCATTTTTGGTAGAGTCCAAAAAATCAATTTTCTGATGAAAAACGATGACCCCGGACCAGTCGAACGTTGAAAAAATGGTCTATATTGATGAAATTTTAACATTTAATCTTTTGACTTTAAATGACGGTTGGATGTGAGTTATTACTTTTTCAACTAAAATAAGTGTGTTTAAAGTCATTTCTGTGCCTGAAATTGGTCAAAATTGAAGATTTTGAGTAAGCAAAACTCTGTAAAAACGGCAATTTTGGTCACTGTGAGGGTTTAAAAAGTGGTTATTCAACATGAGGCACGATCCAAATGACATTTTGAAACATTTTTGGTAGAGTCCAAAAAATCCATTTTCTGATGAAAAACGATGACCCCGGACCAGTCGAACGTTGAAAAAATGGTCAATATTGATGAAATTTTAACATTTAATCTTTTGACTTTAAATGACGGTTGGATGTGAATTATTACTTTTTCAACTAAAATAAGTGTGTTTAAAGTCATTTCTGTGCCTGAAATTGGTCAAAATTGAAGATTTTGAGTAAGCAAAACTCTGTAAAAATGGCAATTTTGGTCACTGTGAGGGTTTAAAAAGTGGTTATTCAACAAGAGGCCCGATCCAAATGACATTTTGAATCATTTTTGGTAGAGTCCAAAAAATCAATTTTCTGATGAAAAACGATGACCCAGACCAGTCGAACGTTGAAAAAATGGTCAATATTGATGACATTTTAACATTTAATCTTTTGACTTTAAATGAGGGTTGGATGTGAATTATTACTTTTTCAACTAAAATAAGTGTGTTTAAAGTCATTTCTGTGCCTGAAATTGGTCAAATTTGAAGCTTTTGAGTAAGCAAAACTCTGTAAAAATGGCAATTTTGGTCACTGTTAGGGTTTAAAAAGTGGTTATTCAACATGAGGCCTGATCCAAATGACATTTTGAATCATTTTTGGTAGAGTCCAAAAAATCAATTTTCTGATGAAAAACAATGACCCCGGACCAGTCGAACGTTGAAAAAATGGTCAATATTGATGACATTTTAACATTTAATCTTTTGACTTTAAATGACGGTTGGATGTGAGTTATTACTTTTTCAACTAAAATAAGTGTGTTTAAAGTCATTTCTGTGCCTGAAATTGGTCAAATTTAAAAGTTTTGAGTAAGCAAAACTCTGTAAAAATGGCAATTTTGGTCACTGTGAGGGTTTAAAAAGTGGTTATTCAACATGAGGCCCGATCCAAATGACATTTTGAATCAGTTTTGGTAGAGTCCAAAAAATCAATTTTCTGATGAAAAACGATGACCCCGGATCAGTCGAACGTTGAAAAAATGGTCAATATTGATGAAATTTTAACATTTATTTCTTTTGACTTTAAATGACGGTTGGATGTGAGTTATTACTTTTTCAACTAAAATAAGTGTGTTTAAAGTCATTTCTGTGCCTGAAATTGGTCAAAATTGAAGATTTTGAGTAAGCAAAACTCTGTAAAAATGGCAATTTTGGTCACTGTGAGGGTTTAAAAAGTGGTTATTCAACAAGAGGCCCGATCCAAATGACATTTTGAATCATTTTTGGTAGAGTCCAAAAAATCAATTTTCTGATGAAAAACGATGACCCGGACCAGTCGAACGTTGAAAAAATGGTCAATATTGATAAAATTTTAACATTTAATCTTTTGACTTTAAATGACGGTTGGATGTGAATTATTACTTTTTCAACTAAAATAAGTGTGTTTAAAGTTATTTCTGTGCCTGAAATTGGTCAAATTTGAAGCTTTTGAGTAAGCAAAACTCTGTAAAAATGGCAATTTTGGTCACTGTAATGGTTTAAAAAGTGGTTATTCAACATGCGGCACGATCCAAATGACATTTTGAAACATTTTTGGTAGAGTCCAAAAAATCAATTTTCTGATGAAAAACGATGACCCCGGACCAGTCGAACGTTGAAAAAATGGTCAATATTGATGAAATTTTAACATTTAATCTTTTGACTTTAAATGACGGTTTGATGTGAGTTTTTACTTTTTCAACTAAAATAAGTGTGTTTAAAGTCATTTCTGTGCCTGAAATTGGTCAAAATTGAAGATTTTGAGTAAGCAAAACTCTGTAAAAATGGCAATTTTGGTCACTGTGAGATTTTAAAAAGTGGTTATTCAACATGATGCCCGATCCAAATGACATTTTGAATCATTTTTGGTAGAGTCCAAAAAATCAATTTTCTGATGAAAAACGATGACCCCGGACCAGTCGAACGTTGAAAAAATGGTCAATATTGATGAAATTTTAACATTTAATCTTTTGACTTTAAATGACGGTTGGATGTGAGTTATTACTTTTTCAACTCAAATAAGTGTGTTTAAAGTCATTTCTGTGCCTGAAATTGGTCAAAATTGAAGATTTTGAGTAAGCAAAACTCTGTAAAAATGGCAATTTTGGTCACTGTGAGGGTTTAAAAAGTGGTTATTCAACATGAGGGACGATCCAAATGACATTTTGAATCATTTTTGGTAGAGTCCAAAAAATCAATTTTCTGATGAAAAACGATGACCCCGGACCAGTCGAACGTTGAAAAAATGGTCAATATTGATGAAATTTTAACATTTAATCTTTTGACTTTAAATGACGGTTGGATGTGAGTTATTACTTTTTCAACTAAAATAAGTGTGTTTAAAGTCATTTCTGTGCCTGAAATTGGTCAAAATTGAAGATTTTGAGTAAGCAAAACTCTGTAAAAATGGCAATTTTGGTCACTGTGAGATTTTAAAAAGTGGTTATTCAACATGATGCCCGATCCAAATGACATTTTGAATCATTTTTGGTAGAGTCCAAAAAATCAATTTTCTGATGAAAAACGATGACCCCGGACCAGTCGAACGTTGAAAAAATGGTCAATATTGATGACATTTTAACATTTAATCTTTTGACTTTAAATGACGGTTGGATGTGAGTTATTACTTTTTCAACTCAAATAAGTGTGTTTAAAGTCATTTCTGTGCCTGAAATTGGTCAAAATTGAAGATTTTGAGTAAGCAAAACTCTGTAAAAATGGCAATTTTGGTCACTGTGAGGGTTTAAAAAGTGGTTATTCAACAAGAGGCCCGATCCAAATGACATTTTGAATCATTTTTGGTAGAGTCCAAAAAATTAATTTTCTGATGAAAAACGATGACCCCGGACCAGTCGAACGTTGAAAAAATGGTCAATTTGATGAAATTTTAACATTTAATCTTTTGACTTTAAATGACGGTTGGATGTGAGTTATTACTTTTTCAACTAAAATAAGTGTGTTTAAAGTCATTTCTGTGCCTGAAATTGGTCAAATTTAAAAGTTTTGAGTAAGCAAAACTCTGTAAAAATTGCAATTTTAGTCACTGTGAGGGTTTAAAAAGTGGTTATTCAACATGAGGCCCGATCCAAATGACATTTTGAATCAGTTTTGGTAGAGTCCAAAAAATCAATTTTCTGATGAAAAACGATGACCCTGGACCAGTCGAACGTTGAAAAAATGGTCAATATTGATGAAATTTTAACATTTAATCTTTTGACTTTAAATGACGGTTGGATGTGAGTTGTTACTTTTTCAACTAAAATAAGTGTGTTTAAAGTCATTTCTGTGTCTGAAATTGGTCAAAATGGACGATTTTGAGTAAGCAAACTCTGTAAAAATGGCAATTTTTGGTCACTGTGAGGGTTTAAAAAGTGGTTATTCAACAAGAGGCCCGATCCAAATTACATTTTGAATCATTTTTGGTAGAGTCCAAAAAATCAATTTTCTGATGAAAAACGATGACCCCGGACCAGTCGAACGTTGAAAAAATGGTCAATATTGATGACATTTTAACATTTAATCTTTTGACTTTAAATGACGGTTGGATGTGAGTTATTACTTTTTCAACTAAAATAAGTGTGTTTAAAGTCATTTCTGTGCCTGAAATTGGTCAAATTTAAAAGTTTTGAGTAAGCAAAACTCTGTAAAAATGGCAATTTTGGTCACTGTGAGGGTTTAAAAAGTGGTTATTCAACATGAGGCCCGATCCAAATGACATTTTGAATCAGTTTTGGTAGAGTCCAAAAAATCAATTTTCTGATGAAAAACGATGACCCCGGACCAGTCGAACGTTGAAAAAATGGTCAATATTGATGAAATTTTAACATTTATTTCTTTTGACTTTAAATGACGGTTGGATGTGAGTTATTACTTTTTCAACTAAAATAAGTGTGTTTAAAGTCATTTCTGTGCCTGAAATTGGTCAAAATTGAAGATTTTGAGTAAGCAAAACTCTGTAAAAGTGGCAATTTTGGTCACTGTGAGGGTTTAAAAAGTGGTTATTCAACAAGAGGCCCGATCCAAATGACATTTTGAATCATTTTTGGTAGAGTCCAAAAAATCAATTTTCTGATGAAAAACGATGACCCGGACCAGTCGAACGTTGAAAAAATGGTCAATATTGATAAAATTTTAACATTTAATCTTTTGACTTTAAATGACGGTTGGATGTGAATTATTACTTTTTCAACTAAAATAAGTGTGTTTAAAGTTATTTCTGTGCCTGAAATTGGTCAAATTTGAAGCTTTTGAGTAAGCAAAACTCTGTAAAAATGGCAATTTTGGTCACTGTAAGGGTTTAAAAAGTGGTTATTCAACATGCGGCACGATCCAAATGACATTTTGAAACATTTTTGGTAGAGTCCAAAAAATCAATTTTCTGATGAAAAACGATGACCCCGGACCAGTCGAACGTTGAAAAAATGGTCAATATTGATGAAATTTTAACATTTAATCTTTTGACTTTAAATGACGGTTTGATGTGAGTTTTTACTTTTTCAACTAAAATAAGTGTGTTTAAAGTCATTTCTGTGCCTGAAATTGGTCAAAATTGAAGATTTTGAGTAAGCAAAACTCTGTAAAAATGGCAATTTTGGTCACTGTGAGATTTTAAAAAGTGGTTATTCAACATGATGCCCGATCCAAATGACATTTTGAATCATTTTTGGTAGAGTCCAAAAAATCAATTTTCTGATGAAAAACGATGACCCCGGACCAGTCGAACGTTGAAAAAATGGTCAATATTGATGAAATTTTAACATTTAATCTTTTGACTTTAAATGACGGTTGGATGTGAGTTATTACTTTTTCAACTCAAATAAGTGTGTTTAAAGTCATTTCTGTGCCTGAAATTGGTCAAAATTGAAGATTTTGAGTAAGCAAAACTCTGTAAAAATGGCAATTTTGGTCACTGTGAGGGTTTAAAAAGTGGTTATTCAACATGAGGGACGATCCAAATGACATTTTGAATCATTTTTGGTAGAGTCCAAAAAATCAATTTTCTGATGAAAAACGATGACCCCGGACCAGTCGAACGTTGAAAAAATGGTCAATATTGATGAAATTTTAACATTTAATCTTTTGACTTTAAATGACGGTTGGATGTGAGTTATTACTTTTTCAACTAAAATAAGTGTGTTTAAAGTCATTTCTGTGCCTGAAATTGGTCAAAATTGAAGATTTTGAGTAAGCAAAACTCTGTAAAAATGGCAATTTTGGTCACTGTGAGATTTTAAAAAGTGGTTATTCAACATGATGCCCGATCCAAATGACATTTTGAATCATTTTTGGTAGAGTCCAAAAAATCAATTTTCTGATGAAAAACGATGACCCCGGACCAGTCGAACGTTGAAAAAATGGTCAATATTGATGAAATTTTAACATTTAATCTTTTGACTTTAAATGACGGTTGGATGTGAGTTATTACTTTTTCAACTCAAATAAGTGTGTTTAAAGTCATTTCTGTGCCTGAAATTGGTCAAAATTCAAGATTTTGAGTAAGCAAAACTCTGTAAAAATGGCAATTTTGGTCACTGTGAGGGTTTAAAAAGTGGTTATTCAACAAGAGGCCCGATCCAAATGACATTTTGAATCATTTTTGGTAGAGTCCAAAAAATTAATTTTCTGATGAAAAACGATGACCCCGGACCAGTCGAACGTTGAAAAAATGGTCAATTTGATGAAATTTTAACATTTAATCTTTTGACTTTAAATGACGGTTGGATGTGAGTTATTACTTTTTCAACTAAAATAAGTGTGTTTAAAGTCATTTCTGTGCCTGAAATTGGTCAAATTTAAAAGTTTTGAGTAAGCAAAACTCTGTAAAAATTGCAATTTTAGTCACTGTGAGGGTTTAAAAAGTGGTTATTCAACATGAGGCCCGATCCAAATGACATTTTGAATCAGTTTTGGTAGAGTCCAAAAAATCAATTTTCTGATGAAAAACGATGACCCTGGACCAGTCGAACGTTGAAAAAATGGTCAATATTGATGAAATTTTAACATTTAATCTTTTGACTTTAAATGACGGTTGGATGTGAGTTGTTACTTTTTCAACTAAAATAAGTGTGTTTAAAGTCATTTCTGTGTCTGAAATTGGTCAAAATGGACGATTTTGAGTAAGCAAACTCTGTAAAAATGGCAATTTTTGGTCACTGTGAGGGTTTAAAAAGTGGTTATTCAACAAGAGGCCCGATCCAAATTACATTTTGAATCATTTTTGGTAGAGTCCAAAAAATCAATTTTCTGATGAAAAACGATGACCCCGGACCAGTCGAACGTTGAAAAAATGGTCAATATTGATGAAATTTTAACATTTATTCTTTTGACTTAAAATGACGGTTGGATGTGAATTATTACTTTTTCAACTAAAATAAGTGTGTTTAAAGTCATTTCTGTGCCTGAAATTGGTCAAATTTGAAGCTTTTGAGTAAGAAAAACTCTGTAAAAATGGCAATTTTGGTCACTGTTAGGGTTTAAAAAGAGGTTATTCAACATGAGGCCCGATCCAAATGACATTTTGAATCATTTTTGGTAGAGTCCAAAAAATCAATTTTCTGATGAAAAACGATGACCCCGGACCAGTCGAACGTTGAAAAAATGGTCTATATTGATGAAATTTTAACATTTAATCTTTTGACTTTAAATGACGGTTGGATGTGAGTTATTACTTTTTCAACTAAAATAAGTGTGTTTAAAGTCATTTCTGTGCCTGAAATTGGTCAAAATTGAAGATTTTGAGTAAGCAAAACTCTGTAAAAATGGCAATTTTGGTCACTGTGAGGGTTTAAAAAGTGGTTATTCAACATGAGGGACGATCCAAATGACATTTTGAATCATTTTTGGTAGAGTCCAAAAAATCAATTTTCTGATGAAAAACGATGACCCCGGACCAGTCGAACGTTGAAAAAATGGTCAATATTGATGAAATTTTAACATTTAATCTTTTGACTTTAAATGACGGTTGGATGTGAGTTATTACTTTTTCAACTAAAATAAGTGTGTTTAAAGTCATTTCTGTGCCTGAAATTGGTCAAAATTGAAGATTTTGAGTAAGCAAAACTCTGTAAAAATGGCAATTTTGGTCACTGTGAGATTTTAAAAAGTGGTTATTCAACATGATGCCCGATCCAAATGACATTTTGAATCATTTTTGGTAGAGTCCAAAAAATCAATTTTCTGATGAAAAACGATGACCCCGGACCAGTCGAACGTTGAAAAAATGGTCAATATTGATGAAATTTTAACATTTAATCTTTTGACTTTAAATGACGGTTGGATGTGAGTTATTACTTTTTCAACTCAAATAAGTGTGTTTAAAGTCATTTCTGTGCCTGAAATTGGTCAAAATTCAAGATTTTGAGTAAGCAAAACTCTGTAAAAATGGCAATTTTGGTCACTGTGAGGGTTTAAAAAGTGGTTATTCAACAAGAGGCCCGATCCAAATGACATTTTGAATCATTTTTGGTAGAGTCCAAAAAATTAATTTTCTGATGAAAAACGATGACCCCGGACCAGTCGAACGTTAAAAAAATGGTCAATTTGATGAAATTTTAACATTTAATCTTTTGACTTTAAATGACGGTTGGATGTGAGTTATTACTTTTTCAACTAAAATAAGTGTGTTTAAAGTCATTTCTGTGCCTGAAATTGGTCAAATTTAAAAGTTTTGAGTAAGCAAAACTCTGTAAAAATTGCAATTTTAGTCACTGTGAGGGTTTAAAAAGTGGTTATTCAACATGAGGCCCGATCCAAATGACATTTTGAATCAGTTTTGGTAGAGTCCAAAAAATCAATTTTCTGATGAAAAACGATGACCCTGGACCAGTCGAACGTTGAAAAAATGGTCAATATTGATGAAATTTTAACATTTAATCTTTTGACTTTAAATGACGGTTGGATGTGAGTTGTTACTTTTTCAACTAAAATAAGTGTGTTTAAAGTCATTTCTGTGTCTGAAATTGGTCAAAATGGACGATTTTGAGTAAGCAAACTCTGTAAAAATGGCAATTTTTGGTCACTGTGAGGGTTTAAAAAGTGGTTATTCAACAAGAGGCCCGATCCAAATTACATTTTGAATCATTTTTGGTAGAGTCCAAAAAATCAATTTTCTGATGAAAAACGATGACCCCGGACCAGTCGAACGTTGAAAAAATGGTCAATATTGATGAAATTTTAACATTTATTCTTTTGACTTAAAATGACGGTTGGATGTGAATTATTACTTTTTCAACTAAAATAAGTGTGTTTAAAGTCATTTCTGTGCCTGAAATTGGTCAAATTTGAAGCTTTTGAGTAAGAAAAACTCTGTAAAAATGGCAATTTTGGTCACTGTTAGGGTTTAAAAAGAGGTTATTCAACATGAGGCCCGATCCAAATGACATTTTGAATCATTTTTGGTAGAGTCCAAAAAATCAATTTTCTGATGAAAAACGATGACCCCGGACCAGTCGAACGTTGAAAAAATGGTCTATATTGATGAAATTTTAACATTTAATCTTTTGACTTTAAATGACGGTTGGATGTGAGTTATTACTTTTTCAACTAAAATAAGTGTGTTTAAAGTCATTTCTGTGCCTGAAATTGGTCAAAATTGAAGATTTTGAGTAAGCAAAACTCTGTAAAAACGGCAATTTTGGTCACTGTGAGGGTTTAAAAAGTGGTTATTCAACATGAGGCACGATCCAAATGACATTTTGAAACATTTTTGGTAGAGTCCAAAAAATCCATTTTCTGATGAAAAACGATGACCCCGGACCAGTCGAACGTTGAAAAAATGGTCAATATTGATGACATTTTAACATTTAATCTTTTGACTTTAAATGACGGTTGGATGTGAATTATTACTTTTTCAACTAAAATAAGTGTGTTTAAAGTCATTTCTGTGCCTGAAATTGGTCAAAATTGAAGATTTTGAGTAAGCAAAACTCTGTAAAAATGGCAATTTTGGTCACTGTGAGGGTTTAAAAAGTGGTTATTCAACATGAGGCCCGATCCAAATGACATTTTGAATCATTTTTGGTAGAGTCCAAAAAATCAATTTTCTGATGAAAAACGATGACCCCGGACCAGTCGAACGTTGAAAAAATGGTCAATTTGATGAAATTTTAACATTTAATCTTTTGACTTTAAATGACGGTTGGATGTGAGTTATTACTTTTTCAACTAAAATAAGTGTGTTTAAAGTCATTTCTGTGCCTGAAATTGGTCAAAATTGAAGATTTTGAGTAAGCAAAACTCTGTAAAAATGGCAATTTTGGTCACTGTGAGGGTTTAAAAAGTGGTTATTCAACATGAGGCCCGATCCAAATGACATTTTGAATCATTTTTGGTAGAGTCCAAAAAATCAATTTTCTGATGAAAAACGATGACCCCGGACCAGTCGAACGTTGAAAAAATGGTCAATATTGATGAAATTTTAACATTTATTCTTTTGACTTAAAATGACGGTTGGATGTGAATTATTACTTTTTCAACTAAAATAAGTGTGTTTAAAGTCATTTCTGTGCCTGAAATTGGTCAAATTTGAAGCTTTTGAGTAAGAAAAACTCTGTAAAAATGGCAATTTTGGTCACTGTTAGGGTTTAAAAAGAGGTTATTCAACATGAGGCCCGATCCAAATGACATTTTGAATCATTTTTGGTAGAGTCCAAAAAATCAATTTTCTGATGAAAAACGATGACCCCGGACCAGTCGAACGTTGAAAAAATGGTCTATATTGATGAAATTTTAACATTCAATCTTTTGACTTTAAATGACGGTTGGATGTGAGTTATTACTTTTTCAACTAAAATAAGTGTGTTTAAAGTCATTTCTGTGCCTGAAATTGGTCAAAATTGAAGATTTTGAGTAAGCAAAACTCTGTAAAAACGGCAATTTTGGTCACTGTGAGGGTTTAAAAAGTGGTTATTCAACAAGAGGCCCGATCCAAATTACATTTTGAATCATTTTTGGTAGAGTCCAAAAAATCAATTTTCTGATGAAAAACGATGACCCCGGACCAGTCGAACGTTGAAAAAATGGTCAATATTGATGAAATTTTAACATTTATTCTTTTGACTTTAAATGACGGTTGGATGTGAATTATTACTTTTTCAACTAAAATAAGTGTGTTTAAAGTCATTTCTGTGCCTGAAATTGGTCAAAATTGAAGATTTTGAGTAAGCAAAACTCTGTAAAAATGGCAATTTTGGTCACTGTGAGGGTTTAAAAAGTGGTTATTCAACATGAGGCCCGATCCAAATGACATTTTGAATCATTTTTGGTAGAGTCCAAAAAATCAATTTTCTGATGAAAAACGATGACCCCGGACCAGTCGAACGTTGAAAAAATGGTCAATTTGATGAAATTTTAACATTTAATCTTTTGACTTTAAATGACGGTTGGATGTGAGTTATTACTTTTTCAACTAAAATAAGTGTGTTTAAAGTCATTTCTGTGCCTGAAATTGGTCAAAATTGAAGATTTTGAGTAAGCAAAACTCTGTAAAAATGGCAATTTTGGTCACTGTGAGGGTTTAAAAAGTGGTTATTCAACATGAGGCCCGATCCAAATGACATTTTGAATCATTTTTGGTAGAGTCCAAAAAATCAATTTTCTGATGAAAAACGATGACCCCGGACCAGTCGAACGTTGAAAAAATGGTCAATATTGATGAAATTTTAACATTTAATCTTTTGACTTTAAATGACGGTTGGATGTGAGTTATTACTTTTTCAACTAAAATAAGTGTGTTTAAAGTCATTTCTGTGCCTGAAATTGGTCAAAATTGAAGATTTTGAGTAAGCAAAACTCTGTAAAAATGGCAATTTTGGTCACTGTGAGGGTTTAAAAAGTGGTTATTCAACAAGAGGCCCGATCCAAATGACATTTTGAATCATTTTTGGTAGAGTCCAAAAAATCAATTTTCTGATGAAAAACGATGACCCAGACCAGTCGAACGTTGAAAAAATGGTCAATATTGATGACATTTTAACATTTAATCTTTTGACTTTAAATGAGGGTTGGATGTGAATTATTACTTTTTCAACTAAAATAAGTGTGTTTAAAGTCATTTCTGTGCCTGAAATTGGTCAAATTTGAAGCTTTTGAGTAAGCAAAACTCTGTAAAAATGGCAATTTTGGTCACTGTTAGGGTTTAAAAAGTGGTTATTCAACATGAGGCCTGATCCAAATGACATTTTGAATCATTTTTGGTAGAGTCCAAAAAATCAATTTTCTGATGAAAAACAATGACCCCGGACCAGTCGAACGTTGAAAAAATGGTCAATATTGATGACATTTTAACATTTAATCTTTTGACTTTAAATGACGGTTGGATGTGAGTTATTACTTTTTCAACTAAAATAAGTGTGTTTAAAGTCATTTCTGTGCCTGAAATTGGTCAAATTTAAAAGTTTTGAGTAAGCAAAACTCTGTAAAAATGGCAATTTTGGTCACTGTGAGGGTTTAAAAAGTGGTTATTCAACATGAGGCCCGATCCAAATGACATTTTGAATCAGTTTTGGTAGAGTCCAAAAAATCAATTTTCTGATGAAAAACGATGACCCTGGACCAGTCGAACGTTGAAAAAATGGTCAATATTGATGACATTTTAACATTTAATCTTTTGACTTTAAATGACGGTTGGATGTTAGTTATTACTTTTTCAACTAAAATAAGTGTGTTTAAAGTCATTTCTGTGCCTGAAATTGGTCAAAATTGAAGATTTTGGGTAAGCAAAACTCTGTAAAAATGGCAATTTTGGTCACTGTGAGATTTTAAAAAGTGGTTATTCAACATGATGCCCGATCCAAATGACATTTTGAATCATTTTTGGTAGAGTCCAAAAAATCAATTTTCTGATGAAAAACGATGACCCCGGACCAGTCGAACTTTGAAAAAATGGTCAATATTGATGAAATTTTAACATTTAATCTTTTGACTTTAAATGACGGTTGGATGTGAGTTATTACTTTTTCAACTCAAATAAGTGTGTTTAAAGTCATTTCTGTGCCTGAAATTGGTCAAAATTGAAGATTTTGAGTAAGCAAAACTCTGTAAAAATGGCAATTTTGGTCACTGTGAGGGTTTAAAAAGTGGTTATTCAACAAGAGGCTTGATCCAAATGACATTTTGAATCATTTTTGGTAGAGTCCAAAAAATCAATTTTCTGATGAAAAACGATGACCCCGGACCAGTCGAACGTTGAAAAAATGGTCAATTTGATGAAATTTTAACATTTAATCTTTTGACTTTAAATGACGGTTGGATGTGAGTTATTACTTTTTCAACTAAAATAATTGTGTTTAAAGTCATTTCTGTGCCTGAAATTGGTCAAATTTAAAAGTTTTGAGTAAGCAAAACTCTGTAAAAATGGCAATTTTAGTCACTGTGAGGGTTTAAAAAGTGGTTATTCAACATGAGGCCCGATCCAAATGACATTTTGAATCAGTTTTGGTAGAGTCCAAAAAATCAATTTTCTGATGAAAAACGATGACCCTGGACCAGTCGAACGTTGAAAAAATGGTCAATATTGATGAAATTTTAACATTTAATCTTTTGACTTTAAATGACGGTTGGATGTGAGTTGTTACTTTTTCAACTAAAATAAGTGTGTTTAAAGTCATTTCTGTGTCTGAAATTGGTCAAAATGGACGATTTTGAGTAAGCAAACTCTGTAAAAATGGCAATTTTTGGTCACTGTGAGGGTTTAAAAAGTGGTTATTCAACAAGAGGCCCGATCCAAATTACATTTTGAATCATTTTTGGTAGAGTCCAAAAAATCAATTTTCTGATGAAAAACGATGACCCCGGACCAGTCGAACGTTGAAAAAATGGTCAATATTGATGAAATTTTAACATTTATTCTTTTGACTTAAAATGACGGTTGGATGTGAATTATTACTTTTTCAACTAAAATAAGTGTGTTTAAAGTCATTTCTGTGCCTGAAATTGGTCAAATTTGAAGCTTTTGAGTAAGAAAAACTCTGTAAAAATGGCAATTTTGGTCACTGTTAGGGTTTAAAAAGAGGTTATTCAACATGAGGCCCGATCCAAATGACATTTTGAATCATTTTTGGTAGAGTCCAAAAAATCAATTTTCTGATGAAAAACGATGACCCCGGACCAGTCGAACGTTGAAAAAATGGTCAATGTTGATGAAATTTTAACATTTAATCTTTTGACTTTAAATGACGGTTGGATGTGAGTTATTACTTTTTCAACTAAAATAAGTGTGTTTAAAGTCATTTCTGTGCCTGAAATTGGTCAAAATTGAAGATTTTGAGTAAGCAAAACTCTGTAAAAATGGCAATTTTGGTCACTGTGAGGGTTTAAAAAGTGGTTATTCAACATGTGGCCCGATCCAAATGACATTTTGAATCATTTTTGGTAGAGTCCAAAAAATCAATTTTCTGATGAAAAACGATGACCCCGGACCAGTCGAACGTTGAAAAAATGGTCAATATTGATGACATTTTAACATTTAATCTTTTGACTTTAAATGACGGTTGGATGTTAGTTATTACTTTTTCAACTAAAATAAGTGTGTTTAAAGTCATTTCTGTGCCTGAAATTGGTCAAAATTGAAGATTTTGAGTAAGCAAAACTCTGTAAAAATGGCAATTTTGGTCACTGTGAGATTTTAAAAAGTGGTTATTCAACATGATGCCCGATCCAAATGACATTTTGAATCATTTTTGGTAGAGTCCAAAAAATCAATTTTCTGATGAAAAACGATGACCCCGGACCAGTCGAACTTTGAAAAAATGGTCAATATTGATGAAATTTTAACATTTAATCTTTTGACTTTAAATGACGGTTGGATGTGAGTTATTACTTTTTCAACTCAAATAAGTGTGTTTAAAGTCATTTCTGTGCCTGAAATTGGTCAAAATTGAAGATTTTGAGTAAGCAAAACTCTGTAAAAATGGCAATTTTGGTCACTGTGAGGGTTTAAAAAGTGGTTATTCAACAAGAGGCCCGATCCAAATGACATTTTGAATCATTTTTGGTAGAGTCCAAAAAATCAATTTTCTGATGAAAAACGATGACCCAGGACCAGTCGAACGTTGAAAAAATGGTCAATTTGATGAAATTTTAACATTTAATCTTTTGACTTTAAATGACGGTTGGATGTGAGTTATTACTTTTTCAACTAAAATAAGTGTGTTTAAAGTCATTTCTGTGCCTGAAATTGGTCAAAATTGAAGATTTTGAGTAAGCAAAACTCTGTAAAAATGGCAATTTTGGTCACTGTGAGGGTTTAAAAAGTGGTTATTCAACATGAGGCCCGATCCAAATGACATTTTGAATCATTTTTGGTAGAGTCCAAAAAATCAATTTTCTGATGAAAAACGATGACCCCGGACCAGTCGAACGTTGAAAAAATGGTCAATATTGATGACATTTTAACATTTAATCTTTTGACTTTAAATGACGGTTGGATGTTAGTTATTACTTTTTCAACTAAAATAAGTGTGTTTAAAGTCATTTCTGTGCCTGAAATTGGTCAAAATTGAAGATTTTGAGTAAGCAAAACTCTGTAAAAATGGCAATTTTGGTCACTGTGAGATTTTAAAAAGTGGTTATTCAACATGATGCCCGATCCAAATGACATTTTGAATAGTTTTTGGTAGAGTCCAAAAAATCAATTTTCTGATGAAAAACGATGACCCCGGACCAGTCGAACTTTGAAAAAATGGTCAATATTGATGAAATTTTAACATTTAATCTTTTGACTTTAAATGACGGTTGGATGTGAGTTATTACTTTTTCAACTCAAATAAGTGTGTTTAAAGTCATTTCTGTGCCTGAAATTGGTCAAAATTGAAGATTTTGAATAAGCAAAACTCTGTAAAAATGGCAATTTTGGTCACTGTGAGGGTTTAAAAAGTGGTTATTCAACAAGAGGCCCGATCCAAATGACATTTTGAATCATTTTTGGTAGAGTCCAAAAAATCAATTTTCTGATGAAAAACGATGACCCAGGACCAGTCGAACGTTGAAAAAATGGTCAATTTGATGAAATTTTAACATTTAATCTTTTGACTTTAAATGACGGTTGGATGTGAGTTATTACTTTTTCAACTAAAATAAGTGTGTTTAAAGTCATTTCTGTGCCTGAAATTGGTCAAATTTAAAAGTTTTGAGTAAGCAAAACTCTGTAAAAATGGCAATTTTAGTCACTGTGAGGGTTTAAAAAGTGGTTATTCAACATGAGGCCCGATCCAAATGACATTTTGAATCAGTTTTGGTAGAGTCCAAAAAATCAATTTTCTGATGAAAAACGATGACCCTGGACCAGTCGAACGTTGAAAAAATGGTCAATATTGATGAAATTTTAACATTTAATCTTTTGACTTTAAATGACGGTTGGATGTGAGTTGTTACTTTTTCAACTAAAATAAGTGTGTTTAAAGTCATTTCTGTGTCTGAAATTGGTCAAAATGGACGATTTTGAGTAAGCAAACTCTGTAAAAATGGCAATTTTTGGTCACTGTGAGGGTTTAAAAAGTGGTTATTCAACAAGAGGCCCGATCCAAATTACATTTTGAATCATTTTTGGTAGAGTCCAAAAAATCAATTTTCTGATGAAAAACGATGACCCCGGACCAGTCGAACGTTGAAAAAATGGTCAATATTGATGAAATTTTAACATTTATTCTTTTGACTTAAAATGACGGTTGGATGTGAATTATTACTTTTTCAACTAAAATAAGTGTGTTTAAAGTCATTTCTGTGCCTGAAATTGGTCAAATTTGAAGCTTTTGAGTAAGAAAAACTCTGTAAAAATGGCAATTTTGGTCACTGTTAGGGTTTAAAAAGAGGTTATTCAACATGAGGCCCGATCCAAATGACATTTTGAATCATTTTTGGTAGAGTCCAAAAAATCAATTTTCTGATGAAAAACGATGACCCCGGACCAGTCGAACGTTGAAAAAATGGTCAATATTGATGAAATTTTAACATTTAATCTTTTGACTTTAAATGACGGTTGGATGTGAGTTATTACTTTTTCAACTAAAATAAGTGTGTTTAAAGTCATTTCTGTGCCTGAAATTGGTCAAAATTGAAGATTTTGAGTAAGCAAAACTCTGTAAAAATGGCAATTTTGGTCACTGTTAGGGTTTAAAAAGTGGTTATTCAACATGAGGCCCGATCCAAATGACATTTTGAATCATTTTTGGTAGAGTCCAAAAAATCAATTTTCTGATGAAAAACGATGACCCCGGACCAGTCGAACGTTGAAAAAATGGTCAATATTGATGAAATTTTAACATTTAATCTTTTGACTTTAAATGACGGTTGGATGTGAGTTATTACTTTTTCAACTAAAATAAGTGTGTTTAAAGTCATTTCTGTGCCTGAAATTGGTCAAAATTGAAGATTTTGAGTAAGCAAAACTCTGTAAAAATGGCAATTTTGGTCACTGTGAGGGTTTAAAAAGTGGTTATTCAACATGAGGCACGATCCAAATGACATTTTGAAACATTTTTGGTAGAGTCCAAAAAATCCATTTTCTGATGAAAAACAATGACCCCGGACCAGTCGAACGTTGAAAAAATGGTCAATATTGATGAAATTTTAACATTTAATCTTTTGACTTTAAATGACGGTTGGATGTGAGTTATTACTTTTTCAACTAAAATAAGTGTGTTTAAAGTCATTTCTGTGCCTGAAATTGGTCAAAATTGAAGATTTTGAGTAAGCAAAACTCTGTAAAAACTGCAATTTTGGTCACTGTGAGGGTTTAAAAAGTGGTTATTCAACATGAGGCACGATCCAAATGACATTTTGAAACATTTTTGGTAGAGTCCAAAAAATCCATTTTCTGATGAAAAACGATGACCCCGGACCAGTCGAACGTTGAAAAAATGGTCAATATTGATGAAATTTTAACATTTAATCTTTTGACTTTAAATGACGGTTGGATGTGAGTTATTACTTTTTCAACTAAAATAAGTGTGTTTAAAGTCATTTCTGTGCCTGAAATTGGTCAAAATTGAAGATTTTGAGTAAGGAAAACTCTGTAAAAATGGCAATTTTGGTCACTGTGAGGGTTTAAAAAGTGGTTATTCAACATGATGCCCGATCCAAATGACATTTTGAATCATTTTTGGTAGAGTCCAAAAAATCAATTTTCTGATGAAAAACGATGACCCCCCGGACCAGTCGAACGTTGAAAAAATGGTCAATATTGATGAAATTTTAACATTTAATCTTTTGACTTTAAATGATGGTTGGATGTGAGTTATTACTTTTTCAACTAAAATAAGTGTGTTTAAAGTCATTTCTGTGCCTGAAATTGGTCAAAATTGAAGATTTTGAGTAAGCAAAACTCTGTAAAAATGGCAATTTGGTCACTGTGAGGGTTTAAAAAGTGGTTATTCAACATGAGGCACGATCCAAATGACATTTTGAATCATTTTTGGTAGAGTCCAAAAAATCAATTTTCTGATGAAAAACGATGACCCGGACCAGTCGAACGTTGAAAAAATGGTCAATTTGATGAAATTTTAACATTTAATCTTTTGACTTTAAATGACGGTTGGATGTGAGTTATTACTTTTTCAACTAAAATAAGTGTGTTTAAAGTCATTTCTGTGCCTGAAATTGGTCAAAATTGAAGATTTTGAGTAAGCAAAACTCTGTAAAAATGGCAATTTTGGTCACTGTGAGGGTTTAAAAAGTGGTTATTCAACATGAGGCACGATCCAAATGACATTTTGAAACATTTTTGGTAGAGTCCAAAAAATCCATTTTCTGATGAAAAACGATGACCCCGGACCAGTCGAACGTTGAAAAAAATTGGTCAATATTGATGAAATTTTAACATTTAATCTTTTGACTTTAAATGACGGTTGGATGTGAGTTATTACTTTTTCAACTAAAATAAGTGTGTTTAAAGTCATTTCTGTGCCTGAAATTGGTCAAATTTGAAGATTTTGAGTAAGCAAAACTCTGTAAAAATCGCTATTTTGGTCACTGTGAGGGTTTAAAAAGTGGTTATTCAACATGAGGCCCGATCCAAATGACATTTTGAATCATTTTTGGTAGAGTCCAAAAAATCAATTTTCTGATGAAAAACGATGACCCCGGACCAGTCGAACGTTGAAAAAATGGTCAATTTGATGAAATTTTAACATTTAATCTTTTGACTTTAAATGACGGTTGGATGTGAGTTATTACTTTTTCAACTAAAATAAGTGTGTTTAAAGTCATTTCTGTGCCTGAAATTGGTCAAAATTGAAGATTTTGAGTAAGCAAAACTCTGTAAAAATGGCAATTTTGGTCACTGTGAGGGTTTAAAAAGTGGTTATTCAACATGAGGCCCGATCCAAATGACATTTTGAATCATTTTTGGTAGAGTCCAAAAAATCAATTTTCTGATGAAAAACGATGACCCCGGACCAGTCGAACGTTGAAAAAATGGTCAATATTGATGAAATTTTAACATTTAATCTTTTGACTTTAAATGACGGTTGGATGTGAGTTATTACTTTTTCAACTAAAATAAGTGTGTTTAAAGTCATTTCTGTGCCTGAAATTGGTCAAAATTGAAGATTTTGAGTAAGCAAAACTCTGTAAAAATGGCAATTTTGGTCACTGTGAGGGTTTAAAAAGTGGTTATTCAACAAGAGGCCCGATCCAAATGACATTTTGAATCATTTTTGGTAGAGTCCAAAAAATCAATTTTCTGATGAAAAACGATGACCCAGACCAGTCGAACGTTGAAAAAATGGTCAATATTGATGACATTTTAACATTTAATCTTTTGACTTTAAATGAGGGTTGGATGTGAATTATTACTTTTTCAACTAAAATAAGTGTGTTTAAAGTCATTTCTGTGCCTGAAATTGGTCAAATTTGAAGCTTTTGAGTAAGCAAAACTCTGTAAAAATGGCAATTTTGGTCACTGTTAGGGTTTAAAAAGTGGTTATTCAACATGAGGCCTGATCCAAATGACATTTTGAATCATTTTTGGTAGAGTCCAAAAAATCAATTTTCTGATGAAAAACAATGACCCCGGACCAGTCGAACGTTGAAAAAATGGTCAATATTGATGACATTTTAACATTTAATCTTTTGACTTTAAATGACGGTTGGATGTGAGTTATTACTTTTTCAACTAAAATAAGTGTGTTTAAAGTCATTTCTGTGCCTGAAATTGGTCAAATTTAAAAGTTTTGAGTAAGCAAAACTCTGTAAAAATGGCAATTTTGGTCACTGTGAGGGTTTAAAAAGTGGTTATTCAACATGAGGCCCGATCCAAATGACATTTTGAATCAGTTTTGGTAGAGTCCAAAAAATCAATTTTCTGATGAAAAACGATGACCCTGGACCAGTCGAACGTTGAAAAAATGGTCAATATTGATGACATTTTAACATTTAATCTTTTGACTTTAAATGACGGTTGGATGTTAGTTATTACTTTTTCAACTAAAATAAGTGTGTTTAAAGTCATTTCTGTGCCTGAAATTGGTCAAAATTGAAGATTTTGGGTAAGCAAAACTCTGTAAAAATGGCAATTTTGGTCACTGTGAGATTTTAAAAAGTGGTTATTCAACATGATGCCCGATCCAAATGACATTTTGAATCATTTTTGGTAGAGTCCAAAAAATCAATTTTCTGATGAAAAACGATGACCCCGGACCAGTCGAACTTTGAAAAAATGGTCAATATTGATGAAATTTTAACATTTAATATTTTGACTTTAAATGACGGTTGGATGTGAGTTATTACTTTTTCAACTCAAATAAGTGTGTTTAAAGTCATTTCTGTGCCTGAAATTGGTCAAAATTGAAGATTTTGAGTAAGCAAAACTCTGTAAAAATGGCAATTTTGGTCACTGTGAGGGTTTAAAAAGTGGTTATTCAACAAGAGGCTTGATCCAAATGACATTTTGAATCATTTTTGGTAGAGTCCAAAAAATCAATTTTCTGATGAAAAACGATGACCCCGGACCAGTCGAACGTTGAAAAAATGGTCAATTTGATGAAATTTTAACATTTAATCTTTTGACTTTAAATGACGGTTGGATGTGAGTTATTACTTTTTCAACTAAAATAATTGTGTTTAAAGTCATTTCTGTGCCTGAAATTGGTCAAATTTAAAAGTTTTGAGTAAGCAAAACTCTGTAAAAATGGCAATTTTAGTCACTGTGAGGGTTTAAAAAGTGGTTATTCAACATGAGGCCCGATCCAAATGACATTTTGAATCAGTTTTGGTAGAGTCCAAAAAATCAATTTTCTGATGAAAAACGATGACCCTGGACCAGTCGAACGTTGAAAAAATGGTCAATATTGATGAAATTTTAACATTTAATCTTTTGACTTTAAATGACGGTTGGATGTGAGTTGTTACTTTTTCAACTAAAATAAGTGTGTTTAAAGTCATTTCTGTGTCTGAAATTGGTCAAAATGGACGATTTTGAGTAAGCAAACTCTGTAAAAATGGCAATTTTTGGTCACTGTGAGGGTTTAAAAAGTGGTTATTCAACAAGAGGCCCGATCCAAATTACATTTTGAATCATTTTTGGTAGAGTCCAAAAAATCAATTTTCTGATGAAAAACGATGACCCCGGACCAGTCGAACGTTGAAAAAATGGTCAATATTGATGAAATTTTAACATTTATTCTTTTGACTTAAAATGACGGTTGGATGTGAATTATTACTTTTTCAACTAAAATAAGTGTGTTTAAAGTCATTTCTGTGCCTGAAATTGGTCAAATTTGAAGCTTTTGAGTAAGAAAAACTCTGTAAAAATGGCAATTTTGGTCACTGTTAGGGTTTAAAAAGAGGTTATTCAACATGAGGCCCGATCCAAATGACATTTTGAATCATTTTTGGTAGAGTCCAAAAAATCAATTTTCTGATGAAAAACGATGACCCCGGACCAGTCGAACGTTGAAAAAATGGTCAATGTTGATGAAATTTTAACATTTAATCTTTTGACTTTAAATGACGGTTGGATGTGAGTTATTACTTTTTCAACTAAAATAAGTGTGTTTAAAGTCATTTCTGTGCCTGAAATTGGTCAAAATTGAAGATTTTGAGTAAGCAAAACTCTGTAAAAATGGCAATTTTGGTCACTGTGAGGGTTTAAAAAGTGGTTATTCAACATGTGGCCCGATCCAAATGACATTTTGAATCATTTTTGGTAGAGTCCAAAAAATCAATTTTCTGATGAAAAACGATGACCCCGGACCAGTCGAACGTTGAAAAAATGGTCAATATTGATGACATTTTAACATTTAATCTTTTGACTTTAAATGACGGTTGGATGTTAGTTATTACTTTTTCAACTAAAATAAGTGTGTTTAAAGTCATTTCTGTGCCTGAAATTGGTCAAAATTGAAGATTTTGAGTAAGCAAAACTCTGTAAAAATGGCAATTTTGGTCACTGTGAGATTTTAAAAAGTGGTTATTCAACATGATGCCCGATCCAAATGACATTTTGAATCATTTTTGGTAGAGTCCAAAAAATCAATTTTCTGATGAAAAACGATGACCCCGGACCAGTCGAACTTTGAAAAAATGGTCAATATTGATGAAATTTTAACATTTATTCTTTTGACTTAAAATGACGGTTGGATGTGAATTATTACTTTTTCAACTAAAATAAGTGTGTTTAAAGTCATTTCTGTGCCTGAAATTGGTCAAATTTAAAAGTTTTGAGTAAGCAAAACTCTGTAAAAATGGCAATTTTGGTCACTGTGAGGGTTTAAAAAGTGGTTATTCAACATGAGGCACGATCCAAATGACATTTTGAAACATTTTTGGTAGAGTCCAAAAAATCCATTTTCTGATGAAAAACGATGACCCCGGACCAGTCGAACGTTGAAAAAATGGTCAATATTGATGAAATTTTAACAATTAATCTTTTGACTTTAAATGACGGTTGGATGTGAGTTATTACTTTTTCAACTCAAATAAGTGTGTTTAAAGTCATTTCTGTGCCTGAAATTGGTCAAAATTGAAGATTTTGAGTAAGCAAAACTCTGTAAAAATGGCAATTTTGGTCACTGTGAGGGTTTAAAAAGTGGTTATTCAACAAGAGGCCCGATCCAAATGACATTTTGAATCATTTTTGGTAGAGTCCAAAAAATCAATTTTCTGATGAAAAACGATGACCCAGGACCAGTCGAACGTTGAAAAAATGGTCAATTTGATGAAATTTTAACATTTAATCTTTTGACTTTAAATGACGGTTGGATGTGAGTTATTACTTTTTCAACTAAAATAAGTGTGTTTAAAGTCATTTCTGTGCCTGAAATTGGTCAAAATTGAAGATTTTGAGTAAGCAAAACTCTGTAAAAATGGCAATTTTGGTCACTGTGAGGGTTTAAAAAGTGGTTATTCAACATGAGGCCCGATCCAAATGACATTTTGAATCATTTTTGGTAGAGTCCAAAAAATCAATTTTCTGATGAAAAACGATGACCCCGGACCAGTCGAACGTTGAAAAAATGGTCAATATTGATGACATTTTAACATTTAATCTTTTGACTTTAAATGACGGTTGGATGTTAGTTATTACTTTTTCAACTAAAATAAGTGTGTTTAAAGTCATTTCTGTGCCTGAAATTGGTCAAAATTGAAGATTTTGAGTAAGCAAAACTCTGTAAAAATGGCAATTTTGGTCACTGTGAGATTTTAAAAAGTGGTTATTCAACATGATGCCCGATCCAAATGACATTTTGAATAGTTTTTGGTAGAGTCCAAAAAATCAATTTTCTGATGAAAAACGATGACCCCGGACCAGTCGAACTTTGAAAAAATGGTCAATATTGATGAAATTTTAACATTTAATCTTTTGACTTTAAATGACGGTTGGATGTGAGTTATTACTTTTTCAACTCAAATAAGTGTGTTTAAAGTCATTTCTGTGCCTGAAATTGGTCAAAATTGAAGATTTTGAGTAAGCAAAACTCTGTAAAAATGGCAATTTTGGTCACTGTGAGGGTTTAAAAAGTGGTTATTCAACAAGAGGCCCGATCCAAATGACATTTTGAATCATTTTTGGTAGAGTCCAAAAAATCAATTTTCTGATGAAAAACGATGACCCAGGACCAGTCGAACGTTGAAAAAATGGTCAATTTGATGAAATTTTAACATTTAATCTTTTGACTTTAAATGACGGTTGGATGTGAGTTATTACTTTTTCAACTAAAATAAGTGTGTTTAAAGTCATTTCTGTGCCTGAAATTGGTCAAATTTAAAAGTTTTGAGTAAGCAAAACTCTGTAAAAATGGCAATTTTAGTCACTGTGAGGGTTTAAAAAGTGGTTATTCAACATGAGGCCCGATCCAAATGACATTTTGAATCAGTTTTGGTAGAGTCCAAAAAATCAATTTTCTGATGAAAAACGATGACCCTGGACCAGTCGAACGTTGAAAAAATGGTCAATATTGATGAAATTTTAACATTTAATCTTTTGACTTTAAATGACGGTTGGATGTGAGTTGTTACTTTTTCAACTAAAATAAGTGTGTTTAAAGTCATTTCTGTGTCTGAAATTGGTCAAAATGGACGATTTTGAGTAAGCAAACTCTGTAAAAATGGCAATTTTTGGTCACTGTGAGGGTTTAAAAAGTGGTTATTCAACAAGAGGCCCGATCCAAATTACATTTTGAATCATTTTTGGTAGAGTCCAAAAAATCAATTTTCTGATGAAAAACGATGACCCCGGACCAGTCGAACGTTGAAAAAATGGTCAATATTGATGAAATTTTAACATTTATTCTTTTGACTTAAAATGACGGTTGGATGTGAATTATTACTTTTTCAACTAAAATAAGTGTGTTTAAAGTCATTTCTGTGCCTGAAATTGGTCAAATTTGAAGCTTTTGAGTAAGAAAAACTCTGTAAAAATGGCAATTTTGGTCACTGTTAGGGTTTAAAAAGAGGTTATTCAACATGAGGCCCGATCCAAATGACATTTTGAATCATTTTTGGTAGAGTCCAAAAAATCAATTTTCTGATGAAAAACGATGACCCCGGACCAGTCGAACGTTGAAAAAATGGTCAATATTGATGAAATTTTAACATTTAATCTTTTGACTTTAAATGACGGTTGGATGTGAGTTATTACTTTTTCAACTAAAATAAGTGTGTTTAAAGTCATTTCTGTGCCTGAAATTGGTCAAAATTGAAGATTTTGAGTAAGCAAAACTCTGTAAAAATGGCAATTTTGGTCACTGTTAGGGTTTAAAAAGTGGTTATTCAACATGAGGCCCGATCCAAATGACATTTTGAATCATTTTTGGTAGAGTCCAAAAAATCAATTTTCTGATGAAAAACGATGACCCCGGACCAGTCGAACGTTGAAAAAATGGTCAATATTGATGAAATTTTAACATTTAATCTTTTGACTTTAAATGACGGTTGGATGTGAGTTATTACTTTTTCAACTAAAATAAGTGTGTTTAAAGTCATTTCTGTGCCTGAAATTGGTCAAAATTGAAGATTTTGAGTAAGCAAAACTCTGTAAAAATGGCAATTTTGGTCACTGTGAGGGTTTAAAAAGTGGTTATTCAACATGAGGCACGATCCAAATGACATTTTGAAACATTTTTGGTAGAGTCCAAAAAATCCATTTTCTGATGAAAAACAATGACCCCGGACCAGTCGAACGTTGAAAAAATGGTCAATATTGATGAAATTTTAACATTTAATCTTTTGACTTTAAATGACGGTTGGATGTGAGTTATTACTTTTTCAACTAAAATAAGTGTGTTTAAAGTCATTTCTGTGCCTGAAATTGGTCAAAATTGAAGATTTTGAGTAAGCAAAACTCTGTAAAAACTGCAATTTTGGTCACTGTGAGGGTTTAAAAAGTGGTTATTCAACATGAGGCACGATCCAAATGACATTTTGAAACATTTTTGGTAGAGTCCAAAAAATCCATTTTCTGATGAAAAACGATGACCCCGGACCAGTCGAACGTTGAAAAAATGGTCAATATTGATGAAATTTTAACATTTAATCTTTTGACTTTAAATGACGGTTGGATGTGAGTTATTACTTTTTCAACTAAAATAAGTGTGTTTAAAGTCATTTCTGTGCCTGAAATTGGTCAAAATTGAAGATTTTGAGTAAGGAAAACTCTGTAAAAATGGCAATTTTGGTCACTGTGAGGGTTTAAAAAGTGGTTATTCAACATGATGCCCGATCCAAATGACATTTTGAATCATTTTTGGTAGAGTCCAAAAAATCAATTTTCTGATGAAAAACGATGACCCCCCGGACCAGTCGAACGTTGAAAAAATGGTCAATATTGATGAAATTTTAACATTTAATCTTTTGACTTTAAATGATGGTTGGATGTGAGTTATTACTTTTTCAACTAAAATAAGTGTGTTTAAAGTCATTTCTGTGCCTGAAATTGGTCAAAATTGAAGATTTTGAGTAAGCAAAACTCTGTAAAAATGGCAATTTGGTCACTGTGAGGGTTTAAAAAGTGGTTATTCAACATGAGGCACGATCCAAATGACATTTTGAATCATTTTTGGTAGAGTCCAAAAAATCAATTTTCTGATGAAAAACGATGACCCGGACCAGTCGAACGTTGAAAAAATGGTCAATTTGATGAAATTTTAACATTTAATCTTTTGACTTTAAATGACGGTTGGATGTGAGTTATTACTTTTTCAACTAAAATAAGTGTGTTTAAAGTCATTTCTGTGCCTGAAATTGGTCAAAATTGAAGATTTTGAGTAAGCAAAACTCTGTAAAAATGGCAATTTTGGTCACTGTGAGGGTTTAAAAAGTGGTTATTCAACATGAGGCACGATCCAAATGACATTTTGAAACATTTTTGGTAGAGTCCAAAAAATCCATTTTCTGATGAAAAACGATGACCCCGGACCAGTCGAACGTTGAAAAAAATTGGTCAATATTGATGAAATTTTAACATTTAATCTTTTGACTTTAAATGACGGTTGGATGTGAGTTATTACTTTTTCAACTAAAATAAGTGTGTTTAAAGTCATTTCTGTGCCTGAAATTGGTCAAATTTGAAGATTTTGAGTAAGCAAAACTCTGTAAAAATCGCTATTTTGGTCACTGTGAGGGTTTAAAAAGTGGTTATTCAACATGAGGCCCGATCCAAATGACATTTTGAATCATTTTTGGTAGAGTCCAAAAAATCAATTTTCTGATGAAAAACGATGACCCCGGACCAGTCGAACGTTGAAAAAATGGTCAATATTGATGAAATTTTAACATTTATTTCTTTTGACTTTAAATGACGTTTGGATGTGAGTTATTACTTTTTCAACTAAAATAAGTGTGTTTAAAGTCATTTCTGTGCCTGAAATTGGTCAAAATTGAAGATTTTGAGTAAGCAAAACTCTGTAAAAATGGCAATTTTGGTCACTGTGAGGGTTTAAAAAGTGGTTATTCAACAAGAGGCCCGATCCAAATGACATTTTGAATCATTTTTGGTAGAGTCCAAAAAATCAATTTTCTGATGAAAAACGATGACCCGGACCAGTCGAACGTTGAAAAAATGGTCAATATTGATAAAATTTTAACATTTAATCTTTTGACTTTAAATGACGGTTGGATGTGAATTATTACTTTTTCAACTAAAATAAGTGTGTTTAAAGTTATTTCTGTGCCTGAAATTGGTCAAATTTGAAGCTTTTGAGTAAGCAAAACTCTGTAAAAATGGCAATTTTGGTCACTGTAAGGGTTTAAAAAGTGGTTATTCAACATGCGGCACGATCCAAATGACATTTTGAAACATTTTTGGTAGAGTCCAAAAAATCAATTTTCTGATGAAAAACGATGACCCCGGACCAGTCGAACGTTGAAAAAATGGTCAATATTGATGAAATTTTAACATTTAATCTTTTGACTTTAAATGACGGTTTGATGTGAGTTTTTACTTTTTCAACTAAAATAAGTGTGTTTAAAGTCATTTCTGTGCCTGAAATTGGTCAAAATTGAAGATTTTGAGTAAGCAAAACTCTGTAAAAATGGCAATTTTGGTCACTGTGAGATTTTAAAAAGTGGTTATTCAACATGATGCCCGATCCAAATGACATTTTGAATCATTTTTGGTAGAGTCCAAAAAATCAATTTTCTGATGAAAAACGATGACCCCGGACCAGTCGAACGTTGAAAAAATGGTCAATATTGATGAAATTTTAACATTTAATCTTTTGACTTTAAATGACGGTTGGATGTGAGTTATTACTTTTTCAACTCAAATAAGTGTGTTTAAAGTCATTTCTGTGCCTGAAATTGGTCAAAATTGAAGATTTTGAGTAAGCAAAACTCTGTAAAAATGGCAATTTTGGTCACTGTGAGGGTTTAAAAAGTGGTTATTCAACAAGAGGCCCGATCCAAATGACATTTTGAATCATTTTTGGTAGAGTCCCAAAAATCAATTTTCTGATGAAAAACGATGACCCCGGACCAGTCGAACGTTGAAAAAATGGTCAATTTGATGAAATTTTAACATTTAATCTTTTGACTTTAAATGACGGTTGGATGTGAGTTATTACTTTTTCAACTAAAATAAGTGTGTTTAAAGTCATTTCTGTGCCTGAAATTGGTCAAATTTAAAAGTTTTGAGTAAGCAAAACTCTGTAAAAATGGCAATTTTAGTCACTGTGAGGGTTTAAAAAGTGGTTATTCAACATGAGGCCCGATCCAAATGACATTTTGAATCAGTTTTGGTAGAGTCCAAAAAATCAATTTTCTGATGAAAAACGATGACCCTGGACCAGTCGAACGTTGAAAAAATGGTCAATATTGATGAAATTTTAACATTTAATCTTTTGACTTTAAATGACGGTTGGATGTGAGTTGTTACTTTTTCAACTGAAATAAGTGTGTTTAAAGTCATTTCTGTGTCTGAAATTGGTCAAAATGGACGATTTTGAGTAAGCAAACTCTGTAAAAATGGCAATTTTTGGTCACTGTGAGGGTTTAAAAAGTGGTTATTCAACAAGAGGCCCGATCCAAATTACATTTTGAATCATTTTTGGTAGAGTCCAAAAAATCAATTTTCTGATGAAAAACGATGACCCGGACCAGTCGAACGTTGAAAAAATGGTCAATATTGATGAAATTTTAACATTTATTCTTTTGACTTAAAATGACGGTTGGATGTGAATTATTACTTTTTCAACTAAAATAAGTGTGTTTAAAGTCATTTCTGTGCCTGAAATTGGTCAAATTTGAAGCTTTTGAGTAAGAAAAACTCTGTAAAAATGGCAATTTTGGTCACTGTTAGGGTTTAAAAAGAGGTTATTCAACATGAGGCCCGATCCAAATGACATTTTGAATCATTTTTGGTAGAGTCCAAAAAATCAATTTTCTGATGAAAAACGATGACCCCGGACCAGTCGAACGTTGAAAAAATGGTCAATGTTGATGAAATTTTAACATTTAATCTTTTGACTTTAAATGACGGTTGGATGTGAGTTATTACTTTTTCAACTAAAATAAGTGTGTTTAAAGTCATTTCTGTGCCTGAAATTGGTCAAAATTGAAGATTTTGAGTAAGCAAAACTCTGTAAAAATGGCAATTTTGGTCACTGTGAGGGTTTAAAAAGTGGTTATTCAACATGAGGCCCGATCCAAATGACATTTTGAATCATTTTTGGTAGAGTCCAAAAAATCAATTTTCTGATGAAAAACGATGACCCCGGACCAGTCGAACGTTGAAAAAATGGTCAATATTGATGACATTTTAACATTTAATCTTTTGACTTTAAATGACGGTTGGATGTTAGTTATTACTTTTTCAACTAAAATAAGTGTGTTTAAAGTCATTTCTGTGCCTGAAATTGGTCAAAATTGAAGTTTTTGAGTAAGCAAAACTCTGTAAAAATGGCAATTTTGGTCACTGTGAGATTTTAAAAAGTGGTTATTCAACATGATGCCCGATCCAAATGACATTTTGAATCATTTTTGGTAGAGTCCAAAAAATCAATTTTCTGATGAAAAACGATGACCCCGGACCAGTCGAACTTTGAAAAAATGGTCAATATTGATGAAATTTTAACATTTAATCTTTTGACTTTAAATGACGGTTGGATGTGAGTTATTACTTTTTCAACTCAAATAAGTGTGTTTAAAGTCATTTCTGTGCCTGAAATTGGTCAAAATTGAAGATTTTGAGTAAGCAAAACTCTGTAAAAATGGCAATTTTGGTCACTGTGAGGGTTTAAAAAGTGGTTATTCAACAAGAGGCCCGATCCAAATGACATTTTGAATCATTTTTGGTAGAGTCCAAAAAATCAATTTTCTGATGAAAAACGATGACCCAGGACCAGTCGAACGTTGAAAAAATGGTCAATTTGATGAAATTTTAACATTTAATCTTTTGACTTTAAATGACGGTTGGATGTGAGTTATTACTTTTTCAACTAAAATAAGTGTGTTTAAAGTCATTTCTGTGCCTGAAATTGGTCAAATTTAAAAGTTTTGAGTAAGCAAAACTCTGTAAAAATGGCAATTTTAGTCACTGTGAGGGTTTAAAAAGTGGTTATTCAACATGAGGCCCGATCCAAATGACATTTTGAATCAGTTTTGGTAGAGTCCAAAAAATCAATTTTCTGATGAAAAACGATGACCCTGGACCAGTCGAACGTTGAAAAAATGGTCAATATTGATGAAATTTTAACATTTAATCTTTTGACTTTAAATGACGGTTGGATGTGAGTTGTTACTTTTTCAACTAAAATAAGTGTGTTTAAAGTCATTTCTGTGTCTGAAATTGGTCAAAATGGACGATTTTGAGTAAGCAAACTCTGTAAAAATGGCAATTTTTGGTCACTGTGAGGGTTTAAAAAGTGGTTATTCAACAAGAGGCCCGATCCAAATTACATTTTGAATCATTTTTGGTAGAGTCCAAAAAATCAATTTTCTGATGAAAAACGATGACCCCGGACCAGTCGAACGTTGAAAAAATGGTCAATATTGATGAAATTTTAACATTTATTCTTTTGACTTAAAATGACGGTTGGATGTGAATTATTACTTTTTCAACTAAAATAAGTGTGTTTAAAGTCATTTCTGTGCCTGAAATTGGTCAAATTTGAAGCTTTTGAGTAAGAAAAACTCTGTAAAAATGGCAATTTTGGTCACTGTTAGGGTTTAAAAAGAGGTTATTCAACATGAGGCCCGATCCAAATGACATTTTGAATCATTTTTGGTAGAGTCCAAAAAATCAATTTTCTGATGAAAAACGATGACCCCGGACCAGTCGAACGTTGAAAAAATGGTCAATATTGATGAAATTTTAACATTTAATCTTTTGACTTTAAATGACGGTTGGATGTGAGTTATTACTTTTTCAACTAAAATAAGTGTGTTTAAAGTCATTTCTGTGCCTGAAATTGGTCAAAATTGAAGATTTTGAGTAAGCAAAACTCTGTAAAAATGGCAATTTTGGTCACTGTTAGGGTTTAAAAAGTGGTTATTCAACATGAGGCCCGATCCAAATGACATTTTGAATCATTTTTGGTAGAGTCCAAAAAATCAATTTTCTGATGAAAAACGATGACCCCGGACCAGTCGAACGTTGAAAAAATGGTCAATATTGATGAAATTTTAACATTTAATCTTTTGACTTTAAATGACGGTTGGATGTGAGTTATTACTTTTTCAACTAAAATAAGTGTGTTTAAAGTCATTTCTGTGCCTGAAATTGGTCAAAATTGAAGATTTTGAGTAAGCAAAACTCTGTAAAAATGGCAATTTTGGTCACTGTGAGGGTTTAAAAAGTGGTTATTCAACATGAGGCACGATCCAAATGACATTTTGAAACATTTTTGGTAGAGTCCAAAAAATCCATTTTCTGATGAAAAACAATGACCCCGGACCAGTCGAACGTTGAAAAAATGGTCAATATTGATGAAATTTTAACATTTAATCTTTTGACTTTAAATGACGGTTGGATGTGAGTTATTACTTTTTCAACTAAAATAAGTGTGTTTAAAGTCATTTCTGTGCCTGAAATTGGTCAAAATTGAAGATTTTGAGTAAGCAAAACTCTGTAAAAACTGCAATTTTGGTCACTGTGAGGGTTTAAAAAGTGGTTATTCAACATGAGGCACGATCCAAATGACATTTTGAAACATTTTTGGTAGAGTCCAAAAAATCCATTTTCTGATGAAAAACGATGACCCCGGACCAGTCGAACGTTGAAAAAATGGTCAATATTGATGAAATTTTAACATTTAATCTTTTGACTTTAAATGACGGTTGGATGTGAGTTATTACTTTTTCAACTAAAATAAGTGTGTTTAAAGTCATTTCTGTGCCTGAAATTGGTCAAAATTGAAGATTTTGAGTAAGGAAAACTCTGTAAAAATGGCAATTTTGGTCACTGTGAGGGTTTAAAAAGTGGTTATTCAACATGATGCCCGATCCAAATGACATTTTGAATCATTTTTGGTAGAGTCCAAAAAATCAATTTTCTGATGAAAAACGATGACCCCCCGGACCAGTCGAACGTTGAAAAATGGTCAATATTGATGAAATTTTAACATTTAATCTTTTGACTTTAAATGACGGTTGGATGTGAGTTATTACTTTTTCAACTAAAATAAGTGTGTTTAAAGTCATTTCTGTGCCTGAAATTGGTCAAAATTGAAGATTTTGAGTAAGCAAAACTCTGTAAAAATGGCAATTTGGTCACTGTGAGGGTTTAAAAAGTGGTTATTCAACATGAGGCACGATCCAAATGACATTTTGAATCATTTTTGGTAGAGTCCAAAAAATCAATTTTCTGATGAAAAACGATGACCCGGACCAGTCGAACGTTGAAAAAATGGTCAATTTGATGAAATTTTAACATTTAATCTTTTGACTTTAATGTCGGTTGGATGTGAGTTATTACTTTTTCAACTAAAATAAGTGTGTTTAAAGTCATTTCTGTGCCTGAAATTGGTCAAAATTGAAGATTTTGAGTAAGCAAAACTCTGTAAAAATGGCAATTTTGGTCACTGTGAGGGTTTAAAAAGTGGTTATTCAACATGAGGCACGATCCAAATGACATTTTGAAACATTTTTGGTAGAGTCCAAAAAATCCATTTTCTGATGAAAAACGATGACCCCGGACCAGTCGAACGTTGAAAAAATGGTCAATATTGATGAAATTTTAACATTTAATCTTTTGACTTTAAATGACGGTTGGATGTGAGTTATTACTTTTTCAACTAAAATAAGTGTGTTTAAAGTCATTTCTGTGCCTGAAATTGGTCAAATTTGAAGATTTTGAGTAAGCAAAAACTCTGTAAAAATGGCAATTTTGGTCACTGTGAGATTTTAAAAAGTGGTTATTCAACATGATGCCCGATCCAAATGACATTTTGAATCATTTTTGGTAGAGTCCAAAAAATCAATTTTCTGATGAAAAACGATGACCCCGGACCAGTCGAACTTTGAAAAAATGGTCAATATTGATGAAATTTTAACATTTAATCTTTTGACTTTAAATGACGGTTGGATGTGAGTTATTACTTTTTCAACTCAAATAAGTGTGTTTAAAGTCATTTCTGTGCCTGAAATTGGTCAAAATTGAAGATTTTGAGTAAGCAAAACTCTGTAAAAATGGCAATTTTGGTCACTGTGAGGGTTTAAAAAGTGGTTATTCAACAAGAGGCCCGATCCAAATGACATTTTGAATCATTTTTGGTAGAGTCCAAAAAATCAATTTTCTGATGAAAAACGATGACCCAGGACCAGTCGAACGTTGAAAAAATGGTCAATTTGATGAAATTTTAACATTTAATCTTTTGACTTTAAATGACGGTTGGATGTGAGTTATTACTTTTTCAACTAAAATAAGTGTGTTTAAAGTCATTTCTGTGCCTGAAATTGGTCAAATTAAAAGTTTTGAGTAAGCAAAACTCTGTAAAAATGGCAATTTTAGTCACTGTGAGGGTTTAAAAAGTGGTTATTCAACATGAGGCCCGATCCAAATGACATTTTGAATCAGTTTTGGTAGAGTCCAAAAAATCAATTTTCTGATGAAAAACGATGACCCTGGACCAGTCGAACGTTGAAAAAATGGTCAATATTGATGAAATTTTAACATTTAATCTTTTGACTTTAAATGACGGTTGGATGTGAGTTGTTACTTTTTCAACTAAAATAAGTGTGTTTAAAGTCATTTCTGTGTCTGAAATTGGTCAAAATGGACGATTTTGAGTAAGCAAACTCTGTAAAAATGGCAATTTTTGGTCACTGTGAGGGTTTAAAAAGTGGTTATTCAACAAGAGGCCCGATCCAAATTACATTTTGAATCATTTTTGGTAGAGTCCAAAAAATCAATTTTCTGATGAAAAACGATGACCCCGGACCAGTCGAACGTTGAAAAAATGGTCAATATTGATGAAATTTTAACATTTATTCTTTTGACTTAAAATGACGGTTGGATGTGAATTATTACTTTTTCAACTAAAATAAGTGTGTTTAAAGTCATTTCTGTGCCTGAAATTGGTCAAATTTGAAGCTTTTGAGTAAGAAAAACTCTGTAAAAATGGCAATTTTGGTCACTGTTAGGGTTTAAAAAGAGGTTATTCAACATGAGGCCCGATCCAAATGACATTTTGAATCATTTTTGGTAGAGTCCAAAAAATCAATTTTCTGATGAAAAACGATGACCCCGGACCAGTCGAACGTTGAAAAAATGGTCAATATTGATGAAATTTTAACATTTAATCTTTTGACTTTAAATGACGGTTGGATGTGAGTTATTACTTTTTCAACTAAAATAAGTGTGTTTAAAGTCATTTCTGTGCCTGAAATTGGTCAAAATTGAAGATTTTGAGTAAGCAAAACTCTGTAAAAATGGCAATTTTGGTCACTGTTAGGGTTTAAAAAGTGGTTATTCAACATGAGGCCCGATCCAAATGACATTTTGAATCATTTTTGGTAGAGTCCAAAAAATCAATTTTCTGATGAAAAACGATGACCCCGGACCAGTCGAACGTTGAAAAAATGGTCATTGATGAAATTTTAACATTTAATCTTTTGACTTTAAATGACGGTTGGATGTGAGTTATTACTTTTTCAACTAAAATAAGTGTGTTTAAAGTCATTTCTGTGCCTGAAATTGGTCAAAATTGAAGATTTTGAGTAAGCAAAACTCTGTAAAAATGCCAATTTTTGTCACTGTAAGGGTTTAAAAAGTGGTTATTCAACATGAGGCACGATCCAAATGACATTTTGAAACATTTTTGGTAGAGTCCAAAAATCAATTTTCTGATGAAAAACGATGACCCCGGACCAGTCGAACGTTGAAAAAATGGTCAATATTGATGAAATTTTAACATTTAATCTTTTGACTTTAAATGACGGTTGGATGTGAGTTATTACTTTTTCAACTAAAATTAGTGTGTTTAAAGTCATTTCTGTGCCTGAAATTGGTCAAAATTGAAGATTTTGAGTAAGCAAAACTCTGTAAAAATGGCAATTTTGGTCACTGTGAGGGTTTAAAAAGTGGTTATTCAACAAGAGGCCCGATCCAAATGACATTTTGAATCATTTTTGGTAGAGTCCAAAAAATCAATTTTCTGATGAAAAACAATGACCCCGGACCAGTCGAACGTTGAAAAAATGATCAATATTGATGACATTTTAACATTTAATCTTTTGACTTTAAATGACGGTTGGATGTGAGTTATTACTTTTTCAACTAAAATAAGTGTGTTTAAAGTCATTTCTGTGCCTGAAATTGGTCAAATTGAAGATTTTGAGTAAGCAAAACTCTGTAAAAATGGCAATTTTGGTCACTGTGAGGGTTTAAAAAGTGGTTATTCAACATGAGGCCCGATCCAAATGACATTTTGAATCATTTTTGGTAGAGTCCAAAAAATCAATTTTCTGATGAAAAACGATGACCCTGGACTAGTCGAACGAACGTTGAAAAAATGGTCAATATTGATGAAATTTTAACATTTAATCTTTTGACTTTAAATGACGGTTGGATGTGAGTTATTACTTTTTCAACTAAAATAAGTGTGTTTAAAGTCATTTCTGTGCCTGAAATTGGTCAAAATTGAAGATTTTGAGTAAGCAAAACTCTGTAAAAATGGCAATTTTGGTCACTGTGAGGGTTTAAAAAGAGGTTATTCAACATGAGGCATGATCCAAATGACATTTGAATCATTTTTGGTAGAGTCCAAAAAATCCATTTTCTGATGAAAAACGATGACCCCGGACCAGTCGAATGTTGAAAAAATGGTCAATATTGATGAAATTTTAACATTTAATCTTTTGACTTTAAATGACGGTTGGATGTGAATTATTACTTTTTCAACTAAAATAAGTGTGTTTAAAGTCATTTCTGTGTCTGAAATTGGTCAAAATGGAAGAATTTGAGTAAGCAAACTCTGTAAAAATGGCAATTTTTGGTCACTGTGAGGGTTTAAAAAGTGGTTATTCAACAAGAGGCCCGATCCAAATGACATTTTGAATCATTTTTGGTAGAGTCCAAAAAATCAATTTTCTGATGAAAAACGATGACCCCGGACCAGTCGAACGTTGAAAAAATGGTCAATATTGATGAAAATTTAACATTTAATCTTTTGACTTTAAATGACGGTTGGATGTGAGTTATTACTTTTTCAACTAAAATAAGTGTGTTTAAAGTCATTTCTGTGCCTGAAATTGGTCAAATTTGAAGCTTTTGAGTAAGCAAAACTCTGTAAAAATGGCAATTTTGGTCACTGTTAGGGTTTAAAAAGTGGTTATTCAACATGAGGCCTGATCCAAATGACATTTTGAATCATTTTTGGTAGAGTCCAAAAAATCAATTTTCTGATGAAAAACAATGACCCCGGACCAGTCGAACGTTGAAAAAATGGTCAATATTGATGACATTTTAACATTTAATCTTTTGACTTTAAATGACGGTTGGATGTGAGTTATTACTTTTTCAACTAAAATAAGTGTGTTTAAAGTCATTTCTGTGCCTGAAATTGGTCAAATTTAAAAGTTTTGAGTAAGCAAAACTCTGTAAAAATGGCAATTTTGGTCACTGTGAGGGTTTAAAAAGTGGTTATTCAACATGAGGCCCGATCCAAATGACATTTTGAATCAGTTTTGGTAGAGTCCAAAAAAATCAATTTTCTGATGAAAAACGATGACCCTGGACCAGTCGAACGTTGAAAAAATGGTCAATATTGATGAAATTTTAACATTTAATCTTTTGACTTTAAATGACGGTTGGATGTGAGTTATTACTTTTTCAACTAAAATAAGTGTGTTTAAAGTCATTTCTGTTCCTGAAATTGGTCAAAATTGAAGATTTTGAGTAAGCAAAACTCTGTAAAAATGGCAATTTTGGTCACTGTGAGGGTTTAAAAAGTGGTTATTCAACATGAGGCACGATCCAAATGACATTTTGAAACATTTTTGGTAGAGTCCAAAAAATCCATTTTCTGATGAAAAACGATGACCCTGGACCAGTCGAACGTTGAAAAAATGGTCAATATTGATGACATTTTAACATTTAATCTTTTGACTTTAAATGACGGTTGGATGTGAGTTATTACTTTTTCAACTAAAATAAGTGTGTTTAAAGTCATTTCTGTGCCTGAAATTGGTCAAAATTGAAGATTTTGAGTAAGCAAAACTCTGTAAAAATGGCAATTTTGGTCACTGTGAGGGTTTAAAAAGTGGTTATTCAACATGAGGCACGATCCAAATGACATTTTGAAACATTTTTGGTAGAGTCCAAAAAATCAATTTTCTGATGAAAAACGATGACCCGGACCAGTCGAACGTTGAAAAAATGGTCAATATTGATGAAATTTTAACATTTAATCTTTTGACTTTAAATGACGGTTGGATGTGAGTTGTTACTTTTTCAACTAAAATAAGTGTGTTTAAAGTCATTTCTGTGCCTGAAATTGGTCAAAATTGAAGATTTTGAGTAAGCAAAACTCTGTAAAAATGGCAATTTTGGTCACTGTGAGGGTTTAAAAAGTGGTTATTCAACAAGAGGCCCGATCCAAATTACATTTTGAATCATTTTTGGTAGAGTCCAAAAAATCAATTTTCTGATGAAAAACGATGACCCCGGACCAGTCGAACGTTGAAAAAATGGTCAATATTGATGAAATTTTAACATTTAATCTTTTGACTTTAAATGACGGTTGGATGTGAATTATTACTTTTTCAACTAAAATAAGTGTGTTTAAAGTCATTTCTGTGCCTGAAATTGGTCAAATTTTAAGCTTTTGAGTAAGAAAAACTCTGTAAAAATCGCAATTTTGGTCACTGTTAGGGTTTAAAAAGTGGTTATTCAACATGAGGCCCGATCCAAATGACATTTTGAATCATTTTTGGTAGAGTCCAAAAAATCAATTTTCTGATGAAAAACAATGACCCCGGACCAGTCGAACGTTGAAAAAATGGTCAATATTGATGAAATTTTAACATTTAATCTTTTGACTTTAAATGACGGTTGGATGTGAGTTATTACTTTTTCAACTAAAATAAGTGTGTTTAAAGTCATTTCTGTGCCTGAAATTGGTCAAATTTAAAAGTTTTGAGTAAGCAAAACTCTGTAAAAATGGCAATTTTGGTCACTGTGAGGGTTTAAAAAGTGGTTATTCAACATGAGGCCCGATCCAAATGACATTTTGAATCAGTTTTGGTAGAGTCCAAAAAATCAATTTTCTGATGAAAAACGATGACCCCGGACCAGTCGAACTTTGAAAAAATGGTCAATATTGATGAAATTTTAACATTTAATCTTTTGACTTTAAATGACAGTTGGATGTGAGTTTTTACTTTTTCAACTAAAATAAGTGTGTTTAAAGTCATTTCTGTGCCTGAAATTGGTCAAAATTGAAGATTTTGAGTAAGCAAAACTCTGTAAAAATGGCAATTTTGGTCACTGTAAGGGTTTAAAAAGTGGTTATTCAACATGAGGCACGATCCAAATGACATTTTGAAACATTTTTGGTAGAGTCCAAAAAATCCATTTTTTGATGAAAAACGATGACCCCGGACCAGTCGAACGTTGAAAAAATAGTCAATATTGATGAAATTTTAACAATTAATCTTTTGACTTTAAATGACGGTTGGATGTGAGTTATTACTTTTTCAACTAAAATAAGTGTGTTTAAAGTCATTTCTGTGCCTGAAATTGGTCAAAATTAAAGATTTTGAGTAAGCAAAACTCTGTAAAAATGGCAATTTTGGTCACTGTGAAGGTTTAAAAAGTGGTTATTCAACATGAGGCCCGATCCAAATGACATTTTGAATCAGTTTTGGTAGAGACCAAAAAATCAATTTTCTGATGAAAAACGATGACCCCGGACACGTTGAACGTTGAAAAAATGGTCAATATTGATGAAATTTTAACATTTAATCTTTTGACTTTAAATGACGGTTGGATGTGAGTTATTACTTTTTCAACTAAAATAAGTGTGTTTAAAGTCATTTCTGTGCCTGAAATTGGTCAAAATTGAAGATTTTGAGTAAGCAAAACTCTGTAAAAATGGCAATTTTGGTCACTGTGAGGGTTTAAAAAGTGGTTATTCAACATGAGGCACGATCCAAATGACATTTTGAATCATTTTTGTTAGAGTCCAAAAAATCAATTTTCTGATGAAAAACGATGACCCCGGACCAGTCGAACGTTGAAAAAATGGTCAATATTAATGAAATTTTAACATTTAATCATTTGACTTTAAATGACGGTTGGATGTGAGTTATTACTTTTTCAACTAAAATAAGTGTGTTTAAAGTCATTTCTGTGCCTGAAATTGGTCAAAATTGAAGATTTTGAGTAAGCAAAACTCTGTAAAAATGGCAATTTTGGTCACAGTGAGGGTTTAAAAAGTGGTTATTCAACATGAGGCACTATCCAAATGACATTTTGAAACATTTTTGGTAGAGTCCAACAAATCCATTTTCTGATGAAAAACGATGACCCCGGACCAGTCGAACGTTGAAAAAATGGTCAATATTGATGAAATTTTAACATTTAATCTTTTGACTTTAAATGACGGTTGGATGTGAATTATTACTTTTTCAACTAAAATATGTGTGTTTAAAGTCATTTCTGTGCCTGAAATTGGTCAAATTTAAAAGTTTCGAGTAAGCAAAACTCTGTAAAAATGGCAATTGTGGTCACTGTGAGGGTTTAAAAAGTGGTTATTCAACATGAGGCCCGATCCAAATGACATTTTGAATCAGTTTTGGTAGAGACCAAAAAATCAATTTTCTGATGAAAAACGATGACCCCGGACCAGTCGAACGTTGAAAAAATGGTCAATATTGATGAAATTTTAACATTTAATCTTTTGACTTTAAATGACGGTTTGATGTGAGTTATTTTTTCAACTAAAATAAGTGTGTTTAAAGTCATTTCTGTGCCTGAAATTGGTCAAAATTGAAGATTTTGAGTAAGCAAAACTCTGTAAAAATGGCAATTTTGGTCACTGTTAGGGTTTAAAAAGTGGTTATTCAACATGAGGCACGATCCAAATGACATTTTGAAACATTTTTGGTAGAGTCCAAAAAATCAATTTTCTGATGAATAACGATGACCCGGACCAGTCGAACGTTGAAAAAATGGTCAATATTGATGAAATTTTAACATTTAATCTTTTGACTTTAAATGACGGTTGGATGTGAGTTGTTACTTTTTCAACTAAAATAAGTGTGTTTAAAGTAATTTCTGTGCCTGAAATTGGTCAAAATTGAAGATTTTGAGTAAGCAAAACTCTGTAAAAATGGCAATTTTGGTCACTGTGAGGGTTTAAAAAGTGGATATTCAACAAGAGGCCCGATCCAAATGACATTTTGAATCAGTTTTGGTAGAGTCCAAAAAATCAATTTTCTGATGAAAAACGATGACCCCGGACCAGTCGAACTTTGAAAAAATGGTCAATATTGATGAAATTTTAACATTTAATCTTTTGACTTTAAATGACAGTTGGATGTGAGTTTTTACTTTTTCAACTAAAATAAGTGTGTTTAAAGTCATTTCTGTGCCTGAAATTGGTCAAAATTGATGATTATGAGTACGCAAAACTCTGTCAAAATTGCAATTTTGGTCACTGTGAGGGTTTAAAAAGTGGTTATTCAACATGAGGCACGATCCAAATGACATTTTGAAACATTTTTGGTAGAGCCAAAAAAATCCATTTTTTGATGAAAAACGATGACCCCGGACCAGTCGAACGTTGAAAAAATGGTCAATATTGATGAAATTTTAACATTTAATCTTTTGACTTTAAATGACGGTTGGATGTCAGTTATTACTTTTTCAACTAAAATAAGTGTGTTTAAAGTCATTTCTGTGCCTGAAATTGGTCAAAATTGAAGATTTTGAGTAAGCAAAACTCTGTAAAAATGGCAATTTTGGTCACTGTGAGGGTTTAAAAAGTGGTTATTCAACATGAGGCCCGATCCAAATGACATTTTGAATCATTTTTGGTAGAGTCCAAAAAATCAATTTTCTGATGAAAAACGATGACCCCGGACCAGTCGAACGTTAAAAAAATAGTCAATATTAATGAAATTTTAACATTTAATCATTTGACTTTAAATGACGGTTGGATGTGAGTTATTACTTTTTCAACTAAAATAAGTGTGTTTAAAGTCATTTCTGTGCCTGAAATTGGTCAAATTTAAAAGTTTTGAGTAAGCAAAACTCTGTAAAAATGGCAATTTTGGTCACTGTGAGGGTTTAAAAAGTGGTTATTCAACATGAGGCCCGATCCAAATGACATTTTGAATCAGATTTGGTAGAGACCAAAAAATCAATTTTCTGATGAAAAACGATGACCCCGGACCAGTCGAACGTTGAAAAAATGGTCAATATTGATGAAATTTTAACATTTAATCTTTTGACTTTAAATGACGGTTGGATGTGAGTTATTACTTTTTCAACTAAAATAAGTGTGTTTAAAGTCATTTCTGTGCCTGAAATTGGTCAAAATTGAAGATTTTGAGTAAGCAAAACTCTGTAAAAATGGCAATTTTGGTCACTGTGAGGGTTTAAAAAGTGGTTATTCAACATGAGGCACTATCCAAATGACATTTTGAAACATTTTTGGTAGAGTCCAACAAATCCATTTTCTGATGAAAAACGATGACCCCGGACCAGTCGAACGTTGAAAAAATGGTCAATATTGATGAAATTTTAACATTTAATCTTTTGACTTTAAATGGCGGTTGGATGTGAGTTATTACTTTTTCAACTAAAATAAGTGTGTTTAAAGTCATTTCTGTGCCTGAAATTGGTCAAAATTGAAGATTTTGAGTAAGCAAAACTCTGTAAAAATGGCAATTTTGGTCACAGTGAGGGTTTAAAAAGTGGTTATTCAACATGAGGCACTATCCAAATGACATTTTGAAACATTTTTGGTAGAGTCCAACAAATCCATTTTCTGATGAAAAACGATGACCCCGGACCAGTCGAACGTTGAAAAAATGGTCAATATTGATGAAATTTTAACATTTAATCTTTTGACTTTAAATGACGGTTGGATGTGAGTTATTACTTTTTCAACTAAAATAAGTGTGTTTAAAGTCATTTCTGTGCCTGAAATTGGTCAAAATTGAAGATTTTGAGTAAGCAAAACTCTGTAAAAATGGCAATTTTGGTCACTGTGAGGGTTTAAAAAGTGGTTATTCAACATGAGGCCCGATCCAAATGACATTTTGAATCATTTTTGGTAGAGTCCAAAAAATCCATTTTCTGATGAAAAACGATGACCCCGGACCAGTCGAACTTTGAAAAAATGGTCAATATTAATGAAATTTTAACATTTAATCATTTGACTTTAAATGACGGTTGGATGTGAGTTATTACTTTTTCAACTAAAATAAGTGTGTTTAAAGTCATTTCTGTGCCTGAAATTGGTCAAATTTAAAAGTTTTGAGTAAGCAAAACTCTGTAAAAATGGCAATTTTGGTCACTGTGAGGGTTTAAAAAGTGATTATTCAACATGAGGCCCGATCCAAATGACATTTTGAATCAGTTTTGGTAGAGACCAAAAAATCAATTTTTTGATGAAAAACGATGACCCCGGACCAGTCGAACGTTGAAAAAATGGTCAATATTAATGAAATTTTAACATTTAATCATTTGACTTTAAATGACGGTTGGATGTGAGTTATTACTTTTTCAACTAAAATATGTGTGTTTAAAGTCATTTCTGTGCCTGAAATTGGTCAAATTTAAAAGTTTCGAGTAAGCAAAACTCTGTAAAAATGGCAATTGTGGTCACTGTGAGGGTTTAAAAAGTGGTTATTCAACATGAGGCCCGATCCAAATGACATTTTGAATCAGTTTTGGTAGAGACCAAAAAATTAATTTTCTGATGAAAAACGATGACCCCGGACCAGTCGAACGTTGAAAAAATGGTCAATATTGATGAAATTTTAACATTTAATCTTTTGACTTTAAATGACGGTTGGATGTGAGTTATTTTTTCAACTAAAATAAGTGTGTTTAAAGTCATTTCTGTGCCTGAAATTGGTCAAAATTGAAGATTTTGAGTAAGCAAAACTCTGTAAAAATGGCAATTTTGGTCACTGTTAGGGTTTAAAAAGTGGTTATTCAACATGAGGCACGATCCAAATGACATTTTGAAACATTTTTGGTAGAGTCCAAAAAATCAATTTTCTGATGAAAAACGATGACCCGGACCAGTCGAACGTTGAAAAAATGGTCAATATTGATGAAATTTTAACATTTAATCTTTTGACTTTAAATGACGGTTGGATGTGAGTTGTTACTTTTTCAACTAAAATAAGTGTGTTTAAAGTCATTTCTGTGCCTGAAATTGGTCAAAATTGAAGATTTTGAGTAAGCAAAACTCTGTAAAAATGGCAATTTTGGTCACTGTGAGGGTTTAAAAAGTGGATATTCAACAAGAGGCCCGATCCAAATTACATTTTGAATCAGTTTTGGTAGAGTCCAAAAAATCAATTTTCTGATGAAAAACGATGACCCCGGACCAGTCGAACTTTGAAAAAATGGTCAATATTGATGAAATTTTAACATTTAATCTTTTGACTTTAAATGACAGTTGGATGTGAGTTTTTACTTTTTCAACTAAAATAAGTGTGTTTAAAGTCATTTCTGTGCCTGAAATTGGTCAAAATTGAAGATTTTGAGTAAGCAAAACTCTGTAAAAATGGCAATTTTGGTCACTGTGAGGGTTTAAAAAGTGGTTATTCAACATGAGGCACGATCCAAATGACATTTTGAAACATTTTTGGTAGAGTCCAAAAAATCCATTTTTTGATGAAAAACGATGACCCCGGACCAGTCGAACGTTGAAAAAATGGTCAATATTGATGAAATTTTAACATTTAATCTTTTGACTTTAAATGACGGTTGGATGTGAGTTATTACTTTTTCAACTAAAATAAGTGTGTTTAAAGTCATTTCTGTGCCTGAAATTGTTCAAAATTGAAGATTTTGAGTAAGCAAAACTCTGTAAAAATGGCAATTTTGGTCACTGTGAGGGTTTAAAAAGTGGTTATTCAACATGAGGCCCGATCCAAATGACATTTTGAATCATTTTTGGTAGAGTCCAAAAAATCAATTTTCTGATGAAAAACGATGACCCCGGACCAGTCGAACTTTGAAAAAATAGTCAATATTAATGAAATTTTAACATTTAATCATTTGACTTTAAACGACGGTTGGATGTGAGTTATTACTTTTTCAACTAAAATAAGTGTGTTTAAAGTCATTTCTGTGCCTGAAATTGGTCAAATTTAAAAGTTTTGAGTAAGCAAAACTCTGTAAAAATGGCAATTTTGGTCACTGTGAGGGTTTAAAAAGTGGTTATTCAACATGAGGCCCGATCCAAATGACATTTTGAATCAGTTTTGGTAGAGACCAAAAAATCAATTTTCTGATGAAAAACGATGACCCCGGACCAGTCGAACGTTGAAAAAATGGTCAATATTGATGAAATTTTAACATTTAATCTTTTGACTTTAAATGACGGTTGGATGTGAGTTATTACTTTTTCAACTAAAATAAGTGTGTTTAAAGTCATTTCTGTGCCTGAAATTGGTCAAAATTGAAGATTTTGAGTAAGCAAAACTCTGTAAAAATGGCAATTTTGGTCACTGTGAGGGTTTAAAAAGTGGTTATTCAACATGAGGCACTATCCAAATGACATTTTGAAACATTTTTGGTAGAGTCCAACAAATCCATTTTCTGATGAAAAACGATGACCCCGGACCAGTCGAACGTTGAAAAAATGGTCAATATTGATGACATTTTAACATTTAATCTTTTGACTTTAAATGACGGTTGGATGTGAGTTATTACTTTTTCAACTAAAATAAGTGTGTTTAAAGTCATTTCTGTGCCTGAAATTGGTCAAAATTGAAGATTTTGAGTAAGCAAAACTCTGTAAAAATGGCAATTTTGGTCACTGTGAGGGTTTAAAAAGTGGTTATTCAACATGAGGCCCGATCCAAATGACATTTTGAATCATTTTTGGTAGAGTCCAAAAAATCAATTTTCTGATGAAAAACGATGACCCCGGACCAGTCGAACTTTGAAAAAATGGTCAATATTAATGAAATTTTAACATTTAATCATTTGACTTTAAATGACTGTTGGATGTGAGTTATTACTTTTTCAACTAAAATAAGTGTGTTTAAAGTCATTTCTGTGCCTGAAATTGGTCAAATTTAAAAGTTTTGAGTAAGCAAAACTCTGTAAAAATGGCAATTTTGGTCACTGTGAGGGTTTAAAAAGTGATTATTCAACATGAGGCCCGATCCAAATGACATTTTGAATCAGTTTTGGTAGAGACCAAAAAATCAATTTTCTGATGAAAAACGATGACCCCGGACCAGTCGAACGTTGAAAAAATGGTCAATATTGATGAAATTTTAACATTTAATCTTTTGACTTTAAATGACGGTTGGATGTGAGTTATTACTTTTTCAACTAAAATAAGTGTGTTTAAAGTCATTTCTGTGCCTGAAATTGGTCAAAATTGAAGATTTTGAGTAAGCAAAACTCTGTAAAAATGGCAATTTTGGTCACAGTGAGGGTTTAAAAAGTGGTTATTCAACATGAGGCACTATCCAAATGACATTTTGAAACATTTTTGGTAGAGTCCAACAAATCCATTTTCTGATGAAAAACGATGACCCCGGACCAGTCGAACGTTGAAAAAATGGTCAATATTGATGAAATTTTAACATTTAATCTTTTGACTTTAAATGACGGTTGGATGTGAATTATTACTTTTTCAACTAAAATATGTGTGTTTAAAGTCATTTCTGTGCCTGAAATTGGTCAAATTTAAAAGTTTCGAGTAAGCAAAACTCTGTAAAAATGGCAATTGTGGTCACTGTGAGGGTTTAAAAAGTGGTTATTCAACATGAGGCCCGATCCAAATGACATTTTGAATCAGTTTTGGTAGAGACCAAAAAATCAATTTTCTGATGAAAAACGATGACCCCGGACCAGTCGAACGTTGAAAAAATGGTCAATATTGATGAAATTTTAACATTTAATCTTTTGACTTTAAATGACGGTTTGATGTGAGTTATTTTTTCAACTAAAATAAGTGTGTTTAAAGTCATTTCTGTGCCTGAAATTGGTCAAAATTGAAGATTTTGAGTAAGCAAAACTCTGTAAAAATGGCAATTTTGGTCACTGTTAGGGTTTAAAAAGTGGTTATTCAACATGAGGCACGATCCAAATGACATTTTGAAACATTTTTGGTAGAGTCCAAAAAATCAATTTTCTGATGAATAACGATGACCCGGACCAGTCGAACGTTGAAAAAATGGTCAATATTGATGAAATTTTAACATTTAATCTTTTGACTTTAAATGACGGTTGGATGTGAGTTGTTACTTTTTCAACTAAAATAAGTGTGTTTAAAGTAATTTCTGTGCCTGAAATTGGTCAAAATTGAAGATTTTGAGTAAGCAAAACTCTGTAAAAATGGCAATTTTGGTCACTGTGAGGGTTTAAAAAGTGGATATTCAACAAGAGGCCCGATCCAAATGACATTTTGAATCAGTTTTGGTAGAGTCCAAAAAATCAATTTTCTGATGAAAAACGATGACCCCGGACCAGTCGAACTTTGAAAAAATGGTCAATATTGATGAAATTTTAACATTTAATCTTTTGACTTTAAATGACAGTTGGATGTGAGTTTTTACTTTTTCAACTAAAATAAGTGTGTTTAAAGTCATTTCTGTGCCTGAAATTGGTCAAAATTGATGATTATGAGTACGCAAAACTCTGTCAAAATTGCAATTTTGGTCACTGTGAGGGTTTAAAAAGTGGTTATTCAACATGAGGCACGATCCAAATGACATTTTGAAACATTTTTGGTAGAGCCAAAAAAATCCATTTTTTGATGAAAAACGATGACCCCGGACCAGTCGAACGTTGAAAAAATGGTCAATATTGATGAAATTTTAACATTTAATCTTTTGACTTTAAATGACGGTTGGATGTCAGTTATTACTTTTTCAACTAAAATAAGTGTGTTTAAAGTCATTTCTGTGCCTGAAATTGGTCAAAATTGAAGATTTTGAGTAAGCAAAACTCTGTAAAAATGGCAATTTTGGTCACTGTGAGGGTTTAAAAAGTGGTTATTCAACATGAGGCCCGATCCAAATGACATTTTGAATCATTTTTGGTAGAGTCCAAAAAATCAATTTTCTGATGAAAAACGATGACCCCGGACCAGTCGAACGTTAAAAAAATAGTCAATATTAATGAAATTTTAACATTTAATCATTTGACTTTAAATGACGGTTGGATGTGAGTTATTACTTTTTCAACTAAAATAAGTGTGTTTAAAGTCATTTCTGTGCCTGAAATTGGTCAAATTTAAAAGTTTTGAGTAAGCAAAACTCTGTAAAAATGGCAATTTTGGTCACTGTGAGGGTTTAAAAAGTGGTTATTCAACATGAGGCCCGATCCAAATGACATTTTGAATCAGATTTGGTAGAGACCAAAAAATCAATTTTCTGATGAAAAACGATGACCCCGGACCAGTCGAACGTTGAAAAAATGGTCAATATTGATGAAATTTTAACATTTAATCTTTTGACTTTAAATGACGGTTGGATGTGAGTTATTACTTTTTCAACTAAAATAAGTGTGTTTAAAGTCATTTCTGTGCCTGAAATTGGTCAAAATTGAAGATTTTGAGTAAGCAAAACTCTGTAAAAATGGCAATTTTGGTCACTGTGAGGGTTTAAAAAGTGGTTATTCAACATGAGGCACTATCCAAATGACATTTTGAAACATTTTTGGTAGAGTCCAACAAATCCATTTTCTGATGAAAAACGATGACCCCGGACCAGTCGAACGTTGAAAAAATGGTCAATATTGATGAAATTTTAACATTTAATCTTTTGACTTTAAATGGCGGTTGGATGTGAGTTATTACTTTTTCAACTAAAATAAGTGTGTTTAAAGTCATTTCTGTGCCTGAAATTGGTCAAAATTGAAGATTTTGAGTAAGCAAAACTCTGTAAAAATGGCAATTTTGGTCACAGTGAGGGTTTAAAAAGTGGTTATTCAACATGAGGCACTATCCAAATGACATTTTGAAACATTTTTGGTAGAGTCCAACAAATCCATTTTCTGATGAAAAACGATGACCCCGGACCAGTCGAACGTTGAAAAAATGGTCAATATTAATGAAATTTTAACATTTAATCATTTGACTTTAAATGACGGTTGGATGTGAGTTATTACTTTTTCAACTAAAATATGTGTGTTTAAAGTCATTTCTGTGCCTGAAATTGGTCAAATTTAAAAGTTTCGAGTAAGCAAAACTCTGTAAAAATGGCAATTGTGGTCACTGTGAGGGTTTAAAAAGTGGTTATTCAACATGAGGCCCGATCCAAATGACATTTTGAATCAGTTTTGGTAGAGACCAAAAAATTAATTTTCTGATGAAAAACGATGACCCCGGACCAGTCGAACGTTGAAAAAATGGTCAATATTGATGAAATTTTAACATTTAATCTTTTGACTTTAAATGACGGTTGGATGTGAGTTATTTTTTCAACTAAAATAAGTGTGTTTAAAGTCATTTCTGTGCCTGAAATTGGTCAAAATTGAAGATTTTGAGTAAGCAAAACTCTGTAAAAATGGCAATTTTGGTCACTGTTAGGGTTTAAAAAGTGGTTATTCAACATGAGGCACGATCCAAATGACATTTTGAAACATTTTTGGTAGAGTCCAAAAAATCAATTTTCTGATGAAAAACGATGACCCGGACCAGTCGAACGTTGAAAAAATGGTCAATATTGATGAAATTTTAACATTTAATCTTTTGACTTTAAATGACGGTTGGATGTGAGTTGTTACTTTTTCAACTAAAATAAGTGTGTTTAAAGTCATTTCTGTGCCTGAAATTGGTCAAAATTGAAGATTTTGAGTAAGCAAAACTCTGTAAAAATGGCAATTTTGGTCACTGTGAGGGTTTAAAAAGTGGATATTCAACAAGAGGCCCGATCCAAATTACATTTTGAATCAGTTTTGGTAGAGTCCAAAAAATCAATTTTCTGATGAAAAACGATGACCCCGGACCAGTCGAACTTTGAAAAAATGGTCAATATTGATGAAATTTTAACATTTAATCTTTTGACTTTAAATGACAGTTGGATGTGAGTTTTTACTTTTTCAACTAAAATAAGTGTGTTTAAAGTCATTTCTGTGCCTGAAATTGGTCAAAATTGAAGATTTTGAGTAAGCAAAACTCTGTAAAAATGGCAATTTTGGTCACTGTGAGGGTTTAAAAAGTGGTTATTCAACATGAGGCACGATCCAAATGACATTTTGAAACATTTTTGGTAGAGTCCAAAAAATCCATTTTTTGATGAAAAACGATGACCCCGGACCAGTCGAACGTTGAAAAAATGGTCAATATTGATGAAATTTTAACATTTAATCTTTTGACTTTAAATGACGGTTGGATGTGAGTTATTACTTTTTCAACTAAAATAAGTGTGTTTAAAGTCATTTCTGTGCCTGAAATTGTTCAAAATTGAAGATTTTGAGTAAGCAAAACTCTGTAAAAATGGCAATTTTGGTCACTGTGAGGGTTTAAAAAGTGGTTATTCAACATGAGGCCCGATCCAAATGACATTTTGAATCATTTTTGGTAGAGTCCAAAAAATCAATTTTCTGATGAAAAACGATGACCCCGGACCAGTCGAACTTTGAAAAAATAGTCAATATTAATGAAATTTTAACATTTAATCATTTGACTTTAAACGACGGTTGGATGTGAGTTATTACTTTTTCAACTAAAATAAGTGTGTTTAAAGTCATTTCTGTGCCTGAAATTGGTCAAATTTAAAAGTTTTGAGTAAGCAAAACTCTGTAAAAATGGCAATTTTGGTCACTGTGAGGGTTTAAAAAGTGGTTATTCAACATGAGGCCCGATCCAAATGACATTTTGAATCAGTTTTGGTAGAGACCAAAAAATCAATTTTCTGATGAAAAACGATGACCCCGGACCAGTCGAACGTTGAAAAAATGGTCAATATTGATGAAATTTTAACATTTAATCTTTTGACTTTAAATGACGGTTGGATGTGAGTTATTACTTTTTCAACTAAAATAAGTGTGTTTAAAGTCATTTCTGTGCCTGAAATTGGTCAAAATTGAAGATTTTGAGTAAGCAAAACTCTGTAAAAATGGCAATTTTGGTCACTGTGAGGGTTTAAAAAGTGGTTATTCAACATGAGGCACTATCCAAATGACATTTTGAAACATTTTTGGTAGAGTCCAACAAATCCATTTTCTGATGAAAAACGATGACCCCGGACCAGTCGAACGTTGAAAAAATGGTCAATATTGATGACATTTTAACATTTAATCTTTTGACTTTAAATGACGGTTGGATGTGAGTTATTACTTTTTCAACTAAAATAAGTGTGTTTAAAGTCATTTCTGTGCCTGAAATTGGTCAAAATTGAAGATTTTGAGTAAGCAAAACTCTGTAAAAATGGCAATTTTGGTCACTGTGAGGGTTTAAAAAGTGGTTATTCAACATGAGGCCCGATCCAAATGACATTTTGAATCATTTTTGGTAGAGTCCAAAAAATCAATTTTCTGATGAAAAACGATGACCCCGGACCAGTCGAACTTTGAAAAAATGGTCAATATTAATGAAATTTTAACATTTAATCATTTGACTTTAAATGACTGTTGGATGTGAGTTATTACTTTTTCAACTAAAATAAGTGTGTTTAAAGTCATTTCTGTGCCTGAAATTGGTCAAATTTAAAAGTTTTGAGTAAGCAAAACTCTGTAAAAATGGCAATTTTGGTCACTGTGAGGGTTTAAAAAGTGATTATTCAACATGAGGCCCGATCCAAATGACATTTTGAATCAGTTTTGGTAGAGACCAAAAAATCAATTTTCTGATGAAAAACGATGACCCCGGACCAGTCGAACGTTGAAAAAATGGTCAATATTGATGAAATTTTAACATTTAATCTTTTGACTTTAAATGACGGTTGGATGTGAGTTATTACTTTTTCAACTAAAATAAGTGTGTTTAAAGTCATTTCTGTGCCTGAAATTGGTCAAAATTGAAGATTTTGAGTAAGCAAAACTCTGTAAAAATGGCAATTTTGGTCACAGTGAGGGTTTAAAAAGTGGTTATTCAACATGAGGCACTATCCAAATGACATTTTGAAACATTTTTGGTAGAGTCCAACAAATCCATTTTCTGATGAAAAACGATGACCCCGGACCAGTCGAACGTTGAAAAAATGGTCAATATTGATGAAATTTTAACATTTAATCTTTTGACTTTAAATGACGGTTGGATGTGAATTATTACTTTTTCAACTAAAATATGTGTGTTTAAAGTCATTTCTGTGCCTGAAATTGGTCAAATTTAAAAGTTTCGAGTAAGCAAAACTCTGTAAAAATGGCAATTGTGGTCACTGTGAGGGTTTAAAAAGTGGTTATTCAACATGAGGCCCGATCCAAATGACATTTTGAATCAGTTTTGGTAGAGACCAAAAAATCAATTTTCTGATGAAAAACGATGACCCCGGACCAGTCGAACGTTGAAAAAATGGTCAATATTGATGAAATTTTAACATTTAATCTTTTGACTTTAAATGACGGTTTGATGTGAGTTATTTTTTCAACTAAAATAAGTGTGTTTAAAGTCATTTCTGTGCCTGAAATTGGTCAAAATTGAAGATTTTGAGTAAGCAAAACTCTGTAAAAATGGCAATTTTGGTCACTGTTAGGGTTTAAAAAGTGGTTATTCAACATGAGGCACGATCCAAATGACATTTTGAAACATTTTTGGTAGAGTCCAAAAAATCAATTTTCTGATGAATAACGATGACCCGGACCAGTCGAACGTTGAAAAAATGGTCAATATTGATGAAATTTTAACATTTAATCTTTTGACTTTAAATGACGGTTGGATGTGAGTTGTTACTTTTTCAACTAAAATAAGTGTGTTTAAAGTAATTTCTGTGCCTGAAATTGGTCAAAATTGAAGATTTTGAGTAAGCAAAACTCTGTAAAAATGGCAATTTTGGTCACTGTGAGGGTTTAAAAAGTGGATATTCAACAAGAGGCCCGATCCAAATGACATTTTGAATCAGTTTTGGTAGAGTCCAAAAAATCAATTTTCTGATGAAAAACGATGACCCCGGACCAGTCGAACTTTGAAAAAATGGTCAATATTGATGAAATTTTAACATTTAATCTTTTGACTTTAAATGACAGTTGGATGTGAGTTTTTACTTTTTCAACTAAAATAAGTGTGTTTAAAGTCATTTCTGTGCCTGAAATTGGTCAAAATTGATGATTATGAGTACGCAAAACTCTGTCAAAATTGCAATTTTGGTCACTGTGAGGGTTTAAAAAGTGGTTATTCAACATGAGGCACGATCCAAATGACATTTTGAAACATTTTTGGTAGAGCCAAAAAAATCCATTTTTTGATGAAAAACGATGACCCCGGACCAGTCGAACGTTGAAAAAATGGTCAATATTGATGAAATTTTAACATTTAATCTTTTGACTTTAAATGACGGTTGGATGTCAGTTATTACTTTTTCAACTAAAATAAGTGTGTTTAAAGTCATTTCTGTGCCTGAAATTGGTCAAAATTGAAGATTTTGAGTAAGCAAAACTCTGTAAAAATGGCAATTTTGGTCACTGTGAGGGTTTAAAAAGTGGTTATTCAACATGAGGCCCGATCCAAATGACATTTTGAATCATTTTTGGTAGAGTCCAAAAAATCAATTTTCTGATGAAAAACGATGACCCCGGACCAGTCGAACGTTAAAAAAATAGTCAATATTAATGAAATTTTAACATTTAATCATTTGACTTTAAATGACGGTTGGATGTGAGTTATTACTTTTTCAACTAAAATAAGTGTGTTTAAAGTCATTTCTGTGCCTGAAATTGGTCAAATTTAAAAGTTTTGAGTAAGCAAAACTCTGTAAAAATGGCAATTTTGGTCACTGTGAGGGTTTAAAAAGTGGTTATTCAACATGAGGCCCGATCCAAATGACATTTTGAATCAGATTTGGTAGAGACCAAAAAATCAATTTTCTGATGAAAAACGATGACCCCGGACCAGTCGAACGTTGAAAAAATGGTCAATATTGATGAAATTTTAACATTTAATCTTTTGACTTTAAATGACGGTTGGATGTGAGTTATTACTTTTTCAACTAAAATAAGTGTGTTTAAAGTCATTTCTGTGCCTGAAATTGGTCAAAATTGAAGATTTTGAGTAAGCAAAACTCTGTAAAAATGGCAATTTTGGTCACTGTGAGGGTTTAAAAAGTGGTTATTCAACATGAGGCACTATCCAAATGACATTTTGAAACATTTTTGGTAGAGTCCAACAAATCCATTTTCTGATGAAAAACGATGACCCCGGACCAGTCGAACGTTGAAAAAATGGTCAATATTGATGAAATTTTAACATTTAATCTTTTGACTTTAAATGGCGGTTGGATGTGAGTTATTACTTTTTCAACTAAAATAAGTGTGTTTAAAGTCATTTCTGTGCCTGAAATTGGTCAAAATTGAAGATTTTGAGTAAGCAAAACTCTGTAAAAATGGCAATTTTGGTCACAGTGAGGGTTTAAAAAGTGGTTATTCAACATGAGGCACTATCCAAATGACATTTTGAAACATTTTTGGTAGAGTCCAACAAATCCATTTTCTGATGAAAAACGATGACCCCGGACCAGTCGAACGTTGAAAAAATGGTCAATATTGATGAAATTTTAACATTTAATCTTTTGACTTTAAATGACGGTTGGATGTGAGTTATTACTTTTTCAACTAAAATAAGTGTGTTTAAAGTCATTTCTGTGCCTGAAATTGGTCAAAATTGAAGATTTTGAGTAAGCAAAACTCTGTAAAAATGGCAATTTTGGTCACTGTGAGGGTTTAAAAAGTGGTTATTCAACATGAGGCCCGATCCAAATGACATTTTGAATCATTTTTGGTAGAGTCCAAAAAATCCATTTTCTGATGAAAAACGATGACCCCGGACCAGTCGAACTTTGAAAAAATGGTCAATATTAATGAAATTTTAACATTTAATCATTTGACTTTAAATGACGGTTGGATGTGAGTTATTACTTTTTCAACTAAAATAAGTGTGTTTAAAGTCATTTCTGTGCCTGAAATTGGTCAAATTTAAAAGTTTTGAGTAAGCAAAACTCTGTAAAAATGGCAATTTTGGTCACTGTGAGGGTTTAAAAAGTGATTATTCAACATGAGGCCCGATCCAAATGACATTTTGAATCAGTTTTGGTAGAGACCAAAAAATCAATTTTTTGATGAAAAACGATGACCCCGGACCAGTCGAACGTTGAAAAAATGGTCAATATTAATGAAATTTTAACATTTAATCATTTGACTTTAAATGACGGTTGGATGTGAGTTTTTACTTTTTCAACTAAAATATGTGTGTTTAAAGTCATTTCTGTGCCTGAAATTGGTCAAATTTAAAAGTTTCGAGTAAGCAAAACTCTGTAAAAATGGCAATTGTGGTCACTGTGAGGGTTTAAAAAGTGGTTATTCAACATGAGGCCCGATCCAAATGACATTTTGAATCAGTTTTGGTAGAGACCAAAAAATTAATTTTCTGATGAAAAACGATGACCCCGGACCAGTCGAACGTTGAAAAAATGGTCAATATTGATGAAATTTTAACATTTAATCTTTTGACTTTAAATGACGGTTGGATGTGAGTTATTTTTTCAACTAAAATAAGTGTGTTTAAAGTCATTTCTGTGCCTGAAATTGGTCAAAATTGAAGATTTTGAGTAAGCAAAACTCTGTAAAAATGGCAATTTTGGTCACTGTTAGGGTTTAAAAAGTGGTTATTCAACATGAGGCACGATCCAAATGACATTTTGAAAAATTTTTGGTAGAGTCCAAAAAATCAATTTTCTGATGAAAAACGATGACCCGGACCAGTCGAACGTTGAAAAAATGGTCAATATTGATGAAATTTTAACATTTAATCTTTTGACTTTAAATGACGGTTGGATGTGAGTTGTTACTTTTTCAACTAAAATAAGTGTGTTTAAAGTCATTTCTGTGCCTGAAATTGGTCAAAATTGAAGATTTTGAGTAAGCAAAACTCTGTAAAAATGGCAATTTTGGTCACTGTGAGGGTTTAAAAAGTGGATATTCAACAAGAGGCCCGATCCAAATTACATTTTGAATCAGTTTTGGTAGAGTCCAAAAAATCAATTTTCTGATGAAAAACGATGACCCCGGACCAGTCGAACTTTGAAAAAATGGTCAATATTGATGAAATTTTAACATTTAATCTTTTGACTTTAAATGACAGTTGGATGTGAGTTTTTACTTTTTCAACTAAAATAAGTGTGTTTAAAGTCATTTCTGTGCCTGAAATTGGTCAAAATTGAAGATTTTGAGTAAGCAAAACTCTGTAAAAAAAGCAATTTTGGTCACTGTGAGGGTTTAAAAAGTGGTTATTCAACATGAGGCACGATCCAAATGACATTTTGAAACATTTTTGGTAGAGTCCAAAAAATCCATTTTTTGATGAAAAACGATGACCCCGGACCAGTCGAACGTTGAAAAAATGGTCAATATTGATGAAATTTTAACATTTAATCTTTTGACTTTAAATGACGGTTGGATGTGAGTTATTACTTTTTCAACTAAAATAAGTGTGTTTAAAGTCATTTCTGTGCCTGAAATTGTTCAAAATTGAAGATTTTGAGTAAGCAAAACTCTGTAAAAATGGCAATTTTGGTCACTGTGAGGGTTTAAAAAGTGGTTATTCAACATGAGGCCCGATCCAAATGACATTTTGAATCATTTTTGGTAGAGTCCAAAAAATCAATTTTCTGATGAAAAACGATGACCCCGGACCAGTCGAACTTTGAAAAAATAGTCAATATTAATGAAATTTTAACATTTAATCATTTGACTTTAAACGACGGTTGGATGTGAGTTATTACTTTTTCAACTAAAATAAGTGTGTTTAAAGTCATTTCTGTGCCTGAAATTGGTCAAATTTAAAAGTTTTGAGTAAGCAAAACTCTGTAAAAATGGCAATTTTGGTCACTGTGAGGGTTTAAAAAGTGGTTATTCAACATGAGGCCCGATCCAAATGACATTTTGAATCAGTTTTGGTAGAGACCAAAAAATCAATTTTCTGATGAAAAACGATGACCCCGGACCAGTCGAACGTTGAAAAAATGGTCAATATTGATGAAATTTTAACATTTAATCTTTTGACTTTAAATGACGGTTGGATGTGAGTTATTACTTTTTCAACTAAAATAAGTGTGTTTAAAGTCATTTCTGTGCCTGAAATTGGTCAAAATTGAAGATTTTGAGTAAGCAAAACTCTGTAAAAATGGCAATTTTGGTCACTGTGAGGGTTTAAAAAGTGGTTATTCAACATGAGGCACTATCCAAATGACATTTTGAAACATTTTTGGTAGAGTCCAACAAATCCATTTTCTGATGAAAAACGATGACCCCGGACCAGTCGAACGTTGAAAAAATGGTCAATATTGATGACATTTTAACATTTAATCTTTTGACTTTAAATGACGGTTGGATGTGAGTTATTACTTTTTCAACTAAAATAAGTGTGTTTAAAGTCATTTCTGTGCCTGAAATTGGTCAAAATTGAAGATTTTGAGTAAGCAAAACTCTGTAAAAATGGCAATTTTGGTCACTGTGAGGGTTTAAAAAGTGGTTATTCAACATGAGGCCCGATCCAAATGACATTTTGAATCATTTTTGGTAGAGTCCAAAAAATCAATTTTCTGATGAAAAACGATGACCCCGGACCAGTCGAACTTTGAAAAAATGGTCAATATTAATGAAATTTTAACATTTAATCATTTGACTTTAAATGACTGTTGGATGTGAGTTATTACTTTTTCAACTAAAATAAGTGTGTTTAAAGTCATTTCTGTGCCTGAAATTGGTCAAATTTAAAAGTTTTGAGTAAGCAAAACTCTGTAAAAATGGCAATTTTGGTCACTGTGAGGGTTTAAAAAGTGATTATTCAACATGAGGCCCGATCCAAATGACATTTTGAATCAGTTTTGGTAGAGACCAAAAAATCAATTTTCTGATGAAAAACGATGACCCCGGACCAGTCGAACGTTGAAAAAATGGTCAATATTGATGAAATTTTAACATTTAATCTTTTGACTTTAAATGACGGTTGGATGTGAATTATTACTTTTTCAACTAAAATAAGTGTGTTTAAAGTCATTTCTGTGCCTGAAATTGGTCAAATTTGAAGCTTTTGAGTAAGAAAAACTCTGTAAAAATCGCAATTTTGGTCACTGTGAGGGTTTAAAAAGTGGTTATTCAACATGAGGCCCGATCCAAATGACATTTTGAATCATTTTTGGTAGAGTCCAAAAAATCAATTTTCTGATGAAAAACGATGACCCCGGACCAGTCGAACGTTGAAAAAATGGTCAATATTAATGAAATTTTAACATTTAATCATTTGACTTTAAATGACGGTTGGATGTGAGTTATTACTTTTTCAACTAAAATAAGTGTGTTTAAAGTCATTTCTGTGCCTGAAATTGGTCAAATTTAAAAGTTTTGAGTAAGCAAAACTCTGTAAAAATGGCAATTTTGGTCACTGTGAGGGTTTAAAAAGTGGTTATTCAACATGAGGCCCGATCCAAATGACATTTTGAATCAGTTTTGGTAGAGACCAAAAAATCAATTTTCTGATGAAAAACGATGACCCCGGACCAGTCGAACGTTGAAAAAATGGTCAATATTGATGAAATTTTAACATTTAATCTTTTGACTTAAAATGATGGTTGGATGTGAATTATTACTTTTTCAACTAAAATAAGTGTGTTTAAAGTCATTTCTGTGCCTGAAATTGGTCAAATTTGAAGCTTTTGAGTAAGCAAAACTCTGTAAAAATGGCAATTTTGGTCACTGTGAGGGTTTAAAAAGAGGTTATTCAACATGAGGCACGATCCAAATGACATTTTGAATCATTTTTGGTAGAGTCCAAAAAATCCATTTTCTGATGAAAAACGATGACCCCGGACCAGTCGAACGTTGAAAAAATGGTCAATATTGATGACATTTTAACATTTAATCTTTTGACTTTAAATGACGGTTGGATGTGAGTTATTACTTTTTCAACTAAAATAAGTGTGTTTAAAGTCATTTCTGTGCCTGAAATTGGTCAAAATTGAAGATTTTGATGAAGCAAAACTCTGTAAAAATGGCAATTTTGGTCACTGTGAGGGTTTAAAAAGTGGTTATTCAACATGAGGCCCGATCCAAATGACATTTTGAATCATTTTTGGTGGAGTCCAAAAAATCAATTTTCTGATGAAAAACGATGACCCCGGACCAGTCGAACTTTGAAAAAATGGTCAATATTAATGAAATTTTAACATTTAATCATTTGACTTTAAATGACGGTTGGATGTGAGTTATTACTTTTTCAACTAAAATAAGTGTGTTTAAAGTCATTTCTGTGCCTGAAATTGGTCAAATTTAAAAGTTTTGAGTAAGCAAAACTCTGTAAAAATGGCAATTTTGGTCACTGTGAGGGTTTAAAAAGTGATTATTCAACATGAGGCCCGATCCAAATGACATTTTGAATCAGTTTTGGTAGAGACCAAAAAATCAATTTTCTGATGAAAAACGATGACCCCGGACCAGTCGAACGTTGAAAAAATGGTCAATATTGATGAAATTTTAACATTTAATCTTTTGACTTTAAATGACGGTTGGATGTGAATTATTACTTTTTCAACTAAAATAAGTGTGTTTAAAGTCATTTCTGTGCCTGAAATTGGTCAAATTTGAAGCTTTTGAGTAAGAAAAACTCTGTAAAAATCGCAATTTTGGTCACTGTTAGGGTTTAAAAAGTGGTTATTCAACATGAGGCCCGATCCAAATGACATTTTGAATCATTTTTGGTAGAGTACAAAAAATCAATTTTCTGATGAAAAACGATGACCCCGGACCAGTCGAACGTTGAAAAAATGGTCAATATTAATGAAATTTTAACATTTAATCATTTGACTTTAAATGACGGTTGGATGTGAGTTATTACTTTTTCAACTAAAATAAGTGTGTTTAAAGTCATTTCTGTGCCTGAAATTGGTCAAATTTAAAAGTTTTGAGTAAGCAAAACTCTGTAAAAATGGCAATTTTGGTCACTGTGAGGGTTTAAAAAGTGGTTATTCAACATGAGGCCCGATCCAAATGACATTTTGAATCAGTTTTGGTAGAGACCAAAAAATCAATTTTCTGATGAAAAACGATGACCCCGGACCAGTCGAACGTTGAAAAAATGGTCAATATTGATGAAATTTTAACATTTAATCTTTTGACTTTAAATGACGGTTGGATGTGAGTTATTTTTTCAACTAAAATAAGTGTGTTTAAAGTCATTTCTGTGCCTGAAATTGGTCAAAATTGAAGATTTTGAGTAAGCAAAACTCTGTAAAAATGGCAATTTTGGTCACTGTTAGGGTTTAAAAAGTGGTTATTCAACATGAGGCCTGATCCAAATGACATTTTGAATCATTTTTGGTAGAGTCCAAAAAATCAATTTTCTGATGAAAAACAATGACCCCGGACCAGTCGAACGTTGAAAAAATGGTCAATATTGATGACATTTTAACATTTAATCTTTTGACTTTAAATGACGGTTGGATGTGAGTTATTACTTTTTCAACTAAAATAAGTGTGTTTAAAGTCATTTCTGTGCCTGAAATTGGTCAAATTTAAAAGTTTTGAGTAAGCAAAACTCTGTAAAAATGGCAATTTTGGTCACTGTGAGGGTTTAAAAAGTGGTTATTCAACATGAGGCCCGATCCAAATGACATTTTGAATCAGTTTTGGTAGAGTCCAAAAAAATCAATTTTCTGATGAAAAACGATGACCCTGGACCAGTCGAACGTTGAAAAAATGGTCAATATTGATGAAATTTTAACATTTAATCTTTTGACTTTAAATGACGGTTGGATGTGAGTTATTACTTTTTCAACTAAAATAAGTGTGTTTAAAGTCATTTCTGTGCCTGAAATTGGTCAAAATTGAAGATTTTGAGTAAGCAAAACTCTGTAAAAATGGCAATTTTGGTCACTGTGAGGGTTTAAAAAGTGGTTATTCAACATGAGGCACGATCCAAATGACATTTTGAAACATTTTTGGTAGAGTCCAAAAAATCCATTTTCTGATGAAAAACGATGACCCTGGACCAGTCGAACGTTGAAAAAATGGTCAATATTGATGACATTTTAACATTTAATCTTTTGACTTTAAATGACGGTTGGATGTGAGTTATTACTTTTTCAACTAAAATAAGTGTGTTTAAAGTCATTTCTGTGCCTGAAATTGGTCAAAATTGAAGATTTTGAGTAAGCAAAACTCTGTAAAAATGGCAATTTTGGTCACTGTGAGGGTTTAAAAAGTGGTTATTCAACATGAGGCACGATCCAAATGACATTTTGAAACATTTTTGGTAGAGTCCAAAAAATCAATTTTCTGATGAAAAACGATGACCCGGACCAGTCGAACGTTGAAAAAATGGTCAATATTGATGAAATTTTAACATTTAATCTTTTGACTTTAAATGACGGTTGGATGTGAGTTGTTACTTTTTCAACTAAAATAAGTGTGTTTAAAGTCATTTCTGTGCCTGAAATTGGTCAAAATTGAAGATTTTGAGTAAGCAAAACTCTGTAAAAATGGCAATTTTGGTCACTGTGAGGGTTTAAAAAGTGGTTATTCAACAAGAGGCCCGATCCAAATTACATTTTGAATCATTTTTGGTAGAGTCCAAAAAATCAATTTTCTGATGAAAAACGATGACCCCGGACCAGTCGAACGTTGAAAAAATGGTCAATATTGATGAAATTTTAACATTTAATCTTTTGACTTTAAATGACGGTTGGATGTGAATTATTACTTTTTCAACTAAAATAAGTGTGTTTAAAGTCATTTCTGTGCCTGAAATTGGTCAAATTTGAAGCTTTTGAGTAAGAAAAACTCTGTAAAAATCGCAATTTTGGTCACTGTTAGGGTTTAAAAAGTGGTTATTCAACATGAGGCCCGATCCAAATGACATTTTGAATCATTTTTGGTAGAGTCCAAAAAATCAATTTTCTGATGAAAAACAATGACCCCGGACCAGTCGAACGTTGAAAAAATGGTCAATATTGATGAAATTTTAACATTTAATCTTTTGACTTTAAATGACGGTTGGATGTGAGTTATTACTTTTTCAACTAAAATAAGTGTGTTTAAAGTCATTTCTGTGCCTGAAATTGGTCAAATTTAAAAGTTTTGAGTAAGCAAAACTCTGTAAAAATGGCAATTTTGGTCACTGTGAGGGTTTAAAAAGTGGTTATTCAACATGAGGCCCGATCCAAATGACATTTTGAATCAGTTTTGGTAGAGTCCAAAAAATCAATTTTCTGATTAAAAACGATGACCCCGGACCAGTCGAACTTTGAAAAAATGGTCAATATTGATGAAATTTTAACATTTAATCTTTTGACTTTAAATGACAGTTGGATGTGAGTTTTTACTTTTTCAACTAAAATAAGTGTGTTTAAAGTCATTTCTGTGCCTGAAATTGGTCAAAATTGAAGATTTTGAGTAAGCAAAACTCTGTAAAAATGGCAATTTTGGTCACTGTAAGGGTTTAAAAAGTGGTTATTCAACATGAGGCACGATCCAAATGACATTTTGAAACATTTTTGGTAGAGTCCAAAAAATCCATTTTTTGATGAAAAACGATGACCCCGGACCAGTCGAACGTTGAAAAAATAGTCAATATTGATGAAATTTTAACAATTAATCTTTTGACTTTAAATGACGGTTGGATGTGAGTTATTACTTTTTCAACTAAAATAAGTGTGTTTAAAGTCATTTCTGTGCCTGAAATTGGTCAAAATTAAAGATTTTGAGTAAGCAAAACTCTGTAAAAATGGCAATTTTGGTCACTGTGAAGGTTTAAAAAGTGGTTATTCAACATGAGGCCCGATCCAAATGACATTTTGAATCAGTTTTGGTAGAGACCAAAAAATCAATTTTCTGATGAAAAACGATGACCCCGGACCAGTTGAACGTTGAAAAAATGGTCAATATTGATGAAATTTTAACATTTAATCTTTTGACTTTAAATGACGGTTGGATGTGAGTTATTACTTTTTCAACTAAAATAAGTGTGTTTAAAGTCATTTCTGTGCCTGAAATTGGTCAAAATTGAAGATTTTGAGTAAGCAAAACTCTGTAAAAATGGCAATTTTGGTCACTGTGAGGGTTTAAAAAGTGGTTATTCAACATGAGGCACGATCCAAATGACATTTTGAATCATTTTTGTTAGAGTCCAAAAAATCAATTTTCTGATGAAAAACGATGACCCCGGACCAGTCGAACGTTGAAAAAATAGTCAATATTGATGAAATTTTAACAATTAATCTTTTGACTTTAAATGACGGTTGGATGTGAGTTATTACTTTTTCAACTAAAATAAGTGTGTTTAAAGTCATTTCTGTGCCTGAAATTGGTCAAAATTAAAGATTTTGAGTAAGCAAAACTCTGTAAAAATGGCAATTTTGGTCACTGTGAAGGTTTAAAAAGTGGTTATTCAACATGAGGCCCGATCCAAATGACATTTTGAATCAGTTTTGGTAGAGACCAAAAAATCAATTTTCTGATGAAAAACGATGACCCCGGACCAGTTGAACGTTGAAAAAATGGTCAATATTGATGAAATTTTAACATTTAATCTTTTGACTTTAAATGACGGTTGGATGTGAGTTATTACTTTTTCAACTAAAATAAGTGTGTTTAAAGTCATTTCTGTGCCTGAAATTGGTCAAAATTGAAGATTTTGAGTAAGCAAAACTCTGTAAAAATGGCAATTTTGGTCACTGTGAGGGTTTAAAAAGTGGTTATTCAACATGAGGCACGATCCAAATGACATTTTGAATCATTTTTGTTAGAGTCCAAAAAATCAATTTTCTGATGAAAAACGATGACCCCGGACCAGTCGAACGTTGAAAAAATGGTCAATATTAATGAAATTTTAACATTTAATCATTTGACTTTAAATGACGGTTGGATGTGAGTTATTACTTTTTCAACTAAAATAAGTGTGTTTAAAGTCATTTCTGTGCCTGAAATTGGTCAAATTTAAAAGTTTTGAGTAAGCAAAACTCTGTAAAAATGGCAATTTTGGTCACTGTGAAGGTTTAAAAAGTGGTTATTCAACATGAGGCCCGATCCAAATGACATTTTGAATCAGTTTTGGTAGAGACCAAAAAATCAATTTTCTGATGAAAAACGATGACCCCGGACCAGTCGAACGTTGAAAAAATGGTCAATATTGATGAAATTTTAACATTTAATTTTTTGACTTTAAATGACGGTTGGATGTGAGTTATTACTTTTTCAACTAAAATAAGTGTGTTTAAAGTCATTTCTGTGCCTGAAATTGGTCAAAATTGAAGATTTTGAGTAAGCAAAACTCTGTAAAAATGGCAATTTTGGTCACTGTGAGGGTTTAAAAAGTGGTTATTCAACATGAGGCACTATCCAAATGACATTTTGAAACATTTTTGGTAGAGTCCAACAAATCCATTTTCTGATGAAAAACGATGACCCCGGACCAGTCGAACGTTGAAAAAATGGTCAATATTGATGAAATTTTAACATTTAATCTTTTGACTTTAAATGACGGTTGGATGTGAGTTATTACTTTTTCAACTAAAATAAGTGTGTTTAAAGTCATTTCTGTGCCTGAAATTGGTCAAAATTGAAGATTTTGAGTAAGCAAAACTCTGTAAAAATGGCAATTTTGGTCACTGTGAGGGTTTAAAAAGTGGTTATTCAACAAGAGGCCCGATCCAAATGACATTTTGAATCATTTTTGGTAGAGTCCAAAAAATCCATTTTCTGATGAAAAACGATGACCCCGGACCAATCGAACTTTGAAAAAATGGTCAATATTGATGACATTTTAACATTTAATCTTTTGACTTTAAATGACGGTTGGATGTGAGTTATTACTTTTTCAACTAAAATAAGTGTGTTTAAAGTCATTTCTGTGCCTGAAATTGGTCAAAATTGAAGATTTTGAGTAAGCAAAACTCTGTAAAAATGGCAATTTTGGTCACTGTGAGGGTTTAAAAAGTGGTTATTCAACATGAGGCACGATCCAAATGACATTTTGAAACATTTTTGGTAGAGTCCAAAAAATCAATTTTCTGATGAAAAACGATGACCCGGACCAGTCGAACGTTGAAAAAATGGTCAATATTGATGAAATTTTAACATTTAATCTTTTGACTTTAAATGACGGTTGGATGTGAGTTGTTACTTTTTCAACTAAAATAAGTGTGTTTAAAGTCATTTCTGTGCCTGAAATTGGTCAAAATTGAAGATTTTGAGTAAGCAAAACTCTGTAAAAATGGCAATTTTGGTCACTGTGAGGGTTTAAAAAGTGGTTATTCAACAAGAGGCCCGATCCAAATTACATTTTGAATCATTTTTGGTAGAGTCCAAAAAATCAATTTTCTGATGAAAAACGATGACCCCGGACCAGTCGAACGTTGAAAAAATGGTCAATATTGATGAAATTTTAACATTTAATCTTTTGACTTTAAATGACGGTTGGATGTGAATTATTACTTTTTCAACTAAAATAAGTGTGTTTAAAGTCATTTCTGTGCCTGAAATTGGTCAAATTTGAAGCTTTTGAGTAAGAAAAACTCTGTAAAAATCGCAATTTTGGTCACTGTTAGGGTTTAAAAAGTGGTTATTCAACATGAGGACCGATCCAAATGACATTTTGAATCATTTTTGGTAGAGTCCAAAAAATCAATTTTCTGATGAAAAACATTGACCCCGGACCAGTCGAACGTTGAAAAAATGGTCAATATTGATGAAATTTTAACATTTAATCTTTTGACTTTAAATGACGGTTGGATGTGAGTTATTACTTTTTCAACTAAAATAAGTGTGTTTAAAGTCATTTCTGTGCCTGAAATTGGTCAAATTTAAAAGTTTTGAGTAAGCAAAACTCTGTAAAAATGGCAATTTTGGTCACTGTGAGGGTTTAAAAAGTGGTTATTCAACATGAGGCCCGATCCAAATGACATTTTGAATCAGTTTTGGTAGAGTCCAAAAAATCAATTTTCTGATGAAAAACGATGACCCCGGACCAGTCGAACTTTGAAAAAATGGTCAATATTGATGAAATTTTAACATTTAATCTTTTGACTTTAAATGACAGTTGGATGTGAGTTTTTACTTTTTCAACTAAAATAAGTGTGTTTAAAGTCATTTCTGTGCCTGAAATTGGTCAAAATTGAAGATTTTGAGTAAGCAAAACTCTGTAAAAATGGCAATTTTGGTCACTGTGAGGGTTTAAAAAGTGGTTATTCAACATGAGGCACGATCCAAATGACATTTTGAAACATTTTTGGTAGAGTCCAAAAAATCCATTTTTTGATGAAAAACGATGACCCCGGACCAGTCGAACGTTGAAAAAATGGTCAATATTGATGAAATTTTAACAATTAATCTTTTGACTTTAAATGACGGTTGGATGTGAGTTATTACTTTTTCAACTAAAATAAGTGTGTTTAAAGTCATTTCTGTGCCTGAAATTGGTCAAAATTGAAGATTTTGAGTAAGCAAAACTCTGTAAAAATGGCAATTTTGGTCACTGTGAAGGTTTAAAAAGTGGTTATTCAACATGAGGCCCGATCCAAATGACATTTTGAATCATTTTTGGTAGAGTCCAAAAAATCAATTTTCTGATGAAAAACGATGACCCCGGACCAGTCGAACGTTGAAAAAATAGTCAATATTAATGAAATTTTAACATTTAATCATTTGACTTTAAATGACGGTTGGATGTGAGTTATTACTTTTTCAACTAAAATAAGTGTGTTTAAAGTCATTTCTGTGCCTGAAATTGGTCAAATTTAAAAGTTTTGAGTAAGCAAAACTCTGTAAAAATGGCAATTTTGGTCACTGTGAGGGTTTAAAAAGTGGTTATTCAACATGAGGCACTATCCAAATGACATTTTGAAACATTTTTGGTAGAGTCCAACAAATCCATTTTCTGATGAAAAACGATGACCCCGGACCAGTCGAACGTTGAAAAAATGGTCAATATTGATGAAATTTTAACATTTAATCTTTTGACTTTAAATGACGGTTGGATGTGAGTTATTACTTTTTCAACTAAAATAAGTGTGTTTAAAGTCATTTCTGTGCCTGAAATTGGTCAAAATTGAAGATTTTGAGTAAGCAAAACTCTGTAAAAATGGCAATTTTGGTCACTGTGAGGGTTTAAAAAGTGGTTATTCAACAAGAGGCCCGATCCAAATGACATTTTGAATCATTTTTGGTAGAGTCCAAAAAATCCATTTTCTGATGAAAAACGATGACCCCGGACCAATCGAACTTTGAAAAAATTGTCAATATTGATGAAATTTTAACATTTAATCTTTTGACTTTAAATGACGGTTGGATGTGAGTTTTTACTTTTTCAACTAAAATAAGTGTGTTTAAAGTCATTTCTGTGCCTGAAATTGGTCAAAATTGAAGATTTTGAGTAAGCAAAACTCTGTAAAAATGGCAATTTTGGTCACTGTGAGGGTTTAAAAAGTGGTTATTCAACATGAGGCACGATCCAAATGACATTTTGAAACATTTTTGGTAGAGTCCAAAAAATCCATTTTCTGATGAAAAACGATGACCCTGGACCAGTCGAACGTTGAAAAAATGGTCAATATTGATGACATTTTAACATTTAATCTTTTGACTTTAAATGACGGTTGGATGTGAGTTATTACTTTTTCAACTAAAATAAGTGTGTTTAAAGTCATTTCTGTGCCTGAAATTGGTCAAAATTGAAGATTTTGAGTAAGCAAAACTCTGTAAAAATGGCAATTTTGGTCACTGTGAGGGTTTAAAAAAGTGGTTATTCAACATGAGGCACTATCCAAATGACATTTTGAAACATTTTTGGTAGAGTCCAACAAATCCATTTTCTGATGAAAAACGATGACCCCGGACCAGTCGAACGTTGAAAAAATGGTCAATATTGATGAAATTTTAACATTTAATCTTTTGACTTTAAATGACGGTTGGATGGGAGTTATTACTTTTTCAACTAAAATAAGTGTGTTTAAAGTCATTTCTGTGCCTGAAATTGGTCAAAATTGAAGATTTTGAGTAAGCAAAACTATGTAAAAATGGCAATTTTGGTCACTGTGAGGGTTTAAAAAGTGGTTATTCAACAAGAGGCCCGATCCATATTACATTTTGAATCATTTTTGGTAGAGTCCAAAAAATCAATTTTCTGATGAAAAACGATGACCCCGGACCAGTCGAACGTTGAAAAAATGGTCAATATTGATGAAATTTTAACATTTAATCTTTTGACTTTAAATGACGGTTGGATGTGAATTATTACTTTGTCAACTAAAATAAGTGTGTTTAAAGTCATTTCTGTGCCTGAAATTGGTCAAATTTGAAGCTTTTGAGTAAGAAAAACTCTGTAAAAATCGCAATTTTGGTCACTGTTAGGGTTTAAAAAGTGGTTATTCAACATGAGGACCGATCCAAATGACATTTTGAATCATTTTTGGTAGAGTCCAAAAAATCAATTTTCTGATGAAAAACAATGACCCCGGACCAGTCGAACGTTGAAAAAATGGTCAATATTGATGAAATTTTAACATTTAATCTTTTGACTTTAAATGACGGTTGGATGTGAGTTATTACTTTTTCAACTAAAATAAGTGTGTTTAAAGTCATTTCTGTGCCTGAAATTGGTCAAATTTAAAAGTTTTGAGTAAGCAAAACTCTGTAAAAATGGCAATTTTGGTCACTGTGAGGGTTTAAAAAGTGGTTATTCAACATGAGGCCCGATCCAAATGACATTTTGAATCAGTTTTGGTAGAGACCAAAAAATCAATTTTCTGATGAAAAACGATGACCCCGGACCAGTCAAACGTTGAAAAAATGGTCAATATTGATGAAATTTTAACATTTAATCTTTTGACTTTAAATGACGGTTGGATGTGAGTTATTACTTTTTCAACTAAAATAAGTGTGTTTAAAGTCATTTCTGTGCCTGAAATTGGTCAAAATTGAAGATTTTGAGTAAGCAAAACTCTGTAAAAATGGCAATTTTGGTCACTGTGAGGGTTTAAAAAGTGGTTATTCAACATGAGGCACTATCCAAATGACATTTTGAAACATTTTTGGGAGAGTCCAACAAATCCATTTTCTGATGAAAAACGATGACCCCGGACCAGTCGAACGTTGAAAAAATGGTCAATGTTGATGAAATTTTAACATTTAATCTTTTGACTTTAAATGACGGTTGGATGTGAGTTATTACTTTTTCAACTAAAATAAGTGTGTTTAACCCCTTCGAGGCTAATGACGAGCTGGGCTCGTCATGGCGCTTACCTGCCGTGCGCGGATGACAAGGCCAGCTCGTCATAAAACAATGAAGAATAATAAAACCCAGCGCAGGACGGGAAAACGCCTAGCAGCCATGGGGTTAAAGTCATTTCTGTGCCTGAAATTGGTCAAAATTGAAGATTTTGAGTAAGCAAAACTCTGTAAAAATGGCAATTTTGGTCACTGTGAGGGTTTAAAAAGTGGTTATTCAACAAGAGGCCCGATCCAAATTACATTTTGAATCATTTTTGGTAGAGTCCAAAAAATCAATTTTCTGATGAAAAACGATGACCCCGGACCAGTCGAACGTTGAAAAAATGGTCAATATTGATGAAATTTTAACATTTAATCTTTTGACTTTAAATGACGGTTGGATGTGAATTATTACTTTTTCAACTAAAATAAGTGTGTTTAAAGTCATTTCTGTGCCTGAAATTGGTCAAATTTGAAGCTTTTGAGTAAGAAAAACTCTGTAAAAATCGCAATTTTGGTCACTGTTAGGGTTTAAAAAGTGGTTATTCAACATGAGGCCCGATCCAAATGACATTTTGAATCATTTTTGGTAGAGTCCAAAAAATCAATTTTCTGATGAAAAACAATGTATCCGGACCAGTCGAACGTTGAAAAAATGGTCAATATTGATGAAATTTTAACATTTAATCTTTTGACTTTAAATGACGGTTGGATGTGAGTTATTACTTTTTCAACTAAAATAAGTATGTTTAAAGTCATTTCTGTGCCTGAAATTGGTCAAATTTAAAAGTTTTGAGTAAGCAAAACTCTGTAACAATGGCAATTTTGGTCACTGTGAGGGTTTAAAAAGTGGTTATTCAACATGAGGCCCGATCCAAATGACATTTTGAATCAGTTTTGGTAGAGTCCAAAAAATCAATTTTCTGATGAAAAACGATGACCCCGGACCAGTCGAACTTTGAAAAAATGGTCAATATTGATGACATTTCAACATTTAATCTTTTTACTTTAAATGACAGTTGGATGTGAGTTTTTACTTTTTCAACTAAAATAAGTGTGTTTAAAGTCATTTCTGTGCCTGAAATTGGTCAAAATTGAAGATTTTGAGTAAGCAAAACTCTGTAAAAATGGCAATTTTGGTCACTGTGAGGGTTTAAAAAGTGGTTATTCAACATGAGGCACGATCCAAATGACATTTTGAAACATTTTTGGTAGAGTCCAAAAAATCCATTTTTTGATGAAAAACGATGACCCCGGACCAGTCGAACGTTGAAAAAATGGTCAATATTGATGAAATTTTAACAATTAATCTTTTGACTTTAAATGACGGTTGGATGTGAGTTATTACTTTTTCAACTAAAATAAGTGTGTTTAAAGTCATTTCTGTGCCTGAAATTGGTCAAAATTGAAGATTTTGAGTAAGCAAAACTCTGTAAAAATGGCAATTTTGGTCACTGTGAGGGTTTAAAAAGTGGTTATTCAACATGAGGCCCGATCCAAATGACATTTTGAATCATTTTTGGTAGAGTCCAAAAAATCAATTTTCTGATGAAAAACGATGACCCCGGACCAGTCGAACGTTGAAAAAATAGTCAATATTAATGAAATTTTAACATTTAATCATTTGACTTTAAATGACGGTTGGATGTGAGTTATTACTTTTTCAACTAAAATAAGTGTGTTTAAAGTCATTTCTGTGCCTGAAATTGGTCAAATTTAAAAGTTTTGAGTAAGCAAAACTCTGTAAAAATGGCAATTTTGGTCACTGTGAGGGTTTAAAAAGTGGTTATTCAACATGAGGCCCGATCCAAATGACATTTTGAATCAGTTTTGGTAGAGACCAAAAAATCAATTTTCTGATGAAAAACGATGACCCCGGACCAGTCGAACGTTGAAAAAATGGTCAATATTGATGAAATTTTAACATTTAATCTTTTGACTTTAAATGACGGTTGGATGTGAGTTATTACTTTTTCAACTAAAATAAGTGTGTTTAAAGTCATTTCTGTGCCTGAAATTGGTCAAAATTGAAGATTTTGAGTAAGCAAAACTCTGTAAAAATGGCAATTTTGGTCACTGTGAGGGTTTAAAAAGTGGTTATTCAACATGAGGCACTATCCAAATGACATTTTGAAACATTTTTGGTAGAGTCCAACAAATCCATTTTCTGATGAAAAACGATGACCCCGGACCAGTCGAACGTTGAAAAAATGGTCAATATTGATGAAATTTTAACATTTAATCTTTTGACTTTAAATGACGGGTGGATGTGAGTTATTACTTTTTCAACTAAAATAAGTGTGTTTAAAGTCATTTCTGTGCCTGAAATTGGTCAAAATTGAAGATTTTGAGTAAGCAAAACTCTGTAAAAATGGCAATTTTGGTCACTGTGAGGGTTTAAAAAGTGGTTATTCAACATGAGGCCCGATCCAAATGAGATTTTGAATCATTTTTGGTAGAGTCCAAAAAATCCATTTTCTGATGAAAAACGATGACCCCGGACCAGTCGAACTTTGAAAAAATGGTCAATATTAATGAAATTTTAACATTTAATCATTTGACTTTAAATGACGGTTGGATGTGAGTTATTACTTTTTCAACTAAAATAAGTGTGTTTAAAGTCATTTCTGTGCCTGAAATTGGTCAAATTTAAAAGTTTTGAGTAAGCAAAACTCTGTAAAAATGGCAATTTTGGTCACTGTGAGGGTTTAAAAAGTGATTATTCAACATGAGGCCCGATCCAAATGACATTTTGAATCAGTTTTGGTAGAGACCAAAAAATCAATTTTCTGATGAAAAACGATGACCCCGGACCAGTCGAACGTTGAAAAAATGGTCAATATTGATGACATTTTAACATTTAATCTTTTGACTTTAAATGACGGTTGGATGTGAATTTTTACTTTTTCAACTAAAATAAGTGTGTTTAAAGTCATTTCTGTGCCTGAAATTGGTCAAATTTGAAGCTTTTGAGTAAGAAAAACCCTGTAAAAATCGCAATTTTGGTCACTGTTAGGGTTTAAAAAGTGGTTATTCAACATGAGGCCCGATCCAAATGACATTTTGAATCAGTTTTGGTAGAGACCAAAAAATCAATTTTCTGATGAAAAACGATGACCCCGGAGCAGTCGAACGTTGAAAAAATGGTCAATATTGATGAAATTTTAACATTTAATCTTTTGACTTTAAATGACGGTTGGATGTGAGTTATTACTTTTTCAACTCAAATAAGTGTGTTTAAAGTCATTTCTGTGCCTGAAATTGGTCAAATTTGAAGCTTTTGAGTAAGCAAAACTCTGTAAAAATGACAATTTTGGTCACTGTGAGGGTTTAAAAAGAGGTTATTCAACATGAGGCACGATACAAATGACATTTTGAATCATTTTTGGTAGAGTCCAAAAAATCCATTTTCTGATGAAAAACGATGACCCCGGACCAGTCGAACGTTGAAAAAATGGTCAATATTGATGAAATTTTAACATTTAATCTTTTGACTTTAAATGACGGTTGGATGTGAGTTGTTACTTTTTCAACTAAAATAAGTGTGTTTAAAGTCATTTCTGTGCCTGAAATTGGTCAAAATTGAAGATTTTGAGTAAGCAAAACTCTGTAAAAATGGCAATTTTGGTCACTGTGAGGGTTTAAAAAGTGGTTATTCAACAAGAGGCCCGATCCAAATTACATTTTGCATCATTTTTGGTAGAGTCCAAAAAATCAATTTTCTGATGAAAAACGATGACCCCGGACCAGTCGAACGTTGAAAAAATGGTCAATATTGATGAAATTTTAACATTTAATCTTTTGACTTTAAATGACGGTTGGATGTGAATTATTACTTTTTCAACTAAAATAAGTGTGTTTAAAGTCATTTCTGTGCCTGAAATTGGTCAAATTTGAAGCTTTTGAGTAAGAAAAACTCTGTAAAAATCGCAATTTTGGTCACTGTTAGGGTTTAAAAAGTGGTTATTCAACATGAGGCCCGATTCAAATGACATTTTGAATCATTTTTGGTAGAGTCCAAAAAATCAATTTTCTGATGAAAAACAATGACCCCGGACCAGTCGAACGTTGAAAAAATGGTCAATATTGATGAAATTTTAACATTTAATCTTTTGACTTTAAATGACGGTTGGATGTGAGTTATTACTTTTTCAACTAAAATAAGTGTGTTTAAAGTCATTTCTGTGCCTGAAATTGGTCAAAATTGAAGATTTTGAGTAAGCAAAACTCTGTAAAAATGGCAATTTTGGTCACTGTGAGGGTTTAAAAAGTGGTTATTCAACATGAGGAACGATCCAAATGACATTTTGAAACATTTTTGGTAGAGTCCAAAAAATCCATTTTTTGATGAAAAACGATGACCCCGGACCAGTCGAACGTTGAAAAAATGGTCAATATTGATGAAATTTTAACATTTAATCTTTTGACTTTAAATGACGGTTGGATGTGAGTTATTACTTTTTCAACTCAAATAAGTGTGTTTAAAGTCATTTCTGTGCCTGAAATTGGTCAAATTTGAAGCTTTTGAGTAAGCAAAACTCTGTAAAAATGACAATTTTGGTCACTGTGAGGGTTTAAAAAGAGGTTATTCAACATGAGGCACGATACAAATGACATTTTGAATCATTTTTGGTAGAGTCCAAAAAATCCATTTTCTGATGAAAAACGATGACCCCGGACCAGTCGAACGTTGAAAAAATGGTCAATATTGATGAAATTTTAACATTTAATCTTTTGACTTTAAATGTTGGTTGGATGTGAGTTGTTACTTTTTCAACTAAAATAAGTGTGTTTAAAGTCATTTCTGTGCCTGAAATTGGTCAAAATTGAAGATTTTGAGTAAGCAAAACTCTGTAAAAATGGCAATTTTGGTCACTGTGAGGGTTTAAAAAGTGGTTATTCAACAAGAGGCCCGATCCAAATTACATTTTGCATCATTTTTGGTAGAGTCCAAAAAATCAATTTTCTGATGAAAAACGATGACCCCGGACCAGTCGAACGTTGAAAAAATGGTCAATATTGATGAAATTTTAACATTTAATCTTTTGACTTTAAATGACGGTTGGATGTGAATTATTACTTTTTCAACTAAAATAAGTGTGTTTAAAGTCATTTCTGTGCCTGAAATTGGTCAAATTTGAAGCTTTTGAGTAAGAAAAACTCTGTAAAAATCGCAATTTTGGTCACTGTTAGGGTTTAAAAAGTGGTTATTCAACATGAGGCCCGATTCAAATGACATTTTGAATCATTTTTGGTAGAGTCCAAAAAATCAATTTTCTGATGAAAAACAATGACCCCGGACCAGTCGAACGTTGAAAAAATGGTCAATATTGATGAAATTTTAACATTTAATCTTTTGACTTTAAATGACGGTTGGATGTGAGTTATTACTTTTTCAACTAAAATAAGTGTGTTTAAAGTCATTTCTGTGCCTGAAATTGGTCAAAATTGAAGATTTTGAGTAAGCAAAACTCTGTAAAAATGGCAATTTTGGTCACTGTGAGGGTTTAAAAAGTGGTTATTCAACATGAGGAACGATCCAAATGACATTTTGAAACATTTTTGGTAGAGTCCAAAAAATCCATTTTTTGATGAAAAACGATGACCCCGGACCAGTCGAACGTTGAAAAAATGGTCAATATTGATGAAATTTTAACAATTAATCTTTTGACTTTAAATGACGGTTGGATGTGAGTTATTACTTTTTCAACTAAAATAAGTGTGTTTAAAGTCATTTCTGTGCCTGAAATTGGTCAAAATTGAAGATTTTGAGTAAGCAAAACTCTGTAAAAACTGGCAATTTTGGTCACTGTGAGGGTTTAAAAAGTGGTTATTCAACATGAGGCCCGATCCAAATGACATTTTGAATCATTTTTGGTAGAGTCCAAAAAATCAATTTTCTTATGAAAAACGATGACCCCGGACCAGTCGAACGTTGAAAAAATAGTCAATATTAATGAAATTTTAACATTTAATCATTTGACTTTAAATGACGGTTGGATGTGAGTTATTACTTTTTCAACTAAAATAAGTGTGTTTAAAGTCATTTCTGTGCCTGAAATTGGTCAAATTTAAAAGTTTTGAGTAAGCAAAACTCTGTAAAAATGGCAATTTTGGTCACTGTGAGGGTTTAAAAAGTGGTTATTCAACATGAGGCCCGATCCAAATGACATTTTGAATCAGTTTTGGTAGAGACCAAAAAATCAATTTTCTGATGAAAAACGATGACCCCGGACCAGTCGAACGTTGAAAAAATGGTCAATATTGATGAAATTTTAACATTTAATCTTTTGACTTTAAATGACACTTGGGTGTGATTTATTACTTTTTCAACTAAAATAAGTGTGTTTAAAGTCATTTCTGTGCCTGAAATTGGTCAAAATTGAAGATTTTGAGTAAGCAAAACTCTGTAAAAATGGCAATTTTGGTCACTGTGAGGGTTTAAAAAGTGGTTATTCAACATGAGGCCCGATCCAAATGACATTTTGAATCAGTTTTGGTAGAGACCAAAAAATCAATTTTCTGATGAAAAACGATGACCCCGGACCAGTCGAACGTTGAAAAAATGGTCAATATTGATGAAATTTTAACATTTAATCTTTTGACTTTAAATGACGGTTGGATGTGAATTATTACTTTTTCAACTAAAATAAGAATGTTTAAAGTCATTTCTGTGCCTGAAATTGGTCAAATTTGAAGCTTTTGAGTAAGAAAAACTCTGTAAAAATCGCAATTTTGGTCACTGTTAGGGTTTAAAAAGTGGTTATTCAACATGAGGCCCGATCCAAATGACATTTTGAATCATTTTTGGTAGAGTCCAAAAAATCAATTTTCTGATGAAAAACGATGACCCCGGACCAGTCGAACGTTGAAAAAATGGTCAATATTAATGAAATTTTAACATTTAATCATTTGACTTTAAATGACGGTTGGATGTGAGTTATTACTTTTTCAACTAAAATAAGTGTGTTTAAAGTCATTTCTGTGCCTGAAATTGGTCAAATTTAAAAGTTTTGAGTAAGCAAAACTCTGTAAAAATGGCAATTTTGGTCACTGTGAGGGTTTAAAAAGTGGTTATTCAACATGAGGCCCGATCCAAATGACATTTTGAAACATTTTTGTTAGAGTCCAAAAAATCAATTTTCTGATGAAAAACGATGACCCCGGACCAGTCGAACGTTAAAAAAATGGTCAATATTGATGACATTTTAACATTTAATCTTTTGACTTTAAATGACGGTTGGATGTGAGTTATTACTTTTTCAACTAAAATAAGTGTATTTAAAGTCATTTCTGTGCCTGAAATTGGTCAAAATTGAAGATTTTGAGTAAGCAAAACTCTGTAAAAATGGCAATTTTGGTCACTGTGAGGGTTTAAAAAGTGGTTATTCAACATGAGGCACGATCCAAATGACATTTTGAAACATTTTTGGTAGAGTCCAAAAAATCAATTTTCTGATGAAAAACGATGACCCGGACCAGTCGAACGTTGAAAAAATGGTCAATATTGATGAAATTTTAACATTTAATCTTTTGACTTTAAATGACGGTTGGATGTGAGTTGTTACTTTTTCAACTAAAATAAGTGTGTTTAAAGTCATTTCTGTGCCTGAAATTGGTCAAAATTGAAGATTTTGAGTAAGCAAAACTCTGTAAAAATGGCAATTTTGGTCACTGTGAGGGTTTAAAAAGTGGTTATTCAACAAGAGGCCCGATCCAAATTACATTTTGAATCATTTTTGGTAGAGTCCAAAAAATCAATTTTCTGATGAAAAACGATGACCCCGGACCAGTCGAACGTTGAAAAAATGGTCAATATTGATGAAATTTTAACATTTAATCTTTTGACTTTAAATGACGGTTGGATGTGAATTATTACTTTTTCAACTAAAATAAGTGTGTTTAAAGTCATTTCTGTGCCTGAAATTGGTCAAATTTGAAGCTTTTGAGTAAGAAAAACTCTGTAAAAATCGCAATTTTGGTCACTGTTAGGGTTTAAAAAGTGGTTATTCAACATGAGGACCGATCCAAATGACATTTTGAATCATTTTTGGTAGAGTCCAAAAAATCAATTTTCTGATGAAAAACAATGACCCCGGACCAGTCGAACGTTGAAAAAATGGTCAATATTGATGAAATTTTAACATTTAATCTTTTGACTTTAAATGACGGTTGGATGTGAGTTATTACTTTTTCAACTAAAATAAGTGTGTTTAAAGTCATTTCTGTGCCTGAAATTGGTCAAATTTAAAAGTTTTGAGTAAGCAAAACTCTGTAAAAATGGCAATTTTGGTCACTGTGAGGGTTTAAAAAGTGGTTATTCAACATGAGGCCCGATCCAAATGACATTTTGAATCAGTTTTGGTAGAGTCCAAAAAATCAATTTTCTGATGAAAAACGATGACCCCGGACCAGTCGAACGTTGAAAAAATGGTCAATATTGATGAAATTTTAACAATTAATCTTTTGACTTTAAATGACGGTTGGATGTGAGTTATTACTTTTTCAACTAAAATAAGTGTGTTTAAAGTCATTTCTGTGCCTGAAATTGGTCAAAATTGAAGATTTTGAGTAAGCAAAACTCTGTAAAAATGGCAATTTTGGTCACTGTGAAGGTTTAAAAAGTGGTTATTCAACATGAGGCCCGATCCAAATGACATTTTGAATCATTTTTGGTAGAGTCCAAAAAATCAATTTTCTGATGAAAAACGATGACCCCGGACCAGTCGAACGTTGAAAAAATAGTCAATATTAATGAAATTTTAACATTTAATCATTTGACTTTAAATGACGGTTGGATGTGAGTTATTACTTTTTCAACTAAAATAAGTGTGTTTAAAGTCATTTCTGTGCCTGAAATTGGTCAAATTTAAAAGTTTTGAGTAAGCAAAACTCTGTAAAAATGGCAATTTTGGTCACTGTGAGGGTTTAAAAAGTGGTTATTCAACATGAGGCCCGATCCAAATGACATTTTGAATCAGTTTTGGTAGAGACCAAAAAATCAATTTTCTGATGAAAAACGATGACCCCGGACCAGTCGAACGTTGAAAAAATGGTCAATATTGATGAAATTTTAACATTTAATCTTTTGACTTTAAATGACGGTTGGATGTGAGTTATTACTTTTTCAACTAAAATAAGTGTGTTTAAAGTCATTTCTGTGCCTGAAATTGGTCAAAATTGAAGATTTTGAGTAAGCAAAACTCTGTAAAAATGGCAATTTTGGTCACTGTGAGGGTTTAAAAAGTGTTTATTCAACATGAGGCACTATCCAAATGACATTTTGAAACATTTTTGGTAGAGTCCAACAAATCCATTTTCTGATGAAAAACGATGACCCCGGACCAGTCGAACGTTGAAAAAATGGTCAATATTGATGACATTTTAACATTTAATCTTTTGACTTTAAATGACGGTTGGATGTGAGTTATTACTTTTTCAACTAAAATAAGTGTGTTTAAAGTCATTTCTGTGCCTGAAATTGGTCAAAATTGAAGATTTTGAGTAAGCAAAACTCTGTAAAAATGGCAATTTTGGTCACTGTGAGGGTTTAAAAAGTGGTTATTCAACAAGAGGCCCGATCCAAATTACATTTTGAATCATTTTTGGTAGAGTCCAAAAAATCAATTTTCTGATGAAAAACGATGACCCCGGACCAGTCGAACGTTGAAAAAATGGTCAATATTGATGAAATTTTAACATTTAATCTTTTGACTTTAAATGACGGTTGGATGTGAATTATTACTTTTTCAACTAAAATAAGTGTGTTTAAAGTCATTTCTGTGCCTGAAATTGGTCAAATTTGAAGCTTTTGAGTAAGAAAAACTCTGTAAAAATCGCAATTTTGGTCACTGTTAGGGTTTAAAAAGTGGTTATTCAACATGAGGCCCGATCCAAATGACATTTTGAATCATTTTTGGTAGAGTCCAAAAAATCAATTTTCTGATGAAAAACAATGACCCCGGACCAGTCGAACGTTGAAAAAATGGTCAATATTGATGAAATTTTAACATTTAATCTTTTGACTTTAAATGACGGTTGGATGTGAGTTATTACTTTTTCAACTAAAATAAGTGTGTTTAAAGTCATTTCTGTGCCTGAAATTGGTCAAATTTAAAAGTTTTGAGTAAGCAAAACTCTGTAAAAATGGCAATTTTGGTCACTGTGAGGGTTTAAAAAGTGGTTATTCAACATGAGGCCCGATCCAAATGACATTTTGAATCAGTTTTGGTAGAGTCCAAAAAATCAATTTTCTGATGAAAAACGATGACCCCGGACCAGTCGAACTTTGAAAAAATGGTCAATATTGATGAAATTTTAACATTTAATCTTTTGACTTTAAATGACAGTTGGATGTGAGTTTTTACTTTTTCAACTAAAATAAGTGTGTTTAAAGTCATTTCTGTGCCTGAAATTGGTCAAAATTGAAGATTTTGAGTAAGCAAAACTCTGTAAAAATGGCAATTTTGGTCACTGTGAGGGTTTAAAAAGTGGTTATTCAACATGAGGCACGATCCAAATGACATTTTGAAACATTTTTGGTAGAGTCCAAAAAATCCATTTTTTGATGAAAAACGATGACCCCGGACCAGTCGAACGTTGAAAAAATGGTCAATATTGATGAAATTTTAACATTTAATCTTTTGACTTTAAATGACGGTTGGATGTGAGTTATTACTTTTTCAACTAAAATAAGTGTGTTTAAAGTCATTTCTGTGCCTGAAATTGTTCAAAATTGAAGATTTTGAGTAAGCAAAACTCTGTAAAAATGGCAATTTTGGTCACTGTGAGGGTTTAAAAAGTGGTTATTCAACATGAGGCCCGATCCAAATGACATTTTGAATCATTTTTGGTAGAGTCCAAAAAATTTATTTTCTGATGAAAAACGATGACCCCGGACCAGTCGAACTTTGAAAAAATAGTCAATATTAATGAAATTTTAACATTTAATCATTTGACTTTAAACGACGGTTGGATGTGAGTTATTACTTTTTCAACTAAAATAAGTGTGTTTAAAGTCATTTCTGTGCCTGAAATTGGTCAAATTTAAAAGTTTTGAGTAAGCAAAACTCTGTAAAAATGGCAATTTTGGTCACTGTGAGGGTTTAAAAAGTGGTTATTCAACATGAGGCCCGATCCAAATGACATTTTGAATCAGTTTTGGTAGAGACCAAAAAATCAATTTTCTGATGAAAAACGATGACCCCGGACCAGTCGAACGTTGAAAAAATGGTCAATATTGATGAAATTTTAACATTTAATCTTTTGACTTTAAATGACGGTTGGATGTGAGTTATTACTTTTTCAACTAAAATAAGTGTGTTTAAAGTCATTTCTGTGCCTGAAATTGGTCAAAATTGAAGATTTTGAGTAAGCAAAACTCTGTAAAAATGGCAATTTTGGTCACTGTGAGGGTTTAAAAAGTGGTTATTCAACATGAGGCACTATCCAAATGACATTTTGAAACATTTTTGGTAGAGTCCAACAAATCCATTTTCTGATGAAAAACGATGACCCCGGACCAGTCGAACGTTGAAAAAATGGTCAATATTGATGACATTTTAACATTTATTCTTTTGACTTTAAATGACGGTTGGATGTGAGTTATTACTTTTTCAACTAAAATAAGTGTGTTTAAAGTCATTTCTGTGCCTGAAATTGTTCAAAATTGAAGATTTTGAGTAAGCAAAACTCTGTAAAAATGGCAATTTTGGTCACTGTGAGGGTTTAAAAAGTGGTTATTCAACATGAGGCCCGATCCAAATGACATTTTGAATCATTTTTGGTAGAGTCCAAAAAATCAATTTTCTGATGAAAAACGATGACCCCGGACCAGTCGAACTTTGAAAAAATGGTCAATATTAATGAAATTTTAACATTTAATCATTTGACTTTAAATGACGGTTGGATGTGAGTTATTACTTTTTCAACTAAAATAAGTGTGTTTAAAGTCATTTCTGTGCCTGAAATTGGTCAAATTTAAAAGTTTTGAGTAAGCAAAACTCTGTAAAAATGGCAATTTTGGTCACTGTGAGGGTTTAAAAAGTGATTATTCAACATGAGGCCCGATCCAAATGACATTTTGAATCAGTTTTGGTAGAGACCAAAAAATCAATTTTCTGATGAAAAACGATGACCCCGGACCAGTCGAACGTTGAAAAAATGGTCAATATTGATGAAATTTTAACATTTAATCTTTTGACTTTAAATGACGGTTGGATGTGAATTATTACTTTTTCAACTAAAATAAGTGTGTTTAAAGTCATTTCTGTGCCTGAAATTGGTCAAATTTGAAGCTTTTGAGTAAGAAAAACTCTGTAAAAATCGCAATTTTGGTCACTGTGAGGGTTTAAAAAGTGGTTATTCAACATGAGGCCCGATCCAAATGACATTTTGAATCATTTTTGGTAAAGTCCAAAAAATCAATTTTCTGATGAAAAACGATGACCCCGGACCAGTCGAACGTTGAAAAAATGGTCAATATTAATGAAATTTTAACATTTAATCATTTGACTTTAAATGACGGTTGGATGTGAGTTATTACTTTTTCAACTAAAATAAGTGTGTTTAAAGTCATTTCTGTGCCTGAAATTGGTCAAATTTAAAAGTTTTGAGTAAGCAAAACTCTGTAAAAATGGCAATTTTGGTCACTGTGAGGGTTTAAAAAGTGGTTATTCAACATGAGGCACGATCCAAATGACATTTTGAAACATTTTTGGTAGAGTCCAAAAAATCCATTTTTTGATGAAAAACGATGACCCCGGACCAGTCGAACGTTGAAAAAATGGTCAATATTGATGAAATTTTAACATTTAATCTTTTGACTTTAAATGACTGTTGGATGTGAGTTATTACTTTTTCAACTAAAATAAGTGTGTTTAAAGTCATTTCTGTGCCTGAAATTGTTCAAAATTGAAGATTTTGAGTAAGCAAAACTCTGTAAAAATGGCAATTTTGGTCACTGTGAGGGTTTAAAAAGTGGTTATTCAACATGAGGCCCGATCCAAATGACATTTTGAATCAGTTTTGGTAGAGACCAAAAAATCAATTTTCTGATGAAAAACGATGACCCCGGACCAGTCGAACGTTGAAAAAATGGTCAATATTGATGAAATTTTAACATTTAATCTTTTGACTTTAAATGACGGTTGGATGTGAGTTATTACTTTTTCAACTAAAATAAGTGTGTTTAAAGTCATTTCTGTGCCTGAAATTGGTCAAAATTGAAGATTTTGAGTAAGCAAAACTCTGTAAAAATGGCAATTTTGGTCACTGTGAGGGTTTAAAAAGTGGTTATTCAACATGAGGCACTATCCAAATGACATTTTGAAACATTTTTGGTAGAGTCCAACAAATCCATTTTCTGATGAAAAACGATGACCCCGGACCAGTCGAACGTTGAAAAAATGGTCAATATTGATGACATTTTAACATTTATTCTTTTGACTTTAAATGACGGTTGGATGTGAGTTATTACTTTTTCAACTAAAATAAGTGTGTTTAAAGTCATTTCTGTGCCTGAAATTGTTCAAAATTGAAGATTTTGAGTAAGCAAAACTCTGTAAAAATGGCAATTTTGGTCACTGTGAGGGTTTAAAAAGTGGTTATTCAACATGAGGCCCGATCCAAATGACATTTTGAATCATTTTTGGTAGAGTCCAAAAAATCAATTTTCTGATGAAAAACGATGACCCCGGACCAGTCGAACTTTGAAAAAATGGTCAATATTAATGAAATTTTAACATTTAATCATTTGACTTTAAATGACGGTTGGATGTGAGTTATTACTTTTTCAACTAAAATAAGTGTGTTTAAAGTCATTTCTGTGCCTGAAATTGGTCAAATTTAAAAGTTTTGAGTAAGCAAAACTCTGTAAAAATGGCAATTTTGGTCACTGTGAGGGTTTAAAAAGTGATTATTCAACATGAGGCCCGATCCAAATGACATTTTGAATCAGTTTTGGTAGAGACCAAAAAATCAATTTTCTGATGAAAAACGATGACCCCGGACCAGTCGAACGTTGAAAAAATGGTCAATATTGATGAAATTTTAACATTTAATCTTTTGACTTTAAATGACGGTTGGATGTGAATTATTACTTTTTCAACTAAAATAAGTGTGTTTAAAGTCATTTCTGTGCCTGAAATTGGTCAAATTTGAAGCTTTTGAGTAAGAAAAACTCTGTAAAAATCGCAATTTTGGTCACTGTGAGGGTTTAAAAAGTGGTTATTCAACATGAGGCCCGATCCAAATGACATTTTGAATCATTTTTGGTAAAGTCCAAAAAATCAATTTTCTGATGAAAAACGATGACCCCGGACCAGTCGAACGTTGAAAAAATGGTCAATATTAATGAAATTTTAACATTTAATCATTTGACTTTAAATGACGGTTGGATGTGAGTTATTACTTTTTCAACTAAAATAAGTGTGTTTAAAGTCATTTCTGTGCCTGAAATTGGTCAAATTTAAAAGTTTTGAGTAAGCAAAACTCTGTAAAAATGGCAATTTTGGTCACTGTGAGGGTTTAAAAAGTGGTTATTCAACATGAGGCCCGATCCAAATGACATTTTGAATCAGTTTTGGTAGAGACCAAAAAATCAATTTTCTGATGAAAAACGATGACCCCGGACCAGTCGAACGTTGAAAAAATGGTCAATATTGATGAAATTTTAACATTTAATCTTTTGACTTAAAATGATGGTTGGATGTGAATTATTACTTTTTCAACTAAAATAAGTGTGTTTAAAGTCATTTCTGTGCCTGAAATTGGTCAAATTTGAAGCTTTTGAGTAAGCAAAACTCTGTAAAAATGGCAATTTTGGTCACTGTGAGGGTTTAAAAAGAGGTTATTCAACATGAGGCACGATCCAAATGACATTTTGAATCATTTTTGGTAGAGTCCAAAAAATCCATTTTCTGATGAAAAACGATGACTCCGGACCAGTCGAACGTTGAAAAAATGGTCAATATTGATGAAATTTTAACATTTAATCTTTTGACTTTAAATGACGGTTGGATGTGAATTATTACTTTTTCAACTAAAATAAGTGTGTTTAAAGTCATTTCTGTGCCTGAAATTGGTCAAATTTGAAGCTTTTGAGTAAGAAAAACTCTGTAAAAATCGCAATTTTGGTCACTGTTAGGGTTTAAAAAGTGGTTATTCAACATGAGGCCCGATCCAAATGACATTTTGAATCATTTTTGGTAGAGTCCCAAAAATCAATTTTCTGATGAAAAACAATGACCCCGGACCAGTCGAACGTTGAAAAAATGGTCAATATTGATGAAATTTTAACATTTAATCTTTTGACTTTAAATGACGGTTGGATGTGAGTTATTACTTTTTCAACTAAAATAAGTGTGTTTAAAGTCATTTCTGTGCCTGAAATTGGTCAAATTAAAAAGTTTTGAGTAAGCAAAACTCTGTAAAAATGGCAATTTTGGTCACTGTGAGGGTTTAAAAAGTGGTTATTCAACATGAGGCCCGATCCAAATGACATTTTGAATCAGTTTTGGTAGAGTCCAAAAAATCAATTTTCTGATGAAAAACGATGACCCCGGACCAGTCGAACTTTGAAAAAATGGTCAATATTGATGAAATTTTAACATTTAATCTTTTGACTTTAAATGACAGTTGGATGTGAGTTTTTACTTTTTCAACTAAAATAAGTGTGTTTAAAGTCATTTCTGTGCCTGAAATTGGTCAAAATTGAAGATTTTGAGTAAGCAAAACTCTGTAAAAATGGCAATTTTGGTCACTGTGAGGGTTTAAAAAGTGGTTATTCAACATGAGGCACGATCCAAATGACATTTTGAAACATTTTTGGTAGAGTCCAAAAAATCCATTTTTTGATGAAAAACGATGACCCCGGACCAGTCGAACGTTGAAAAAATGGTCAATATTGATGAAATTTTAACATTTAATCTTTTGACTTTAAATGACTGTTGGATGTGAGTTATTACTTTTTCAACTAAAATAAGTGTGTTTAAAGTCATTTCTGTGCCTGAAATTGTTCAAAATTGAAGATTTTGAGTAAGCAAAACTCTGTAAAAATGGCAATTTTGGTCACTGTGAGGGTTTAAAAAGTGGTTATTCAACATGAGGCCCGATCCAAATGACATTTTGAATCATTTTTGGTAGAGTCCAAAAAATCAATTTTCTGATGAAAAACGATGACCCCGGACCAGTCGAACTTTGAAAAAATAGTCAATATTAATGAAATTTTAACATTTAATCATTTGACTTTAAACGACGGTTGGATGTGAGTTATTACTTTTTCAACTAAAATAAGTGTGTTTAAAGTCATTTCTGTGCCAGAAATTGGTCAAATTTAAAAGTTTTGAGTAAGCAAAACTCTGTAAAAATGGCAATTTTGGTCACTGTGAGGGTTTAAAAAGTGGTTATTCAACATGAGGCCCGATCCAAATGACATTTTGAATCAGTTTTGGTAGAGACCAAAAAATCAATTTTCTGATGAAAAACGATGACCCCGGACCAGTCGAACGTTGAAAAAATGGTCAATATTGATGAAATTTTAACATTTAATCTTTTGACTTTAAATGACGGTTGGATGTGAGTTATTACTTTTTCAACTAAAATAAGTGTGTTTAAAGTCATTTCTGTGCCTGAAATTGGTCAAATTTAAAAGTTTTGAGTAAGCAAAACTCTGTAAAAATGGCAATTTTGGTCACTGTGAGGGTTTAAAAAGTGGTTATTCAACATGAGGCCCGATCCAAATGACATTTTGAATCAGTTTTGGTAGAGTCCAAAAAATCAATTTTCTGATGAAAAACGATGACCCTGGACCAGTCGAACGTTGAAAAAATGGTCAATATTGATGAAATTTTAACATTTAATCTTTTGACTTTAAATGACGGTTGGATGTGAGTTATTACTTTTTCAACTAAAATAAGTGTGTTTAAAGTCATTTCTGTGCCTGAAATTGGTCAAAATTGAAGATTTTGAGTAAGCAAAACTCTGTAAAAATGGCAATTTTGGTCACTGTGAGGGTTTAAAAAGTGGTTATTCAACATGAGGCACGATCCAAATGACATTTTGAAACATTTTTGGTAGAGTCCAAAAAATCCATTTTCTGATGAAAAACGATGACCCTGGACCAGTCGAACGTTGAAAAAATGGTCAATATTGATGACATTTTAACATTTAATCTTTTGACTTTAAATGACGGTTGGATGTGAGTTATTACTTTTTCAACTAAAATAAGTGTGTTTAAAGTCATTTCTGTGCCTGAAATTGGTCAAATTTAAAAGTTTTGAGTAAGCAAAACTCTGTAAAAATGGCAATTTTGGTCACTGTGAGGGTTTAAAAAGTGGTTATTCAACATGAGGCCCGATCCAAATGACATTTTGAATCAGTTTTGGTAGAGTCCAAAAAATCAATTTTCTGATGAAAAACGATGACCCCGGACCAGTCGAACTTTGAAAAAATGGTCAATATTGATGAAATTTTAACATTTAATCTTTTGACTTTAAATGACAGTTGGATGTGAGTTTTTACTTTTTCAACTAAAATAAGTGTGTTTAAAGTCATTTCTGTGCCTGAAATTGGTCAAAATTGAAGATTTTGAGTAAGCAAAACTCTGTAAAAATGGCAATTTTGGTCACTGTGAGGGTTTAAAAAGTGGTTATTCAACATGAGGCACGATCCAAATGACATTTTGAAACATTTTTGGTAGAGTCCAAAAAATCCATTTTTTGATGAAAAACGATGACCCCGGACCAGTCGAACGTTGAAAAAATGGTCAATATTGATGAAATTTTAACATTTAATCTTTTGACTTTAAATGACGGTTGGATGTGAGTTATTACTTTTTCAACTAAAATAAGTGTGTTTAAAGTCATTTCTGTGCCTGAAATTGTTCAAAATTGAAGATTTTGAGTAAGCAAAACTCTGTAAAAATGGCAATTTTGGTCACTGTGAGGGTTTAAAAAGTGGTTATTCAACATGAGGCCCGATCCAAATGACATTTTGAATCATTTTTGGTAGAGTCCAAAAAATTTATTTTCTGATGAAAAACGATGACCCCGGACCAGTCGAACTTTGAAAAAATAGTCAATATTAATGAAATTTTAACATTTAATCATTTGACTTTAAACGACGGTTGGATGTGAGTTATTACTTTTTCAACTAAAATAAGTGTGTTTAAAGTCATTTCTGTGCCTGAAATTGGTCAAATTTAAAAGTTTTGAGTAAGCAAAACTCTGTAAAAATGGCAATTTTGGTCACTGTGAGGGTTTAAAAAGTGGTTATTCAACATGAGGCCCGATCCAAATGACATTTTGAATCAGTTTTGGTAGAGACCAAAAAATCAATTTTCTGATGAAAAACGATGACCCCGGACCAGTCGAACGTTGAAAAAATGGTCAATATTGATGAAATTTTAACATTTAATCTTTTGACTTTAAATGACGGTTGGATGTGAGTTATTACTTTTTCAACTAAAATAAGTGTGTTTAAAGTCATTTCTGTGCCTGAAATTGGTCAAAATTGAAGATTTTGAGTAAGCAAAACTCTGTAAAAATGGCAATTTTGGTCACTGTGAGGGTTTAAAAAGTGGTTATTCAACATGAGGCACTATCCAAATGACATTTTGAAACATTTTTGGTAGAGTCCAACAAATCCATTTTCTGATGAAAAACGATGACCCCGGACCAGTCGAACGTTGAAAAAATGGTCAATATTGATGACATTTTAACATTTATTCTTTTGACTTTAAATGACGGTTGGATGTGAGTTATTACTTTTTCAACTAAAATAAGTGTGTTTAAAGTCATTTCTGTGCCTGAAATTGTTCAAAATTGAAGATTTTGAGTAAGCAAAACTCTGTAAAAATGGCAATTTTGGTCACTGTGAGGGTTTAAAAAGTGGTTATTCAACATGAGGCCCGATCCAAATGACATTTTGAATCATTTTTGGTAGAGTCCAAAAAATCAATTTTCTGATGAAAAACGATGACCCCGGACCAGTCGAACTTTGAAAAAATGGTCAATATTAATGAAATTTTAACATTTAATCATTTGACTTTAAATGACGGTTGGATGTGAGTTATTACTTTTTCAACTAAAATAAGTGTGTTTAAAGTCATTTCTGTGCCTGAAATTGGTCAAATTTAAAAGTTTTGAGTAAGCAAAACTCTGTAAAAATGGCAATTTTGGTCACTGTGAGGGTTTAAAAAGTGATTATTCAACATGAGGCCCGATCCAAATGACATTTTGAATCAGTTTTGGTAGAGACCAAAAAATCAATTTTCTGATGAAAAACGATGACCCCGGACCAGTCGAACGTTGAAAAAATGGTCAATATTGATGAAATTTTAACATTTAATCTTTTGACTTTAAATGACGGTTGGATGTGAATTATTACTTTTTCAACTAAAATAAGTGTGTTTAAAGTCATTTCTGTGCCTGAAATTGGTCAAATTTGAAGCTTTTGAGTAAGAAAAACTCTGTAAAAATCGCAATTTTGGTCACTGTGAGGGTTTAAAAAGTGGTTATTCAACATGAGGCCCGATCCAAATGACATTTTGAATCATTTTTGGTAAAGTCCAAAAAATCAATTTTCTGATGAAAAACGATGACCCCGGACCAGTCGAACGTTGAAAAAATGGTCAATATTAATGAAATTTTAACATTTAATCATTTGACTTTAAATGACGGTTGGATGTGAGTTATTACTTTTTCAACTAAAATAAGTGTGTTTAAAGTCATTTCTGTGCCTGAAATTGGTCAAATTTAAAAGTTTTGAGTAAGCAAAACTCTGTAAAAATGGCAATTTTGGTCACTGTGAGGGTTTAAAAAGTGGTTATTCAACATGAGGCACGATCCAAATGACATTTTGAAACATTTTTGGTAGAGTCCAAAAAATCCATTTTTTGATGAAAAACGATGACCCCGGACCAGTCGAACGTTGAAAAAATGGTCAATATTGATGAAATTTTAACATTTAATCTTTTGACTTTAAATGACTGTTGGATGTGAGTTATTACTTTTTCAACTAAAATAAGTGTGTTTAAAGTCATTTCTGTGCCTGAAATTGTTCAAAATTGAAGATTTTGAGTAAGCAAAACTCTGTAAAAATGGCAATTTTGGTCACTGTGAGGGTTTAAAAAGTGGTTATTCAACATGAGGCCCGATCCAAATGACATTTTGAATCAGTTTTGGTAGAGACCAAAAAATCAATTTTCTGATGAAAAACGATGACCCCGGACCAGTCGAACGTTGAAAAAATGGTCAATATTGATGAAATTTTAACATTTAATCTTTTGACTTTAAATGACGGTTGGATGTGAGTTATTACTTTTTCAACTAAAATAAGTGTGTTTAAAGTCATTTCTGTGCCTGAAATTGGTCAAAATTGAAGATTTTGAGTAAGCAAAACTCTGTAAAAATGGCAATTTTGGTCACTGTGAGGGTTTAAAAAGTGGTTATTCAACATGAGGCACTATCCAAATGACATTTTGAAACATTTTTGGTAGAGTCCAACAAATCCATTTTCTGATGAAAAACGATGACCCCGGACCAGTCGAACGTTGAAAAAATGGTCAATATTGATGACATTTTAACATTTATTCTTTTGACTTTAAATGACGGTTGGATGTGAGTTATTACTTTTTCAACTAAAATAAGTGTGTTTAAAGTCATTTCTGTGCCTGAAATTGTTCAAAATTGAAGATTTTGAGTAAGCAAAACTCTGTAAAAATGGCAATTTTGGTCACTGTGAGGGTTTAAAAAGTGGTTATTCAACATGAGGCCCGATCCAAATGACATTTTGAATCATTTTTGGTAGAGTCCAAAAAATCAATTTTCTGATGAAAAACGATGACCCCGGACCAGTCGAACTTTGAAAAAATGGTCAATATTAATGAAATTTTAACATTTAATCATTTGACTTTAAATGACGGTTGGATGTGAGTTATTACTTTTTCAACTAAAATAAGTGTGTTTAAAGTCATTTCTGTGCCTGAAATTGGTCAAATTTAAAAGTTTTGAGTAAGCAAAACTCTGTAAAAATGGCAATTTTGGTCACTGTGAGGGTTTAAAAAGTGATTATTCAACATGAGGCCCGATCCAAATGACATTTTGAATCAGTTTTGGTAGAGACCAAAAAATCAATTTTCTGATGAAAAACGATGACCCCGGACCAGTCGAACGTTGAAAAAATGGTCAATATTGATGAAATTTTAACATTTAATCTTTTGACTTTAAATGACGGTTGGATGTGAATTATTACTTTTTCAACTAAAATAAGTGTGTTTAAAGTCATTTCTGTGCCTGAAATTGGTCAAATTTGAAGCTTTTGAGTAAGAAAAACTCTGTAAAAATCGCAATTTTGGTCACTGTGAGGGTTTAAAAAGTGGTTATTCAACATGAGGCCCGATCCAAATGACATTTTGAATCATTTTTGGTAAAGTCCAAAAAATCAATTTTCTGATGAAAAACGATGACCCCGGACCAGTCGAACGTTGAAAAAATGGTCAATATTAATGAAATTTTAACATTTAATCATTTGACTTTAAATGACGGTTGGATGTGAGTTATTACTTTTTCAACTAAAATAAGTGTGTTTAAAGTCATTTCTGTGCCTGAAATTGGTCAAATTTAAAAGTTTTGAGTAAGCAAAACTCTGTAAAAATGGCAATTTTGGTCACTGTGAGGGTTTAAAAAGTGGTTATTCAACATGAGGCCCGATCCAAATGACATTTTGAATCAGTTTTGGTAGAGACCAAAAAATCAATTTTCTGATGAAAAACGATGACCCCGGACCAGTCGAACGTTGAAAAAATGGTCAATATTGATGAAATTTTAACATTTAATCTTTTGACTTAAAATGATGGTTGGATGTGAATTATTACTTTTTCAACTAAAATAAGTGTGTTTAAAGTCATTTCTGTGCCTGAAATTGGTCAAATTTGAAGCTTTTGAGTAAGCAAAACTCTGTAAAAATGGCAATTTTGGTCACTGTGAGGGTTTAAAAAGAGGTTATTCAACATGAGGCACGATCCAAATGACATTTTGAATCATTTTTGGTAGAGTCCAAAAAATCCATTTTCTGATGAAAAACGATGACTCCGGACCAGTCGAACGTTGAAAAAATGGTCAATATTGATGAAATTTTAACATTTAATCTTTTGACTTTAAATGACGGTTGGATGTGAATTATTACTTTTTCAACTAAAATAAGTGTGTTTAAAGTCATTTCTGTGCCTGAAATTGGTCAAATTTGAAGCTTTTGAGTAAGAAAAACTCTGTAAAAATCGCAATTTTGGTCACTGTTAGGGTTTAAAAAGTGGTTATTCAACATGAGGCCCGATCCAAATGACATTTTGAATCATTTTTGGTAGAGTCCCAAAAATCAATTTTCTGATGAAAAACAATGACCCCGGACCAGTCGAACGTTGAAAAAATGGTCAATATTGATGAAATTTTAACATTTAATCTTTTGACTTTAAATGACGGTTGGATGTGAGTTATTACTTTTTCAACTAAAATAAGTGTGTTTAAAGTCATTTCTGTGCCTGAAATTGGTCAAATTAAAAAGTTTTGAGTAAGCAAAACTCTGTAAAAATGGCAATTTTGGTCACTGTGAGGGTTTAAAAAGTGGTTATTCAACATGAGGCCCGATCCAAATGACATTTTGAATCAGTTTTGGTAGAGTCCAAAAAATCAATTTTCTGATGAAAAACGATGACCCCGGACCAGTCGAACTTTGAAAAAATGGTCAATATTGATGAAATTTTAACATTTAATCTTTTGACTTTAAATGACAGTTGGATGTGAGTTTTTACTTTTTCAACTAAAATAAGTGTGTTTAAAGTCATTTCTGTGCCTGAAATTGGTCAAAATTGAAGATTTTGAGTAAGCAAAACTCTGTAAAAATGGCAATTTTGGTCACTGTGAGGGTTTAAAAAGTGGTTATTCAACATGAGGCACGATCCAAATGACATTTTGAAACATTTTTGGTAGAGTCCAAAAAATCCATTTTTTGATGAAAAACGATGACCCCGGACCAGTCGAACGTTGAAAAAATGGTCAATATTGATGAAATTTTAACATTTAATCTTTTGACTTTAAATGACTGTTGGATGTGAGTTATTACTTTTTCAACTAAAATAAGTGTGTTTAAAGTCATTTCTGTGCCTGAAATTGTTCAAAATTGAAGATTTTGAGTAAGCAAAACTCTGTAAAAATGGCAATTTTGGTCACTGTGAGGGTTTAAAAAGTGGTTATTCAACATGAGGCCCGATCCAAATGACATTTTGAATCATTTTTGGTAGAGTCCAAAAAATCAATTTTCTGATGAAAAACGATGACCCCGGACCAGTCGAACTTTGAAAAAATAGTCAATATTAATGAAATTTTAACATTTAATCATTTGACTTTAAACGACGGTTGGATGTGAGTTATTACTTTTTCAACTAAAATAAGTGTGTTTAAAGTCATTTCTGTGCCAGAAATTGGTCAAATTTAAAAGTTTTGAGTAAGCAAAACTCTGTAAAAATGGCAATTTTGGTCACTGTGAGGGTTTAAAAAGTGGTTATTCAACATGAGGCCCGATCCAAATGACATTTTGAATCAGTTTTGGTAGAGACCAAAAAATCAATTTTCTGATGAAAAACGATGACCCCGGACCAGTCGAACGTTGAAAAAATGGTCAATATTGATGAAATTTTAACATTTAATCTTTTGACTTTAAATGACGGTTGGATGTGAGTTATTACTTTTTCAACTAAAATAAGTGTGTTTAAAGTCATTTCTGTGCCTGAAATTGGTCAAATTTAAAAGTTTTGAGTAAGCAAAACTCTGTAAAAATGGCAATTTTGGTCACTGTGAGGGTTTAAAAAGTGGTTATTCAACATGAGGCCCGATCCAAATGACATTTTGAATCAGTTTTGGTAGAGTCCAAAAAATCAATTTTCTGATGAAAAACGATGACCCTGGACCAGTCGAACGTTGAAAAAATGGTCAATATTGATGAAATTTTAACATTTAATCTTTTGACTTTAAATGACGGTTGGATGTGAGTTATTACTTTTTCAACTAAAATAAGTGTGTTTAAAGTCATTTCTGTGCCTGAAATTGGTCAAAATTGAAGATTTTGAGTAAGCAAAACTCTGTAAAAATGGCAATTTTGGTCACTGTGAGGGTTTAAAAAGTGGTTATTCAACATGAGGCACGATCCAAATGACATTTTGAAACATTTTTGGTAGAGTCCAAAAAATCCATTTTCTGATGAAAAACGATGACCCTGGACCAGTCGAACGTTGAAAAAATGGTCAATATTGATGACATTTTAACATTTAATCTTTTGACTTTAAATGACGGTTGGATGTGAGTTATTACTTTTTCAACTAAAATAAGTGTGTTTAAAGTCATTTCTGTGCCTGAAATTGGTCAAAATTGAAGATTTTGAGTAAGCAAAACTCTGTAAAAATGGCAATTTTGGTCACTGTGAGGGTTTAAAAAGTGGTTATTCAACATGAGGCACAATCCAAATGACATTTTGAAACATTTTTGGTAGAGTCCAAAAAATCAATTTTCTGATGAAAAACGATGACCCGGACCAGTCGAACGTTGAAAAAATGGTCAATATTGATGAAATTTTAACATTTAATCTTTTGACTTTAAATGACGGTTGGATGTGAGTTGTTACTTTTTCAACTAAAATAAGTGTGTTTAAAGTCATTTCTGTGCCTGAAATTGGTCAAAATTGAAGATTTTGAGTAAGCAAAACTCTGTAAAAATGGCAATTTTGGTCACTGTGAGGGTTTAAAAAGTGGTTATTCAACAAGAGGCCCGATCCAAATTACATTTTGAATCATTTTTGGTAGAGTCCAAAAAATCAATTTTCTGATGAAAAACGATGACCCCGGACCAGTCGAACGTTGAAAAAATGGTCAATATTGATGAAATTTTAACATTTAATCTTTTGACTTTAAATGACGGTTGGATGTGAATTATTACTTTTTCAACTAAAATAAGTGTGTTTAAAGTCATTTCTGTGCCTGAAATTGGTCAAATTTGAAGCTTTTGAGTAAGAAAAACTCTGTAAAAATCGCAATTTTGGTCACTGTTAGGGTTTAAAAAGTGGTTATTCAACATGAGGCCCGATCCAAATGACATTTTGAATCATTATTGGTAGAGTCCAAAAAATCAATTTTCTGATGAAAAACAATGACCCCGGACCAGTCGAACGTTGAAAAAATGGTCAATATTGATGAAATTTTAACATTTAATCTTTTGACTTTAAATGACGGTTGGATGTGAGTTATTACTTTTTCAACTAAAATAAGTGTGTTTAAAGTCATTTCTGTGCCTGAAATTGGTCAAATTTAAAAGTTTTGAGTAAGCAAAACTCTGTAAAAATGGCAATTTTGGTCACTGTGAGGGTTTAAAAAGTGGTTATTCAACATGAGGCCCGATCCAAATGACATTTTGAATCAGTTTTGGTAGAGTCCAAAAAATCAATTTTCTGATGAAAAACGATGACCCCGGACCAGTCGAACTTTGAAAAAATGGTCAATATTGATGAAATTTTAACATTTAATCTTTTGACTTTAAATGACAGTTGGATGTGAGTTTTTACTTTTTCAACTAAAATAAGTGTGTTTAAAGTCATTTCTGTGCCTGAAATTGGTCAAAATTGAAGATTTTGAGTAAGCAAAACTCTGTAAAAATGGCAATTTTGGTCACTGTGAGGGTTTAAAAAGTGGTTATTCAACATGAGGCACGATCCAAATGACATTTTGAAACATTTTTGGTAGAGTCCAAAAAATCCATTTTTTGATGAAAAACGATGACCCCGGACCAGTCGAACGTTGAAAAAATAGTCAATATTGATGAAATTTTAACAATTAATCTTTTGACTTTAAATGACGGTTGGATGTGAGTTATTACTTTTTCAACTAAAATAAGTGTGTTTAAAGTCATTTCTGTGCCTGAAATTGGTCAAAATTAAAGATTTTGAGTAAGCAAAACTCTGTAAAAATGGCAATTTTGGTCACTGTGAAGGTTTAAAAAGTGGTTATTCAACATGAGGCCCGATCCAAATGACATTTTGAATTAGTTTTGGTAGAGACCAAAAAATCAATTTTCTGATGAAAAACGATGACCCCGGACCAGTCGAACGTTGAAAAAATGGTCAATATTGATGAAATTTTAACATTTAATCTTTTGACTTTAAATGACGGTTGGATGTGAGTTATTACTTTTTCAACTAAAATAAGTGTGTTTAAAGTCATTTCTGTGCCTGAAATTGGTCAAAATTGAAGATTTTGAGTAAGCAAAACTCTGTAAAAATGGCAATTTTGGTCACTGTGAGGGTTTAAAAAGTGGTTATTCAACATGAGGCACTATCCAAATGACATTTTGAAACATTTTTGGTAGAGTCCAACAAATCCATTTTCTGATGAAAAACAATGACCCCGGACCAGTCGAACGTTGAAAAAATGGTCAATATTGATGAAATTTTAACATTTAATCTTTTGACTTTAAATGACGGTTGGATGTGAGTTATTACTTTTTCAACTAAAATAAGTGTGTTTAAAGTCATTTCTGTGCCTGAAATTGGTCAAAATTGAAGATTTTGAGTAAGCAAAACTCTGTAAAAATGGCAATTTTGGTCACTGTGAGGGTTTAAAAAGTGGTTATTCAACATGAGGCCCGATCCAAATGACATTTTGAATCAGTTTTGGTAGAGACCAAAAAATCAATTTTCTGATGAAAAACGATGACCCCGGACCAGTCGAACGTTGAAAAAATGGTCAATATTGATGAAATTTTAACATTTAATCTTTTGACTTTAAATGACGGTTGGATGTGAGTTATTACTTTTTCAACTAAAATAAGTGTGTTTAAAGTCATTTCTGTGCCTGAAATTGGTCAAAATTGAAGATTTTGAGTAAGCAAAACTCTGTAAAAATGGCAATTTTGGTCACTGTGAGGGTTTAAAAAGTGGTTATTCAACATGAGGCACGATCCGAATGACATTTTGAATCATTTTTGGTAGAGTCCAAAAAATCCATTTTCTGATGAAAAACGATGACCCCGGACCAGTCGAACTTTGAAAAAATGGTCAATATTAATGAAATGTTAACATTTAATCATTTGACTTTAAATGACGGTTGGATGTGAGTTATTACTTTTTCAACTAAAATAAGTGTGTTTAAAGTCATTTCTGTGCCTGAAATTGGTCAAATTTAAAAGTTTTGAGTAAGCAAAACTCTGTAAAAATGGCAATTTTGTTCACTGTGAGGGTTTAAAAAGTGATTATTCAACATGAGGCCCGATCCAAATGACATTTTGAATCAGTTTTGGTAGAGACCAAAAAATCAATTTTCTGATGAAAAACGATGACCCCGGACCAGTCGAACGTTGAAAAAATGGTCAATATTGATGAAATTTTAACATTTAATCTTTTGACTTTAAATGACGGTTGGATGTGAATTATTACTTTTTCAACTAAAATAAGAATGTTTAAAGTCATTTCTGTGCCTGAAATTGGTCAAATTTGAAGCTTTTGAGTAAGAAAAACTCTGTAAAAATCGCAATTTTGGTCACTGTTAGGGTTTAAAAAGTGGTTATTCAACATGAGGCCCGATCCAAATGACATTTTGAATCATTTTTGGTAGAGTCCAAAAAATCCATTTTCTGATGAAAAACGATGACCCCGGACCAGTCGAACTTTGAAAAAATGGTCAATATTAATGAAATGTTAACATTTAATCATTTGACTTTAAATGACGGTTGGATGTGAGTTATTACTTTTTCAACTAAAATAAGTGTGTTTAAAGTCATTTCTGTGCCTGAAATTGGTCAAAATTGAAGATTTTGAGTAAGCAAAACTCTGTAAAAATGGCAATTTTGGTCACTGTGAGGGTTTAAAAAGTGGTTATTCAACATGAGGCACGATCCAAATGACATTTTGAAACATTTTTGGTAGAGTCCAAAAAATCAATTTTCTGATGAAAAACGATGACCCGGACCAGTCGAACGTTGAAAAAATGGTCAATATTGATGAAATTTTAACATTTAATCTTTTGACTTTAAATGACGGTTGGATGTGAGTTGTTACTTTTTCAACTAAAATAAGTGTGTTTAAAGTCATTTCTGTGCCTGAAATTGGTCAAAATTGAAGATTTTGAGTAAGCAAAACTCTGTAAAAATGGCAATTTTGGTCACTGTGAGGGTTTAAAAAGTGGTTATTCAACAAGAGGCCCGATCCAAATTACATTTTGAATCATTTTTGGTAGAGTCCAAAAAATCAATTTTCTGATGAAAAACGATGACCCCGGACCAGTCGAACGTTGAAAAAATGGTCAATATTGATGAAATTTTAACATTTAATCTTTTGACTTTAAATGACGGTTGGATGTGAATTATTACTTTTTCAACTAAAATAAGTGTGTTTAAAGTCATTTCTGTGCCTGAAATTGGTCAAATTTGAAGCTTTTGAGTAAGAAAAACTCTGTAAAAATCGCAATTTTGGTCACTGTTAGGGTTTAAAAAGTGGTTATTCAACATGAGGACCGATCCAAATGACATTTTGAATCATTTTTGGTAGAGTCCAAAAAATCAATTTTCTGATGAAAAACAATGACCCCGGACCAGTCGAACGTTGAAAAAATGGTCAATATTGATGAAATTTTAACATTTAATCTTTTGACTTTAAATGACGGTTGGATGTGAGTTATTACTTTTTCAACTAAAATAAGTGTGTTTAAAGTCATTTCTGTGCCTGAAATTGGTCAAATTTAAAAGTTTTGAGTAAGCAAAACTCTGTAAAAATGGCAATTTTGGTCACTGTGAGGGTTTAAAAAGTGGTTATTCAACATGAGGCCCGATCCAAATGACATTTTGAATCAGTTTTGGTAGAGTCCAAAAAATCAATTTTCTGATGAAAAACGATGACCCCGGACCAGTCGAACGTTGAAAAAATGGTCAATATTGATGAAATTTTAACAATTAATCTTTTGACTTTAAATGACGGTTGGATGTGAGTTATTACTTTTTCAACTAAAATAAGTGTGTTTAAAGTCATTTCTGTGCCTGAAATTGGTCAAAATTGAAGATTTTGAGTAAGCAAAACTCTGTAAAAATGGCAATTTTGGTCACTGTGAAGGTTTAAAAAGTGGTTATTCAACATGAGGCCCGATCCAAATGACATTTTGAATCATTTTTGGTAGAGTCCAAAAAATCAATTTTCTGATGAAAAACAATGACCCCGGACCAGTCGAACGTTGAAAAAATAGTCAATATTAATGAAATTTTAACATTTAATCATTTGACTTTAAATGACGGTTGGATGTGAGTTATTACTTTTTCAACTAAAATAAGTGTGTTTAAAGTCATTTCTGTGCCTGAAATTGGTCAAATTTAAAAGTTTTGAGTAAGCAAAACTCTGTAAAAATGGCAATTTTGGTCACTGTGAGGGTTTAAAAAGTGGTTATTCAACATGAGGCCCGATCCAAATGACATTTTGAATCAGTTTTGGTAGAGACCAAAAAATCCATTTTCTGATGAAAAACGATGACCCCGGACCAGTCGAACGTTGAAAAAATGGTCAATATTGATGAAATTTTAACATTTAATCTTTTGACTTTAAATGACGGTTGGATGTGAGTTATTACTTTTTCAACTAAAATAAGTGTGTTTAAAGTCATTTCTGTGCCTGAAATTGGTCAAAATTGAAGATTTTGAGTAAGCAAAACTCTGTAAAAATGGCAATTTTGGTCACTGTGAGGGTTTAAAAAGTGGTTATTCAACATGAGGCACTATCCAAATGACATTTTGAAACATTTTTGGTAGAGTCCAACAAATCCATTTTCTGATGAAAAACGATGACCCCGGACCAGTCGAACGTTGAAAAAATGGTCAATATTGATGAAATTTTAACATTTAATCTTTTGACTTTAAATGACGGTTGGATGTGAATTATTACTTTTTCAACTAAAATAAGTGTGTTTAAAGTCATTTCTGTGCCTGAAATTGGTCAAATTTGAAGCTTTTGAGTAAGAAAAACTCTGTAAAAATCGCAATTTTGGTCACTGTTAGGGTTTAAAAAGTGGTTATTCAACATGAGGCCCGATCCAAATGACATTTTGAATCATTTTTGGTAGAGTCCAAAAAATCAATTTTCTGATGAAAAACAATGACCCCGGACCAGTCGAACGTTGAAAAAATGGTCAATATTGATGAAATTTTAACATTTAATCTTTTGACTTTAAATGACGGTTGGATGTGAGTTATTACTTTTTCAACTAAAATAAGTGTGTTTAAAGTCATTTCTGTGCCTGAAATTGGTCAAATTTAAAAGTTTTGAGTAAGCAAAACTCTGTAAAAATGGCAATTTTGGTCACTGTGAGGGTTTAAAAAGTGGTTATTCAACATGAGGCCCGATCCAAATGACATTTTGAATCAGTTTTGGTAGAGTCCAAAAAATCAATTTTCTGATGAAAAACGATGACCCCGGACCAGTCGAACTTTGAAAAAATGGTCAATATTGATGAAATTTTAACATTTAATCTTTTGACTTTAAATGACAGTTGGATGTGAGTTTTTACTTTTTCAACTAAAATAAGTGTGTTTAAAGTCATTTCTGTGCCTGAAATTGGTCAAAATTGAAGATTTTGAGTAAGCAAAACTCTGTAAAAATGGCAATTTTGGTCACTGTGAGGGTTTAAAAAGTGGTTATTCAACATGAGGCACGATCCAAATGACATTTTGAAACATTTTTGGTAGAGTCCAAAAAATCCATTTTTTGATGAAAAACGATGACCCCGGACCAGTCGAACGTTGAAAAAATGGTCAATATTGATGAAATTTTAACATTTAATCTTTTGACTTTAAATGACGGTTGGATGTGAGTTATTACTTTTTCAACTAAAATAAGTGTGTTTAAAGTCATTTCTGTGCCTGAAATTGTTCAAAATTGAAGATTTTGAGTAAGCAAAACTCTGTAAAAATGGCAATTTTGGTCACTGTGAGGGTTTAAAAAGTGGTTATTCAACATGAGGCCCGATCCAAATGACATTTTGAATCATTTTTGGTAGAGTCCAAAAAATCAATTTTCTGATGAAAAACGATGACCCCGGACCAGTCGAACTTTGAAAAAATAGTCAATATTAATGAAATTTTAACATTTAATCATTTGACTTTAAACGACGGTTGGATGTGAGTTATTACTTTTTCAACTAAAATAAGTGTGTTTAAAGTCATTTCTGTGCCTGAAATTGGTCAAATTTAAAAGTTTTGAGTAAGCAAAACTCTGTAAAAATGGCAATTTTGGTCACTGTGAGGGTTTAAAAAGTGGTTATTCAACATGAGGCCCGATCCAAATGACATTTTGAATCAGTTTTGGTAGAGACCAAAAAATCAATTTTCTGATGAAAAACGATGACCCCGGACCAGTCGAACGTTGAAAAAATGGTCAATATTGATGAAATTTTAACATTTAATCTTTTGACTTTAAATGACGGTTGGATGTGAGTTATTACTTTTTCAACTAAAATAAGTGTGTTTAAAGTCATTTCTGTGCCTGAAATTGGTCAAAATTGAAGATTTTGAGTAAGCAAAACTCTGTAAAAATGGCAATTTTGGTCACTGTGAGGGTTTAAAAAGTGGTTATTCAACATGAGGCACTATCCAAATGACATTTTGAAACATTTTTGGTAGAGTCCAACAAATCCATTTTCTGATGAAAAACGATGACCCCGGACCAGTCGAACGTTGAAAAAATGGTCAATATTGATGACATTTTAACATTTATTCTTTTGACTTTAAATGACGGTTGGATGTGAGTTATTACTTTTTCAACTAAAATAAGTGTGTTTAAAGTCATTTCTGTGCCTGAAATTGTTCAAAATTGAAGATTTTGAGTAAGCAAAACTCTGTAAAAATGGCAATTTTGGTCACTGTGAGGGTTTAAAAAGTGGTTATTCAACATGAGGCCCGATCCAAATGACATTTTGAATCATTTTTGGTAGAGTCCAAAAAATCAATTTTCTGATGAAAAACGATGACCCCGGACCAGTCGAACTTTGAAAAAATGGTCAATATTAATGAAATTTTAACATTTAATCATTTGACTTTAAATGACGGTTGGATGTGAGTTATTACTTTTTCAACTAAAATAAGTGTGTTTAAAGTCATTTCTGTGCCTGAAATTGGTCAAATTTAAAAGTTTTGAGTAAGCAAAACTCTGTAAAAATGGCAATTTTGGTCACTGTGAGGGTTTAAAAAGTGATTATTCAACATGAGGCCCGATCCAAATGACATTTTGAATCAGTTTTGGTAGAGACCAAAAAATCAATTTTCTGATGAAAAACGATGACCCCGGACCAGTCGAACGTTGAAAAAATGGTCAATATTGATGAAATTTTAACATTTAATCTTTTGACTTTAAATGACGGTTGGATGTGAATTATTACTTTTTCAACTAAAATAAGTGTGTTTAAAGTCATTTCTGTGCCTGAAATTGGTCAAATTTGAAGCTTTTGAGTAAGAAAAACTCTGTAAAAATCGCAATTTTGGTCACTGTGAGGGTTTAAAAAGTGGTTATTCAACATGAGGCCCGATCCAAATGACATTTTGAATCATTTTTGGTAAAGTCCAAAAAATCAATTTTCTGATGAAAAACGATGACCCCGGACCAGTCGAACGTTGAAAAAATGGTCAATATTAATGAAATTTTAACATTTAATCATTTGACTTTAAATGACGGTTGGATGTGAGTTATTACTTTTTCAACTAAAATAAGTGTGTTTAAAGTCATTTCTGTGCCAGAAATTGGTCAAATTTAAAAGTTTTGAGTAAGCAAAACTCTGTAAAAATGGCAATTTTGGTCACTGTGAGGGTTTAAAAAGTGGTTATTCAACATGAGGCCCGATCCAAATGACATTTTGAATCAGTTTTGGTAGAGACCAAAAAATCAATTTTCTGATGAAAAACGATGACCCCGGACCAGTCGAACGTTGAAAAAATGGTCAATATTGATGAAATTTTAACATTTAATCTTTTGACTTTAAATGACGGTTGGATGTGAGTTATTACTTTTTCAACTAAAATAAGTGTGTTTAAAGTCATTTCTGTGCCTGAAATTGGTCAAAATTGAAGATTTTGAGTAAGCAAAACTCTGTAAAAATGGCAATTTTGGTCACTGTGAGGGTTTAAAAAGTGGTTATTCAACATGAGGCACTATCCAAATGACATTTTGAAACATTTTTGGTAGAGTCCAACAAATCCATTTTCTGATGAAAAACGATGACCCCGGACCAGTCGAACGTTGAAAAAATGGTCAATATTGATGAAATTTTAACATTTAATCTTTTGACTTTAAATGACGGTTGGATGTGAATTATTACTTTTTCAACTAAAATAAGTGTGTTTAAAGTCATTTCTGTGCCTGAAATTGGTCAAATTTGAAGCTTTTGAGTAAGAAAAACTCTGTAAAAATCGCAATTTTGGTCACTGTTAGGGTTTAAAAAGTGGTTATTCAACATGAGGCCCGATCCAAATGACATTTTGAATCATTTTTGGTAGAGTCCCAAAAATCAATTTTCTGATGAAAAACAATGACCCCGGACCAGTCGAACGTTGAAAAAATGGTCAATATTGATGAAATTTTAACATTTAATCTTTTGACTTTAAATGACGGTTGGATGTGAGTTATTACTTTTTCAACTAAAATAAGTGTGTTTAAAGTCATTTCTGTGCCTGAAATTGGTCAAATTAAAAAGTTTTGAGTAAGCAAAACTCTGTAAAAATGGCAATTTTGGTCACTGTGAGGGTTTAAAAAGTGGTTATTCAACATGAGGCCCGATCCAAATGACATTTTGAATCAGTTTTGGTAGAGTCCAAAAAATCAATTTTCTGATGAAAAACGATGACCCCGGACCAGTCGAACTTTGAAAAAATGGTCAATATTGATGAAATTTTAACATTTAATCTTTTGACTTTAAATGACAGTTGGATGTGAGTTTTTACTTTTTCAACTAAAATAAGTGTGTTTAAAGTCATTTCTGTGCCTGAAATTGGTCAAAATTGAAGATTTTGAGTAAGCAAAACTCTGTAAAAATGGCAATTTTGGTCACTGTGAGGGTTTAAAAAGTGGTTATTCAACATGAGGCACGATCCAAACGACATTTTGAAACATTTTTGGTAGAGTCCAAAAAATCCATTTTTTGATGAAAAACGATGACCCCGGACCAGTCGAACGTTGAAAAAATGGTCAATATTGATGAAATTTTAACATTTAATCTTTTGACTTTAAATGACTGTTGGATGTGAGTTATTACTTTTTCAACTAAAATAAGTGTGTTTAAAGTCATTTCTGTGCCTGAAATTGTTCAAAATTGAAGATTTTGAGTAAGCAAAACTCTGTAAAAATGGCAATTTTGGTCACTGTGAGGGTTTAAAAAGTGGTTATTCAACATGAGGCCCGATCCAAATGACATTTTGAATCATTTTTGGTAGAGTCCAAAAAATCAATTTTCTGATGAAAAACGATGACCCCGGACCAGTCGAACTTTGAAAAAATAGTCAATATTAATGAAATTTTAACATTTAATCATTTGACTTTAAACGACGGTTGGATGTGAGTTATTACTTTTTCAACTAAAATAAGTGTGTTTAAAGTCATTTCTGTGCCAGAAATTGGTCAAATTTAAAAGTTTTGAGTAAGCAAAACTCTGTAAAAATGGCAATTTTGGTCACTGTGAGGGTTTAAAAAGTGGTTATTCAACATGAGGCCCGATCCAAATGACATTTTGAATCAGTTTTGGTAGAGACCAAAAAATCAATTTTCTGATGAAAAACGATGACCCCGGACCAGTCGAACGTTGAAAAAATGGTCAATATTGATGAAATTTTAACATTTAATCTTTTGACTTTAAATGACGGTTGGATGTGAGTTATTACTTTTTCAACTAAAATAAGTGTGTTTAAAGTCATTTCTGTGCCTGAAATTGGTCAAAATTGAAGATTTTGAGTAAGCAAAACTCTGTAAAAATGGCAATTTTGGTCACTGTGAGGGTTTAAAAAGTGGTTATTCAACATGAGGCACTATCCAAATGACATTTTGAAACATTTTTGGTAGAGTCCAACAAATCCATTTTCTGATGAAAAACGATGACCCCGGACCAGTCGAACGTTGAAAAAATGGTCAATATTGATGACATTTTAACATTTAATCTTTTGACTTTAAATGACGGTTGGATGTGAGTTATTACTTTTTCAACTAAAATAAGTGTGTTTAAAGTCATTTCTGTGCCTGAAATTGGTCAAAATTGAAGATTTTGAGTAAGCAAAACTCTGTAAAAATGGCAATTTTGGTCACTGTGAGGGTTTAAAAAGTGGTTATTCAACATGAGGCCCGATCCAAATGACATTTTGAATCATTTTTGGTAGAGTCCAAAAAATCAATTTTCTGATGAAAAACGATGACCCCGGACCAGTCGAACTTTGAAAAAATGGTCAATATTAATGAAATTTTAACATTTAATCATTTGACTTTAAATGACGGTTGGATGTGAGTTATTACTTTTTCAACTAAAATAAGTGTGTTTAAAGTCATTTCTGTGCCTGAAATTGGTCAAATTTAAAAGTTTTGAGTAAGCAAAACTCTGTAAAAATGGCAATTTTGGTCACTGTGAGGGTTTAAAAAGTGATTATTCAACATGAGGCCCGATCCAAATGACATTTTGAATCAGTTTTGGTAGAGACCAAAAAATCAATTTTCTGATGAAAAACGATGACCCCGGACCAGTCGAACGTTGAAAAAATGGTCAATATTGATGAAATTTTAACATTTAATCTTTTGACTTTAAATGACGGTTGGATGTGAATTATTACTTTTTCAACTAAAATAAGTGTGTTTAAAGTCATTTCTGTGCCTGAAATTGGTCAAATTTGAAGCTTTTGAGTAAGAAAAACTCTGTAAAAATCGCAATTTTGGTCACTGTTAGGGTTTAAAAAGTGGTTATTCAACATGAGGCCCGATCCAAATGACATTTTGAATCATTTTTGGTAGAGTACAAAAAATCAATTTTCTGATGAAAAACGATGACCCCGGACCAGTCGAACGTTGAAAAAATGGTCAATATTAATGAAATTTTAACATTTAATCATTTGACTTTAAATGACGGTTGGATGTGAGTTATTACTTTTTCAACTAAAATAAGTGTGTTTAAAGTCATTTCTGTGCCTGAAATTGGTCAAATTTAAAAGTTTTGAGTAAGCAAAACTCTGTAAAAATGGCAATTTTGGTCACTGTGAGGGTTTAAAAAGTGGTTATTCAACATGAGGCCCGATCCAAATGACATTTTGAATCAGTTTTGGTAGAGACCAAAAAATCAATTTTCTGATGAAAAACGATGACCCCGGACCAGTCGAACGTTGAAAAAATGGTCAATATTGATGAAATTTTAACATTTAATCTTTTGACTTTAAATGACGGTTGGATGTGAGTTATTTTTTCAACTAAAATAAGTGTGTTTAAAGTCATTTCTGTGCCTGAAATTGGTCAAAATTGAAGATTTTGAGTAAGCAAAACTCTGTAAAAATGGCAATTTTGGTCACTGTTAGGGTTTAAAAAGTGGTTATTCAACATGAGGCCTGATCCAAATGACATTTTGAATCATTTTTGGTAGAGTCCAAAAAATCAATTTTCTGATGAAAAACAATGACCCCGGACCAGTCGAACGTTGAAAAAATGGTCAATATTGATGACATTTTAACATTTAATCTTTTGACTTTAAATGACGGTTGGATGTGAGTTATTACTTTTTCAACTAAAATAAGTGTGTTTAAAGTCATTTCTGTGCCTGAAATTGGTCAAATTTAAAAGTTTTGAGTAAGCAAAACTCTGTAAAAATGGCAATTTTGGTCACTGTGAGGGTTTAAAAAGTGGTTATTCAACATGAGGCCCGATCCAAATGACATTTTGAATCAGTTTTGGTAGAGTCCAAAAAATCAATTTTCTGATGAAAAACGATGACCCCGGACCAGTCGAACGTTGAAAAAATGGTCAATATTGATGAAATTTTAACATTTAATCTTTTGACTTTAAATGACTGTTGGATGTGAGTTATTACTTTTTCAACTAAAATAAGTGTGTTTAAAGTCATTTCTGTGCCTGAAATTGTTCAAAATTGAAGATTTTGAGTAAGCAAAACTCTGTAAAAATGGCAATTTTGGTCACTGTGAGGGTTTAAAAAGTGGTTATTCAACATGAGGCCCGATCCAAATGACATTTTGAATCATTTTTGGTAGAGTCCAAAAAATCAATTTTCTGATGAAAAACGATGACCCCGGACCAGTCGAACTTTGAAAAAATAGTCAATATTAATGAAATTTTAACATTTAATCATTTGACTTTAAACGACGGTTGGATGTGAGTTATTACTTTTTCAACTAAAATAAGTGTGTTTAAAGTCATTTCTGTGCCAGAAATTGGTCAAATTTAAAAGTTTTGAGTAAGCAAAACTCTGTAAAAATGGCAATTTTGGTCACTGTGAGGGTTTAAAAAGTGGTTATTCAACATGAGGCCCGATCCAAATGACATTTTGAATCAGTTTTGGTAGAGACCAAAAAATCAATTTTCTGATGAAAAACGATGACCCCGGACCAGTCGAACGTTGAAAAAATGGTCAATATTGATGAAATTTTAACATTTAATCTTTTGACTTTAAATGACGGTTGGATGTGAGTTATTACTTTTTCAACTAAAATAAGTGTGTTTAAAGTCATTTCTGTGCCTGAAATTGGTCAAAATTGAAGATTTTGAGTAAGCAAAACTCTGTAAAAATGGCAATTTTGGTCACTGTGAGGGTTTAAAAAGTGGTTATTCAACATGAGGCACTATCCAAATGACATTTTGAAACATTTTTGGTAGAGTCCAACAAATCCATTTTCTGATGAAAAACGATGACCCCGGACCAGTCGAACGTTGAAAAAATGGTCAATATTGATGACATTTTAACATTTAATCTTTTGACTTTAAATGACGGTTGGATGTGAGTTATTACTTTTTCAACTAAAATAAGTGTGTTTAAAGTCATTTCTGTGCCTGAAATTGGTCAAAATTGAAGATTTTGAGTAAGCAAAACTCTGTAAAAATGGCAATTTTGGTCACTGTGAGGGTTTAAAAAGTGGTTATTCAACATGAGGCCCGATCCAAATGACATTTTGAATCATTTTTGGTAGAGTCCAAAAAATCAATTTTCTGATGAAAAACGATGACCCCGGACCAGTCGAACTTTGAAAAAATGGTCAATATTAATGAAATTTTAACATTTAATCATTTGACTTTAAATGACGGTTGGATGTGAGTTATTACTTTTTCAACTAAAATAAGTGTGTTTAAAGTCATTTCTGTGCCTGAAATTGGTCAAATTTAAAAGTTTTGAGTAAGCAAAACTCTGTAAAAATGGCAATTTTGGTCACTGTGAGGGTTTAAAAAGTGATTATTCAACATGAGGCCCGATCCAAATGACATTTTGAATCAGTTTTGGTAGAGACCAAAAAATCAATTTTCTGATGAAAAACGATGACCCCGGACCAGTCGAACGTTGAAAAAATGGTCAATATTGATGAAATTTTAACATTTAATCTTTTGACTTTAAATGACGGTTGGATGTGAATTATTACTTTTTCAACTAAAATAAGTGTGTTTAAAGTCATTTCTGTGCCTGAAATTGGTCAAATTTGAAGCTTTTGAGTAAGAAAAACTCTGTAAAAATCGCAATTTTGGTCACTGTTAGGGTTTAAAAAGTGGTTATTCAACATGAGGCCCGATCCAAATGACATTTTGAATCATTTTTGGTAGAGTACAAAAAATCAATTTTCTGATGAAAAACGATGACCCCGGACCAGTCGAACGTTGAAAAAATGGTCAATATTAATGAAATTTTAACATTTAATCATTTGACTTTAAATGACGGTTGGATGTGAGTTATTACTTTTTCAACTAAAATAAGTGTGTTTAAAGTCATTTCTGTGCCTGAAATTGGTCAAATTTAAAAGTTTTGAGTAAGCAAAACTCTGTAAAAATGGCAATTTTGGTCACTGTGAGGGTTTAAAAAGTGGTTATTCAACATGAGGCCCGATCCAAATGACATTTTGAATCAGTTTTGGTAGAGACCAAAAAATCAATTTTCTGATGAAAAACGATGACCCCGGACCAGTCGAACGTTGAAAAAATGGTCAATATTGATGAAATTTTAACATTTAATCTTTTGACTTTAAATGACGGTTGGATGTGAGTTATTTTTTCAACTAAAATAAGTGTGTTTAAAGTCATTTCTGTGCCTGAAATTGGTCAAAATTGAAGATTTTGAGTAAGCAAAACTCTGTAAAAATGGCAATTTTGGTCACTGTTAGGGTTTAAAAAGTGGTTATTCAACATGAGGCCTGATCCAAATGACATTTTGAATCATTTTTGGTAGAGTCCAAAAAATCAATTTTCTGATGAAAAACAATGACCCCGGACCAGTCGAACGTTGAAAAAATGGTCAATATTGATGACATTTTAACATTTAATCTTTTGACTTTAAATGACGGTTGGATGTGAGTTATTACTTTTTCAACTAAAATAAGTGTGTTTAAAGTCATTTCTGTGCCTGAAATTGGTCAAATTTAAAAGTTTTGAGTAAGCAAAACTCTGTAAAAATGGCAATTTTGGTCACTGTGAGGGTTTAAAAAGTGGTTATTCAACATGAGGCCCGATCCAAATGACATTTTGAATCAGTTTTGGTAGAGTCCAAAAAATCAATTTTCTGATGAAAAACGATGACCCTGGACCAGTCGAACGTTGAAAAAATGGTCAATATTGATGAAATTTTAACATTTAATCTTTTGACTTTAAATGACGGTTGGATGTGAGTTATTACTTTTTCAACTAAAATAAGTGTGTTTAAAGTCATTTCTGTGCCTGAAATTGGTCAAAATTGAAGATTTTGAGTAAGCAAAACTCTGTAAAAATGGCAATTTTGGTCACTGTGAGGGTTTAAAAAGTGGTTATTCAACATGAGGCACGATCCAAATGACATTTTGAAACATTTTTGGTAGAGTCCAAAAAATCCATTTTCTGATGAAAAACGATGACCCTGGACCAGTCGAACGTTGAAAAAATGGTCAATATTGATGACATTTTAACATTTAATCTTTTGACTTTAAATGACGGTTGGATGTGAGTTATTACTTTTTCAACTAAAATAAGTGTGTTTAAAGTCATTTCTGTGCCTGAAATTGGTCAAAATTGAAGATTTTGAGTAAGCAAAACTCTGTAAAAATGGCAATTTTGGTCACTGTGAGGGTTTAAAAAGTGGTTATTCAACATGAGGCACGATCCAAATGACATTTTGAAACATTTTTGGTAGAGTCCAAAAAATCAATTTTCTGATGAAAAACGATGACCCGGACCAGTCGAACGTTGAAAAAATGGTCAATATTGATGAAATTTTAACATTTAATCTTTTGACTTTAAATGACGGTTGGATGTGAGTTGTTACTTTTTCAACTAAAATAAGTGTGTTTAAAGTCATTTCTGTGCCTGAAATTGGTCAAAATTGAAGATTTTGAGTAAGCAAAACTCTGTAAAAATGGCAATTTTGGTCACTGTGAGGGTTTAAAAAGTGGTTATTCAACAAGAGGCCCGATCCAAATTACATTTTGAATCATTTTTGGTAGAGTCCAAAAAATCAATTTTCTGATGAAAAACGATGACCCCGGACCAGTCGAACGTTGAAAAAATGGTCAATATTGATGAAATTTTAACATTTAATCTTTTGACTTTAAATGACGGTTGGATGTGAGTTATTACTTTTTCAACTAAAATAAGTGTGTTTAAAGTCATTTCTGTGCCTGAAATTGGTCAAATTTAAAAGTTTTGAGTAAGCAAAACTCTGTAAAAATGGCAATTTTGGTCACTGTGAGGGTTTAAAAAGTGGTTATTCAACATGAGGCCCGATCCAAATGACATTTTGAATCAGTTTTGGTAGAGTCCAAAAAATCAATTTTCTGATGAAAAACGATGACCCCGGACCAGTCGAACTTTGAAAAAATGGTCAATATTGATGAAATTTTAACATTTAATCTTTTGACTTTAAATGACAGTTGGATGTGAGTTTTTACTTTTTCAACTAAAATAAGTGTGTTTAAAGTCATTTCTGTGCCTGAAATTGGTCAAAATTGAAGATTTTGAGTAAGCAAAACTCTGTAAAAATGGCAATTTTGGTCACTGTGAGGGTTTAAAAAGTGGTTATTCAACATGAGGCACGATCCAAATGACATTTTGAAACATTTTTGGTAGAGTCCAAAAAATCCATTTTTTGATGAAAAACGATGACCCCGGACCAGTCGAACGTTGAAAAAATAGTCAATATTGATGAAATTTTAACAATTAATCTTTTGACTTTAAATGACGGTTGGATGTGAGTTATTACTTTTTCAACTAAAATAAGTGTGTTTAAAGTCATTTCTGTGCCTGAAATTGGTCAAAATTAAAGATTTTGAGTAAGCAAAACTCTGTAAAAATGGCAATTTTGGTCACTGTGAAGGTTTAAAAAGTGGTTATTCAACATGAGGCCCGATCCAAATGACATTTTGAATCAGTTTTGGTAGAGACCAAAAAATCAATTTTCTGATGAAAAACGATGACCCCGGACCAGTCGAACGTTGAAAAAATGGTCAATATTGATGAAATTTTAACATTTAATCTTTTGACTTTAAATGACGGTTGGATGTGAGTTATTACTTTTTCAACTAAAATAAGTGTGTTTAAAGTCATTTCTGTGCCTGAAATTGGTCAAAATTGAAGAGTTTGAGTAAGCAAAACTCTGTAAAAATGGCAATTTTGGTCACTGTGAGGGTTTAAAAAGTGGTTATTCAACATGAGGCACTATCCAAATGACATTTTGAAACATTTTTGGTAGAGTCCAACAAATCCATTTTCTGATGAAAAACAATGACCCCGGACCAGTCGAACGTTGAAAAAATGGTCAATATTGATGAAATTTTAACATTTAATCTTTTGACTTTAAATGACGGTTGGATGTGAGTTATTACTTTTTCAACTAAAATAAGTGTGTTTAAAGTCATTTCTGTGCCTGAAATTGGTCAAAATTGAAGATTTTGAGTAAGCAAAACTCTGTAAAAATGGCAATTTTGGTCACTGTGAGGGTTTAAAAAGTGGTTATTCAACATGAGGCCCGATCCAAATGACATTTTGAATCAGTTTTGGTAGAGACCAAAAAATCAATTTTCTGATGAAAAACGATGACCCCGGACCAGTCGAACGTTGAAAAAATGGTCAATATTGATGAAATTTTAACATTTAATCTTTTGACTTTAAATGACGGTTGGATGTGAGTTATTACTTTTTCAACTAAAATAAGTGTGTTTAAAGTCATTTCTGTGCCTGAAATTGGTCAAAATTGAAGATTTTGAGTAAGCAAAACTCTGTAAAAATGGCAATTTTGGTCACTGTGAGGGTTTAAAAAGTGGTTATTCAACATGAGGCACGATCCGAATGACATTTTGAAACATTTTTGGTAGAGTCCAAAAAATCAATTTTCTGATGAAAAACGATGACCCGGACCAGTCGAACGTTGAAAAAATGGTCAATATTGATGAAATTTTAACATTTAATCTTTTGACTTTAAATGACGGTTGGATGTGAGTTGTTACTTTTTCAACTAAAATAAGTGTGTTTAAAGTCATTTCTGTGCCTGAAATTGGTCAAAATTGAAGATTTTGAGTAAGCAAAACTCTGTAAAAATGGCAATTTTGGTCACTGTGAGGGTTTAAAAAGTGGTTATTCAACAAGAGGCCCGATCCAAATTACATTTTGAATCATTTTTGGTAGAGTCCAAAAAATCAATTTTCTGATGAAAAACGATGACCCCGGACCAGTCGAACGTTGAAAAAATGGTCAATATTGATGAAATTTTAACATTTAATCTTTTGACTTTAAATGACGGTTGGATGTGAATTATTACTTTTTCAACTAAAATAAGTGTGTTTAAAGTCATTTCTGTGCCTGAAATTGGTCAAATTTGAAGCTTTTGAGTAAGAAAAACTCTGTAAAAATCGCAATTTTGGTCACTGTTAGGGTTTAAAAAGTGGTTATTCAACATGAGGACCGATCCAAATGACATTTTGAATCATTTTTGGTAGAGTCCAAAAAATCAATTTTCTGATGAAAAACAATGACCCCGGACCAGTCGAACGTTGAAAAAATGGTCAATATTGATGAAATTTTAACATTTAATCTTTTGACTTTAAATGACGGTTGGATGTGAGTTATTACTTTTTCCACTAAAATAAGTGTGTTTAAAGTCATTTCTGTGCCTGAAATTGGTCAAATTTAAAAGTTTTGAGTAAGCAAAACTCTGTAAAAATGGCAATTTTGGTCACTGTGAGGGTTTAAAAAGTGGTTATTCAACATGAGGCCCGATCCAAATGACATTTTGAATCAGTTTTGGTAGAGTCCAAAAAATCAATTTTCTGATGAAAAACGATGACCCCGGACCAGTCGAACTTTGAAAAAATGGTCAATATTGATGAAATTTTAACATTTAATCTTTTGACTTTAAATGACAGTTGGATGTGAGTTTTTACTTTTTGAACTAAAATAAGTGTGTTTAAAGTCATTTCTGTGCCTGAAATTGGTCAAAATTGAAGATTTTGAGTAAGCAAAACTCTGTAAAAATGGCAATTTTGGTCACTGTGAGGGTTTAAAAAGTGGTTATTCAACATGAGGCACGATCCAAATGACATTTTGAAACATTTTTGGTAGAGTCCAAAAAATCCATTTTTTGATGAAAAACGATGACCCCGGACCAGTCGAACGTTGAAAAAATGGTCAATATTGATGAAATTTTAACAATTAATCTTTTGACTTTAAATGACGGTTGGATGTGAGTTATTACTTTTTCAACTAAAATAAGTGTGTTTAAAGTCATTTCTGTGCCTGAAATTGGTCAAAATTGAAGATTTTGAGTAAGCAAAACTCTGTAAAAATGGCAATTTTGGTCACTGTGAAGGTTTAAAAAGTGGTTATTCAACATGAGGCCCGATCCAAATGACATTTTGAATCATTTTTGGTAGAGTCCAAAAAATCAATTTTCTGATGAAAAACGATGACCCCGGACCAGTCGAACGTTGAAAAAATAGTCAATATTAATGAAATTTTAACATTTAATCATTTGACTTTAAATGACGGTTGGATGTGAGTTATTACTTTTTCAACTAAAATAAGTGTGTTTAAAGTCATTTCTGTGCCTGAAATTGGTCAAATTTAAAAGTTTTGAGTAAGCAAAACTCTGTAAAAATGGCAATTTTGGTCACTGTGAGGGTTTAAAAAGTGGTTATTCAACATGAGGCACTATCCAAATGACATTTTGAAACATTTTTGGTAGAGTCCAACAAATCCATTTTCTGATGAAAAACGATGACCCCGGACCAGTCGAACGTTGAAAAAATGGTCAATATTGATGAAATTTTAACATTTAATCTTTTGACTTTAAATGACGGTTGGATGTGAGTTATTACTTTTTCAACTAAAATAAGTGTGTTTAAAGTCATTTCTGTGCCTGAAATTGGTCAAAATTGAAGATTTTGAGTAAGCAAAACTCTGTAAAAATGGCAATTTTGGTCACTGTGAGGGTTTAAAAAGTGGTTATTCAACAAGAGGCCCGATCCAAATGACATTTTGAATCATTTTTGGTAGAGTCCAAAAAATCCATTTTCTGATGAAAAACGATGACCCCGGACCAATCGAACTTTGAAAAAATGGTCAATATTGATGAAATTTTAACATTTAATCTTTTGACTTTAAATGACGGTTGGATGTGAGTTTTTACTTTTTCAACTAAAATAAGTGTGTTTAAAGTCATTTCTGTGCCTGAAATTGGTCAAAATTGAAGATTTTGAGTAAGCAAAACTCTGTAAAAATGGCAATTTTGGTCACTGTGAGGGTTTAAAAAGTGGTTATTCAACATGAGGCACGATCCAAATGACATTTTGAAACATTTTTGGTAGAGTCCAAAAAATCCATTTTCTGATGAAAAACGATGACCCTGGACCAGTCGAACGTTGAAAAAATGGTCAATATTGATGACATTTTAACATTTAATCTTTTGACTTTAAATGACGGTTGGAAGTGAGTTATTACTTTTTCAACTAAAATAAGTGTGTTTAAAGTCATTTCTGTGCCTGAAATTGGTCAAAATTGAAGATTTTGAGTAAGCAAAACTCTGTAAAAATGGCAATTTTGGTCACTGTGAGGGTTTAAAAAAGTGGTTATTCAACATGAGGCACGATCTAAATGACATTTTGAAACATTTTTGGTAGAGTCCAAAAAATCAATTTTCTGATGAAAAACGATGACCCGGACCAGTCGAACGTTGAAAAAATGGTCAATATTGATGAAATTTTAACATTTAATCTTTTGACTTTAAATGACGGTTGGATGTGAGTTGTTACTTTTTCAACTAAAATAAGTGTGTTTAAAGTCATTTCTGTGCCTGAAATTGGTCAAAATTGAAGATTTTGAGTAAGCAAAACTCTGTAAAAATGGCAATTTTGGTCACTGTGAGGGTTTAAAAAGTGGTTATTCAACAAGAGGCCCGATCCATATTACATTTTGAATCATTTTTGGTAGAGTCCAAAAAATCAATTTTCTGATGAAAAACGATGACCCCGGACCAGTCGAACGTTGAAAAAATGGTCAATATTGATGAAATTTTAACATTTAATCTTTTGACTTTAAATGACGGTTGGATGTGAGTTATTACTTTTTCAACTAAAATAAGTGTGTTTAAAGTCATTTCTGTGCCTGAAATTGGTCAAATTTAAAAGTTTTGAGTAAGCAAAACTCTGTAAAAATGGCAATTTTGGTCACTGTGAGGGTTTAAAAAGTGGTTATTCAACATGAGGCCCGATCCAAATGACATTTTGAATCAGTTTTGGTAGAGTCCAAAAAATCAATTTTCTGATGAAAAACGATGACCCCGGACCAGTCGAACTTTGAAAAAATGGTCAATATTGATGAAATTTTAACATTTAATCTTTTGACTTTAAATGACAGTTGGATGTGAGTTTTTACTTTTTCAACTGAAATAAGTGTGTTTAAAGTCATTTCTGTGCCTGAAATTGGTCAAAATTGAAGATTTTGAGTAAGCAAAACTCTGTAAAAATGGCAATTTTGGTCACTGTGAGGGTTTAAAAAGTGGTTATTCAACATGAGGCACGATCCAAATGACATTTTGAAACATTTTTGGTAGAGTCCAAAAAATCCATTTTTTGATGAAAAACGATGACCCCGGACCAGTCGAACGTTGAAAAAATGGTCAATATTGATGAAATTTTAACAATTAATCTTTTGACTTTAAATGACGGTTGGATGTGAGTTATTACTTTTTCAACTAAAATAAGTGTGTTTAAAGTCATTTCTGTGCCTGAAATTGGTCAAAATTGAAGATTTTGAGTAAGCAAAACTCTGTAAAAATGGCAATTTTGGTCACTGTGAAGGTTTAAAAAGTGGTTATTCAACATGAGGCCCGATCCAAATGACATTTTGAATCATTTTTGGTAGAGTCCAAAAAATCAATTTTCTGATGAAAAACGATGACCCCGGACCAGTCGAACGTTGAAAAAATAGTCAATATTAATGAAATTTTAACATTTAATCATTTGACTTTAAATGACGGTTGGATGTGAGTTATTACTTTTTTAACTAAAATAAGTGTGTTTAAAGTCATTTCTGTGCCTGAAATTGGTCAAATTTAAAAGTTTTGAGTAAGCAAAACTCTGTAAAAATGGCAATTTTGGTCACTGTGAAGGTTTAAAAAGTGGTTATTCAACATGAGGCCCGATCCAAATGACATTTTGAATCAGTTTTGGTAGAGACCAAAAAATCAATTTTCTGATGAAAAACGATGACCCCGGACCAGTCGAACGTTGAAAAAATGGTCAATATTGATGAAATTTTAACATTTAATCTTTTGACTTTAAATGACGGTTGGATGTGAGTTATTACTTTTTCAACTAAAATAAGTGTGTTTAAAGTCATTTCTGTGCCTGAAATTGGTCAAAATTGAAGATTTTGAGTAAGCAAAACTCTGTAAAAATGGCAATTTTGGTCACTGTGAGGGTTTAAAAAGTGGTTATTCAACATGAGGCACTATCCAAATGACATTTTGAAACATTTTTGGTAGAGTCCAACAAATCCATTTTCTGATGAAAAACAATGACCCCGGACCAGTCGAACGTTGAAAAAATGGTCAATATTGATGAAATTTTAACATTTAATCTTTTGACTTTAAATGACGGTTGGATGTGAGTTATTACTTTTTCAACTAAAATAAGTGTGTTTAAAGTCATTTCTGTGCCTGAAATTGGTCAAAATTGAAGATTTTGAGTAAGCAAAACTCTGTAAAAATGGCAATTTTGGTCACTGTGAGGGTTTAAAAAGTGGTTATTCAACATGAGGCCCGATCCAAATGACATTTTGAATCAGTTTTGGTAGAGACCAAAAAATCAATTTTCTGATGAAAAACGATGACCCCGGACCAGTCGAACGTTGAAAAAATGGTCAATATTGATGAAATTTTAACATTTAATCTTTTGACTTTAAATGACGGTTGGATGTGAGTTATTACTTTTTCAACTAAAATAAGTGTGTTTAAAGTCATTTCTGTGCCTGAAATTGGTCAAAATTGAAGATTTTGAGTAAGCAAAACTCTGTAAAAATGGCAATTTTGGTCACTGTGAGGGTTTAAAAAGTGGTTATTCAACATGAGGCACGATCCGAATGACATTTTGAAACATTTTTGGTAGAGTCCAAAAAATCAATTTTCTGATGAAAAACGATGACCCGGACCAGTCGAACGTTGAAAAAATGGTCAATATTGATGAAATTTTAACATTTAATCTTTTGACTTTAAATGACGGTTGGATGTGAGTTGTTACTTTTTCAACTAAAATAAGTGTGTTTAAAGTCATTTCTGTGCCTGAAATTGGTCAAAATTGAAGATTTTGAGTAAGCAAAACTCTGTAAAAATGGCAATTTTGGTCACTGTGAGGGTTTAAAAAGTGGTTATTCAACAAGAGGCCCGATCCAAATTACATTTTGAATCATTTTTGGTAGAGTCCAAAAAATCAATTTTCTGATGAAAAACGATGACCCCGGACCAGTCGAACGTTGAAAAAATGGTCAATATTGATGAAATTTTAACATTTAATCTTTTGACTTTAAATGACGGTTGGATGTGAATTATTACTTTTTCAACTAAAATAAGTGTGTTTAAAGTCATTTCTGTGCCTGAAATTGGTCAAATTTGAAGCTTTTGAGTAAGAAAAACTCTGTAAAAATCGCAATTTTGGTCACTGTTAGGGTTTAAAAAGTGGTTATTCAACATGAGGACCGATCCAAATGACATTTTGAATCATTTTTGGTAGAGTCCAAAAAATCAATTTTCTGATGAAAAACAATGACCCCGGACCAGTCGAACGTTGAAAAAATGGTCAATATTGATGAAATTTTAACATTTAATCTTTTGACTTTAAATGACGGTTGGATGTGAGTTATTACTTTTTCCACTAAAATAAGTGTGTTTAAAGTCATTTCTGTGCCTGAAATTGGTCAAATTTAAAAGTTTTGAGTAAGCAAAACTCTGTAAAAATGGCAATTTTGGTCACTGTGAGGGTTTAAAAAGTGGTTATTCAACATGAGGCCCGATCCAAATGACATTTTGAATCAGTTTTGGTAGAGTCCAAAAAATCAATTTTCTGATGAAAAACGATGACCCCGGACCAGTCGAACTTTGAAAAAATGGTCAATATTGATGAAATTTTAACATTTAATCTTTTGACTTTAAATGACAGTTGGATGTGAGTTTTTACTTTTTGAACTAAAATAAGTGTGTTTAAAGTCATTTCTGTGCCTGAAATTGGTCAAAATTGAAGATTTTGAGTAAGCAAAACTCTGTAAAAATGGCAATTTTGGTCACTGTGAGGGTTTAAAAAGTGGTTATTCAACATGAGGCACGATCCAAATGACATTTTGAAACATTTTTGGTAGAGTCCAAAAAATCCATTTTTTGATGAAAAACGATGACCCCGGACCAGTCGAACGTTGAAAAAATGGTCAATATTGATGAAATTTTAACAATTAATCTTTTGACTTTAAATGACGGTTGGATGTGAGTTATTACTTTTTCAACTAAAATAAGTGTGTTTAAAGTCATTTCTGTGCCTGAAATTGGTCAAAATTGAAGATTTTGAGTAAGCAAAACTCTGTAAAAATGGCAATTTTGGTCACTGTGAAGGTTTAAAAAGTGGTTATTCAACATGAGGCCCGATCCAAATGACATTTTGAATCATTTTTGGTAGAGTCCAAAAAATCAATTTTCTGATGAAAAACGATGACCCCGGACCAGTCGAACGTTGAAAAAATAGTCAATATTAATGAAATTTTAACATTTAATCATTTGACTTTAAATGACGGTTGGATGTGAGTTATTACTTTTTCAACTAAAATAAGTGTGTTTAAAGTCATTTCTGTGCCTGAAATTGGTCAAATTTAAAAGTTTTGAGTAAGCAAAACTCTGTAAAAATGGCAATTTTGGTCACTGTGAGGGTTTAAAAAGTGGTTATTCAACATGAGGCACTATCCAAATGACATTTTGAAACATTTTTGGTAGAGTCCAACAAATCCATTTTCTGATGAAAAACGATGACCCCGGACCAGTCGAACGTTGAAAAAATGGTCAATATTGATGAAATTTTAACATTTAATCTTTTGACTTTAAATGACGGTTGGATGTGAGTTATTACTTTTTCAACTAAAATAAGTGTGTTTAAAGTCATTTCTGTGCCTGAAATTGGTCAAAATTGAAGATTTTGAGTAAGCAAAACTCTGTAAAAATGGCAATTTTGGTCACTGTGAGGGTTTAAAAAGTGGTTATTCAACAAGAGGCCCGATCCAAATGACATTTTGAATCATTTTTGGTAGAGTCCAAAAAATCCATTTTCTGATGAAAAACGATGACCCCGGACCAATCGAACTTTGAAAAAATGGTCAATATTGATGAAATTTTAACATTTAATCTTTTGACTTTAAATGACGGTTGGATGTGAGTTTTTACTTTTTCAACTAAAATAAGTGTGTTTAAAGTCATTTCTGTGCCTGAAATTGGTCAAAATTGAAGATTTTGAGTAAGCAAAACTCTGTAAAAATGGCAATTTTGGTCACTGTGAGGGTTTAAAAAGTGGTTATTCAACATGAGGCACGATCCAAATGACATTTTGAAACATTTTTGGTAGAGTCCAAAAAATCCATTTTCTGATGAAAAACGATGACCCTGGACCAGTCGAACGTTGAAAAAATGGTCAATATTGATGACATTTTAACATTTAATCTTTTGACTTTAAATGACGGTTGGAAGTGAGTTATTACTTTTTCAACTAAAATAAGTGTGTTTAAAGTCATTTCTGTGCCTGAAATTGGTCAAAATTGAAGATTTTGAGTAAGCAAAACTCTGTAAAAATGGCAATTTTGGTCACTGTGAGGGTTTAAAAAAGTGGTTATTCAACATGAGGCACGATCTAAATGACATTTTGAAACATTTTTGGTAGAGTCCAAAAAATCAATTTTCTGATGAAAAACGATGACCCGGACCAGTCGAACGTTGAAAAAATGGTCAATATTGATGAAATTTTAACATTTAATCTTTTGACTTTAAATGACGGTTGGATGTGAGTTGTTACTTTTTCAACTAAAATAAGTGTGTTTAAAGTCATTTCTGTGCCTGAAATTGGTCAAAATTGAAGATTTTGAGTAAGCAAAACTCTGTAAAAATGGCAATTTTGGTCACTGTGAGGGTTTAAAAAGTGGTTATTCAACAAGAGGCCCGATCCATATTACATTTTGAATCATTTTTGGTAGAGTCCAAAAAATCAATTTTCTGATGAAAAACGATGACCCCGGACCAGTCGAACGTTGAAAAAATGGTCAATATTGATGAAATTTTAACATTTAATCTTTTGACTTTAAATGACGGTTGGATGTGAGTTATTACTTTTTCAACTAAAATAAGTGTGTTTAAAGTCATTTCTGTGCCTGAAATTGGTCAAATTTAAAAGTTTTGAGTAAGCAAAACTCTGTAAAAATGGCAATTTTGGTCACTGTGAGGGTTTAAAAAGTGGTTATTCAACATGAGGCCCGATCCAAATGACATTTTGAATCATTTTTGGTAGAGTCCAAAAAATCCATTTTCTGATGAAAAACGATGACCCCGGACCAATCGAACTTTGAAAAAATGGTCAATATTGATGAAATTTTAACATTTAATCTTTTGACTTTAAATGACGGTTGGATGTGAGTTTTTACTTTTTCAACTAAAATAAGTGTGTTTAAAGTCATTTCTGTGCCTGAAATTGGTCAAAATTGAAGATTTTGAGTAAGCAAAACTCTGTAAAAATGGCAATTTTGGTCACTGTGAGGGTTTAAAAAGTGGTTATTCAACATGAGGCACGATCCAAATGACATTTTGAAACATTTTTGGTAGAGTCCAAAAAATCCATTTTCTGATGAAAAACGATGACCCTGGACCAGTCGAACGTTGAAAAAATGGTCAATATTGATGAAATTTTAACAATTAATCTTTTGACTTTAAATGACGGTTGGATGTGAGTTATTACTTTTTCAACTAAAATAAGTGTGTTTAAAGTCATTTCTGTGCCTGAAATTGGTCAAAATTGAAGATTTTGAGTAAGCAAAACTCTGTAAAAATGGCAATTTTGGTCACTGTGAAGGTTTAAAAAGTGGTTATTCAACATGAGGCCCGATCCAAATGACATTTTGAATCATTTTTGGTAGAGTCCAAAAAATCAATTTTCTGATGAAAAACGATGACCCCGGACCAGTCGAACGTTGAAAAAATAGTCAATATTAATGAAATTTTAACATTTAATCATTTGACTTTAAATGACGGTTGGATGTGAGTTATTACTTTTTTAACTAAAATAAGTGTGTTTAAAGTCATTTCTGTGCCTGAAATTGGTCAAATTTAAAAGTTTTGAGTAAGCAAAACTCTGTAAAAATGGCAATTTTGGTCACTGTGAGGGTTTAAAAAGTGGTTATTCAACATGAGGCCCGATCCAAATGACATTTTGAATCAGTTTTGGTAGAGACCAAAAAATCAATTTTCTGATGAAAAACGATGACCCCGGACCAGTCGAACGTTGAAAAAATGGTCAATATTGATGAAATTTTAACATTTAATCTTTTGACTTTAAATGACGGTTGGATGTGAGTTATTACTTTTTCAACTAAAATAAGTGTGTTTAAAGTCGTTTCTGTGCCTGAAATTGGTCAAAATTGAAGATTTTGAGTAAGCAAAACTCTGTAAAAATGGCAATTTTGGTCACTGTGAGGGTTTAAAAAGTGGTTATTCAACAAGAGGCCCGATCCAAATGACATTTTGAATCATTTTTGGTAGAGTCCAAAAAATCCATTTTCTGATGAAAAACGATGACCCCGGACCAATCGAACTTTGAAAAAATGGTCAATATTGATGAAATTTTAACATTTAATCTTTTGACTTTAAATGACGGTTGGATGTGAGTTTTTACTTTTTCAACTAAAATAAGTGTGTTTAAAGTCATTTCTGTGCCTGAAATTGGTCAAAATTGAAGATTTTGAGTAAGCAAAACTCTGTAAAAATGGCAATTTTGGTCACTGTGAGGGTTTAAAAAGTGGTTATTCAACATGAGGCACGATCCAAATGACATTTTGAAACATTTTTGGTAGAGTCCAAAAAATCCATTTTCTGATGAAAAACGATGACCCTGGACCAGTCGAACGTTGAAAAAATGGTCAATATTGATGACATTTTAACATTTAATCTTTTGACTTTAAATGACGGTTGGATGTGAGTTATTACTTTTTCAACTAAAATAAGTGTGTTTAAAGTCATTTCTGTGCCTGAAATTGGTCAAAATTGAAGATTTTGAGTAAGCAAAACTCTGTAAAAATGGCAATTTTGGTCACTGTGAAGGTTTAAAAAGTGGTTATTCAACATGAGGCCCGATCCAAATGACATTTTGAATCATTTTTGGTAGAGTCCAAAAAATCAATTTTCTGATGAAAAACGATGACCCCGGACCAGTCGAACGTTGAAAAAATAGTCAATATTAATGAAATTTTAACATTTAATCATTTGACTTTAAATGACGGTTGGATGTGAGTTATTACTTTTTTAACTAAAATAAGTGTGTTTAAAGTCATTTCTGTGCCTGAAATTGGTCAAATTTAAAAGTTTTGAGTAAGCAAAACTCTGTAAAAATGGCAATTTTGGTCACTGTGAGGGTTTAAAAAGTGGTTATTCAACATGAGGCCCGATCCAAATGACATTTTGAATCAGTTTTGGTAGAGACCAAAAAATCAATTTTCTGATGAAAAACGATGACCCCGGACCAGTCGAACGTTGAAAAAATGGTCAATATTGATGAAATTTTAACATTTAATCTTTTGACTTTAAATGACGGTTGGATGTGAGTTATTACTTTTTCAACTAAAATAAGTGTGTTTAAAGTCGTTTCTGTGCCTGAAATTGGTCAAAATTGAAGATTTTGAGTAAGCAAAACTCTGTAAAAATGGCAATTTTGGTCACTGTGAGGGTTTAAAAAGTGGTTATTCAACAAGAGGCCCGATCCAAATGACATTTTGAATCATTTTTGGTAGAGTCCAAAAAATCCATTTTCTGATGAAAAACGATGACCCCGGACCAATCGAACTTTGAAAAAATGGTCAATATTGATGAAATTTTAACATTTAATCTTTTGACTTTAAATGACGGTTGGATGTGAGTTTTTACTTTTTCAACTAAAATAAGTGTGTTTAAAGTCATTTCTGTGCCTGAAATTGGTCAAAATTGAAGATTTTGAGTAAGCAAAACTCTGTAAAAATGGCAATTTTGGTCACTGTGAGGGTTTAAAAAGTGGTTATTCAACATGAGGCACGATCCAAATGACATTTTGAAACATTTTTGGTAGAGTCCAAAAAATCCATTTTCTGATGAAAAACGATGACCCTGGACCAGTCGAACGTTGAAAAAATGGTCAATATTGATGACATTTTAACATTTAATCTTTTGACTTTAAATGACGGTTGGATGTGAGTTATTACTTTTTCAACTAAAATAAGTGTGTTTAAAGTCATTTCTGTGCCTGAAATTGGTCAAAATTGAAGATTTTGAGTAAGCAAAACTCTGTAAAAATGGCAATTTTGGTCACTGTGAGGGTTTAAAAAAGTGGTTATTCAACATGAGGCACGATCCAAATGACATTTTGAAACATTTTTGGTAGAGTCCAAAAAATCAATTTTCTGATGAAAAACGATGACCCGGACCAGTCGAACGTTGAAAAAATAGTCAATATTAATGAAATTTTAACATTTAATCATTTGACTTTAAATGACGGTTGGATGTGAGTTATTACTTTTTCAACTAAAATAAGTGTGTTTAAAGTCATTTCTGTGCCTGAAATTGGTCAAATTTAAAAGTTTTGAGTAAGCAAAACTCTGTAAAAATGGCAATTTTGGTCACTGTGAGGGTTTAAAAAGTGGTTATTCAACATGAGGCCCGATCCAAATGACATTTTGAATCAGTTTTGGTAGAGACCAAAAAATCAATTTTCTGATGAAAAACGATGACCCCGGACCAGTCGAACGTTGAAAAAATGGTCAATATTGATGAAATTTTAACATTTAATCTTTTGACTTTAAATGACGGTTGGATGTGAGTTATTACTTTTTCAACTAAAATAAGTGTGTTTAAAGTCGTTTCTGTGCCTGAAATTGGTCAAAATTGAAGATTTTGAGTAAGCAAAACTCTGTAAAAATGGCAATTTTGGTCACTGTGAGGGTTTAAAAAGTGGTTATTCAACAAGAGGCCCGATCCAAATGACATTTTGAATCATTTTTGGTAGAGTCCAAAAAATCCATTTTCTGATGAAAAACGATGACCCCGGACCAATCGAACTTTGAAAAAATGGTCAATATTGATGAAATTTTAACATTTAATCTTTTGACTTTAAATGACGGTTGGATGTGAGTTTTTACTTTTTCAACTAAAATAAGTGTGTTTAAAGTCATTTCTGTGCCTGAAATTGGTCAAAATTGAAGATTTTGAGTAAGCAAAACTCTGTAAAAATGGCAATTTTGGTCACTGTGAGGGTTTAAAAAGTGGTTATTCAACAAGAGGCCCGATCCAAATGACATTTTGAATCATTTTTGGTAGAGTCCAAAAAATCAATTTTCTGATGAAAAACGATGACCCCGGACCAATCGAACTTTGAAAAAATGGTCAATATTGATGAAATTTTAACATTTAATCTTTTGACTTTAAATGACGGTTGGATGTGAGTTTTTACTTTTTCAACTAAAATAAGTGTGTTTAAAGTCATTTCTGTGCCTGAAATTGGTCAAAATTGAAGATTTTGAGTAAGCAAAACTCTGTAAAAATGGCAATTTTGGTCACTGTGAGGGTTTAAAAAGTGGTTATTCAACATGAGGCACGATCCAAATGACATTTTGAAACATTTTTGGTAGAGTCCAAAAAATCCATTTTCTGATGAAAAACGATGACCCTGGACCAGTCGAACGTTGAAAAAATGGTCAATATTGATGACATTTTAACATTTAATCTTTTGACTTTAAATGACGGTTGGATGTGAGTTATTACTTTTTCAACTAAAATAAGTGTGTTTAAAGTCATTTCTGTGCCTGAAATTGGTCAAAATTGAAGATTTTGAGTAAGCAAAACTCTGTAAAAATGGCAATTTTGGTCACTGTGAGGGTTTAAAAAAGTGGTTATTCAACATGAGGCACGATCTAAATGACATTTTGAAACATTTTTGGTAGAGTCCAAAAAATCAATTTTCTGATGAAAAACGATGACCCGGACCAGTCGAACGTTGAAAAAATGGTCAATATTGATGAAATTTTAACATTTAATCTTTTGACTTTAAATGACGGTTGGATGTGAGTTGTTACTTTTTCAACTAAAATAAGTGTGTTTAAAGTCATTTCTGTGCCTGAAATTGGTCAAAATTGAAGATTTTGAGTAAGCAAAACTCTGTAAAAATGGCAATTTTGGTCACTGTGAGGGTTTAAAAAGTGGTTATTCAACAAGAGGCCCGATCCATATTACATTTTGAATCATTTTTGGTAGAGTCCAAAAAATCAATTTTCTGATGAAAAACGATGACCCCGGACCAGTCGAACGTTGAAAAAATGGTCAATATTGATGAAATTTTAACATTTAATCTTTTGACTTTAAATGACGGTTGGATGTGAATTATTACTTTGTCAACTAAAATAAGTGTGTTTAAAGTCATTTCTGTGCCTGAAATTGGTCAAATTTGAAGCTTTTGAGTAAGAAAAACTCTGTAAAAATCGCAATTTTGGTCACTGTGAGGGTTTAAAAAGTGGTTATTCAACATGAGGACCGATCCAAATGACATTTTGAATCATTTTTGGTAGAGTCCAAAAAATCAATTTTCTGATGAAAAACAATGACCCCGGACCAGTCGAACGTTGAAAAAATGGTCAATATTGATGAAATTTTAACATTTAATCTTTTGACTTTAAATGACGGTTGGATGTGAGTTATTACTTTTTCAACTAAAATAAGTGTGTTTAAAGTCATTTCTGTGCCTGAAATTGGTCAAATTTAAAAGTTTTGAGTAAGCAAAACTCTGTAAAAATGGCAATTTTGGTCACTGTGAGGGTTTAAAAAGTGGTTATTCAACATGAGGCCCGATCCAAATGACATTTTGAATCAGTTTTGGTAGAGTCCAAAAAATCAATTTTCTGATGAAAAACGATGACCCCGGACCAGTCGAACTTTGAAAAAATGGTCAATATTGATGAAATTTTAACATTTAATCTTTTGACTTTAAATGACAGTTGGATGTGAGTTTTTACTTTTTCAACTGAAATAAGTGTGTTTAAAGTCATTTCTGTGCCTGAAATTGGTCAAAATTGAAGATTTTGAGTAAGCAAAACTCTGTAAAAATGGCAATTTTGGTCACTGTGAGGGTTTAAAAAGTGGTTATTCAACATGAGGCACGATCCAAATGACATTTTGAAACATTTTTGGTAGAGTCCAAAAAATCCATTTTTTGATGAAAAACGATGACCCCGGACCAGTCGAACGTTGAAAAAATGGTCAATATTGATGAAATTTTAACAATTAATCTTTTGACTTTAAATGACGGTTGGATGTGAGTTATTACTTTTTCAACTAAAATAAGTGTGTTTAAAGTCATTTCTGTGCCTGAAATTGGTCAAAATTGAAGATTTTGAGTAAGCAAAACTCTGTAAAAATGGCAATTTTGGTCACTGTGAAGGTTTAAAAAGTGGTTATTCAACATGAGGCCCGATCCAAATGACATTTTGAATCATTTTTGGTAGAGTCCAAAAAATCAATTTTCTGATGAAAAACGATGACCCCGGACCAGTCGAACGTTGAAAAAATAGTCAATATTAATGAAATTTTAACATTTAATCATTTGACTTTAAATGACGGTTGGATGTGAGTTATTACTTTTTTAACTAAAATAAGTGTGTTTAAAGTCATTTCTGTGCCTGAAATTGGTCAAATTTAAAAGTTTTGAGTAAGCAAAACTCTGTAAAAATGGCAATTTTGGTCACTGTGAGGGTTTAAAAAGTGGTTATTCAACATGAGGCCCGATCCAAATGACATTTTGAATCAGTTTTGGTAGAGACCAAAAAATCAATTTTCTGATGAAAAACGATGACCCCGGACCAGTCGAACGTTGAAAAAATGGTCAATATTGATGAAATTTTAACATTTAATCTTTTGACTTTAAATGACGGTTGGATGTGAGTTATTACTTTTTCAACTAAAATAAGTGTGTTTAAAGTCGTTTCTGTGCCTGAAATTGGTCAAAATTGAAGATTTTGAGTAAGCAAAACTCTGTAAAAATGGCAATTTTGGTCACTGTGAGGGTTTAAAAAGTGGTTATTCAACAAGAGGCCCGATCCAAATGACATTTTGAATCATTTTTGGTAGAGTCCAAAAAATCCATTTTCTGATGAAAAACGATGACCCCGGACCAATCGAACTTTGAAAAAATGGTCAATATTGATGAAATTTTAACATTTAATCTTTTGACTTTAAATGACGGTTGGATGTGAGTTTTTACTTTTTCAACTAAAATAAGTGTGTTTAAAGTCATTTCTGTGCCTGAAATTGGTCAAAATTGATTATTTTGAGTAAGCAAAACTCTGTAAAAATGGCAATTTTGGTCACTGTGAGGGTTTAAAAAGTGGTTATTCAACATGAGGCACGATCCAAATGACATTTTGAAACATTTTTGGTAGAGTCCAAAAAATCCATTTTCTGATGAAAAACGATGACCCTGGACCAGTCGAACGTTGAAAAAATGGTCAATATTGATGACATTTTAACATTTAATCTTTTGACTTTAAATGACGGTTGGATGTGAGTTATTACTTTTTCAACTAAAATAAGTGTGTTTAAAGTCATTTCTGTGCCTGAAATTGGTCAAAATTGAAGATTTTGAGTAAGCAAAACTCTGTAAAAATGGCAATTTTGGTCACTGTGAGGGTTTAAAAAAGTGGTTATTCAACATGAGGCACGATCCAAATGACATTTTGAAACATTTTTGGTAGAGTCCAAAAAATCAATTTTCTGATGAAAAACGATGACCCGGACCAGTCGAACGTTGAAAAAATAGTCAATATTAATGAAATTTTAACATTTAATCATTTGACTTTAAATGACGGTTGGATGTGAGTTATTACTTTTTCAACTAAAATAAGTGTGTTTAAAGTCATTTCTGTGCCTGAAATTGGTCAAATTTAAAAGTTTTGAGTAAGCAAAACTCTGTAAAAATGGCAATTTTGGTCACTGTGAGGGTTTAAAAAGTGGTTATTCAACATGAGGCCCGATCCAAATGACATTTTGAATCAGTTTTGGTAGAGACCAAAAAATCAATTTTCTGATGAAAAACGATGACCCCGGACCAGTCGAACGTTGAAAAAATGGTCAATATTGATGAAATTTTAACATTTAATCTTTTGACTTTAAATGACGGTTGGATGTGAGTTATTACTTTTTCAACTAAAATAAGTGTGTTTAAAGTCGTTTCTGTGCCTGAAATTGGTCAAAATTGAAGATTTTGAGTAAGCAAAACTCTGTAAAAATGGCAATTTTGGTCACTGTGAGGGTTTAAAAAGTGGTTATTCAACAAGAGGCCCGATCCAAATGACATTTTGAATCATTTTTGGTAGAGTCCAAAAAATCCATTTTCTGATGAAAAACGATGACCCCGGACCAATCGAACTTTGAAAAAATGGTCAATATTGATGAAATTTTAACATTTAATCTTTTGACTTTAAATGACGGTTGGATGTGAGTTTTTACTTTTTCAACTAAAATAAGTGTGTTTAAAGTCATTTCTGTGCCTGAAATTGGTCAAAATTGAAGATTTTGAGTAAGCAAAACTCTGTAAAAATGGCAATTTTGGTCACTGTGAGGGTTTAAAAAGTGGTTATTCAACATGAGGCACGATCCAAATGACATTTTGAAACATTTTTGGTAGAGTCCAAAAAATCCATTTTCTGATGAAAAACGATGACCCTGGACCAGTCGAACGTTGAAAAAATGGTCAATATTGATGACATTTTAACATTTAATCTTTTGACTTTAAATGACAGTTGGATGTGAGTTATTACTTTTTCAACTAAAATAAGTGTGTTTAAAGTCATTTCTGTGCCTGAAATTGGTCAAAATTGAAGATTTTGAGTAAGCAAAACTCTGTAAAAATGGCAATTTTGGTCACTGTGAGGGTTTAAAAAAGTGGTTATTCAACATGAGGCACGATCCAAATGACATTTTGAAACATTTTTGGTAGAGTCCAAAAAATCAATTTTCTGATGAAAAACGATGACCCGGACCAGTCGAACGTTGAAAAAATGGTCAATATTGATGAAATTTTAACATTTAATCTTTTGACTTTAAATGACGGTTGGATGTGAGTTATTACTTTTTCAACTAAAATAAGTGTGTTTAAAGTCATTTCTGTGCCTGAAATTGGTCAAATTTAAAAGTTTTGAGTAAGCAAAACTCTGTAAAAATGGCAATTTTGGTCACTGTGAGGGTTTAAAAAGTGGTTATTCAACAAGAGGCCCGATCCATATTACATTTTGAATCATTTTTGGTAGAGTCCAAAAAATCAATTTTCTGATGAAAAACGATGACCCCGGACCAGTCGAACGTTGAAAAAATGGTCAATATTGATGAAATTTCAACATTTAATCTTTTGACTTTAAATGACGGTTGGATGTGAATTATTACTTTGTCAACTAAAATAAGTGTGTTTAAAGTCATTTCTGTGCCTGAAATTGGTCAAATTTGAAGCTTTTGAGTAAGAAAAACTCTGTAAAAATCGCAATTTTGGTCACTGTTAGGGTTTAAAAAGTGGTTATTCAACATGAGGACCGATCCAAATGACATTTTGAATCATTTTTGGTAGAGTCCAAAAAATCAATTTTCTGATGAAAAACAATGACCCCGGACCAGTCGAACGTTGAAAAAATGGTCAATATTGATGAAATTTTTACATTTAATCTTTTGACTTTAAATGACGGTTGGATGTGAGTTATTACTTTTTCAACTAAAATAAGTGTGTTTAAAGTCATTTCTGTGCCTGAAATTGGTCAAATTTAAAAGTTTTGAGTAAGCAAAACTCTGTAAAAATGGCAATTTTGGTCACTGTGAGGGTTTAAAAAGTGGTTATTCAACATGAGGCCCGATCCAAATGACATTTTGAATCAGTTTTGGTAGAGTCCAAAAAATCAATTTTCTGATGAAAAACGATGACCCCGGACCAGTCGAACTTTGAAAAAATGGTCAATATTGATGAAATTTTAACATTTAATCTTTTGACTTTAAATGACAGTTGGATGTGAGTTTTTACTTTTTCAACTGAAATAAGTGTGTTTAAAGTCATTTCTGTGCCTGAAATTGGTCAAAATTGAAGATTTTGAGTAAGCAAAACTCTGTAAAAATGGCAATTTTGGTCGCTGTGAGGGTTTAAAAAGTGGTTATTCAACATGAGGCACGATCCAAATGACATTTTGAAACATTTTTGGTAGAGTCCAAAAAATCCATTTTTTGATGAAAAACGATGACCCCGGACCAGTCGAACGTTGAAAAAATGGTCAATATTGATGAAATTTTAACAATTAATCTTTTGACTTTAAATGACGGTTGGATGTGAGTTATTACTTTTTCAACTAAAATAAGTGTGTTTAAAGTCATTTCTGTGCCTGAAATTGGTCAAAATTGAAGATTTTGAGTAAGCAAAACTCTGTAAAAATGGCAATTTTGGTCACTGTGAAGGTTTAAAAAGTGGTTATTCAACATGAGGCCCGATCCAAATGACATTTTGAATCATTTTTGGTAGAGTCCAAAAAATCAATTTTCTGATGAAAAACGATGACCCCGGACCAGTCGAACGTTGAAAAAATAGTCAATATTAATGAAATTTTAACATTTAATCATTTGACTTTAAATGACGGTTGGATGTGAGTTATTACTTTTTCAACTAAAATAAGTGTGTTTAAAGTCATTTCTGTGCCTGAAATTGGTCAAATTTAAAAGTTTTGAGTAAGCAAAACTCTGTAAAAATGGCAATTTTGGTCACTGTGAGGGTTTAAAAAGTGGTTATTCAACATGAGGCCCGATCCAAATGACATTTTGAATCAGTTTTGGTAGAGACCAAAAAATCAATTTTCTGATGAAAAACGATGACCCCGGACCAGTCAAACGTTGAAAAAATGGTCAATATTGATGAAATTTTAACATTTAATCTTTTGACTTTAAATGACGGTTGGATGTGAGTTATTACTTTTTCAACTAAAATAAGTGTGTTTAAAGTCATTTCTGTGCCTGAAATTGGTCAAATTTGAAGCTTTTGAGTAAGAAAAACTCTGTAAAAATCGCAATTTTGGTCACTGTTAGGGTTTAAAAAGTGGTTATTCAACATGAGGCCCGATCCAAATGACATTTTGAATCATTTTTGGTAGAGTCCAAAAAATCAATTTTCTGATGAAAAACAATGTATCCGGACCAGTCGAACGTTGAAAAAATGGTCAATATTGATGAAATTTTAACATTTAATCTTTTGACTTTAAATGACGGTTGGATGTGAATTTTTACTTTTTCAACTAAAATAAGTGTGTTTAAAGTCATTTCTGTGCCTGAAATTGGTCAAATTTGAAGCTTTTGAGTAAGAAAAACCCTGTAAAAATCGCAATTTTGGTCACTGTTAGGGTTTAAAAAGTGGTTATTCAACATGAGGCCCGATCCAAATGACATTTTGAATCATTTTTGGTAGAGTCCAAAAAATCAATTTTCTGATGAAAAACGATGACCCCGGACCAGTCGAACGTTGAAAAAATGGTCAATATTAATGAAATTTTAACATTTAATCATTTGACTTTAAATGACGGTTGGATGTGAGTTATTACTTTTTCAACTAAAATAAGTGTGTTTAAAGTCATTTCTGTGCCTGAAATTGGTCAAATTTAAAAGTTTTGAGTAAGCAAAACTCTGTAAAAATGGCAATTTTGGTCACTGTGAGGGTTTAAAAAGTGGTTATTCAACATGAGGCCCGATCCAAATGACATTTTGAATCAGTTTTGGTAGAGACCAAAAAATCAATTTTCTGATGAAAAACGATGACCCCGGAGCAGTCGAACGTTGAAAAAATGGTCAATATTGATGAAATTTTAACATTTAATCTTTTGACTTTAAATGACGGCTGGATGTGAGTTATTACTTTTTCAACTAAAATAAGTGTGTTTAAAGTCATTTCTGTGCCTGAAATTGGTCAAAATTGAAGATTTTGAGTAAGCAAAACTCTGTAAAAATGGCAATTTTGGTCACTGTGAGGGTTTAAAAAGTGGTTATTCAACATGAGGCACGATCCAAATGACATTTTGAAACATTTTTGGTAGAGTCCAAAAAATCAATTTTCTGATGAAAAACGATGACCCGGACCAGTCGAACGTTGAAAAAATGGTCAATATTGATGAAATTTTAACATTTAATCTTTTGACTTTAAATGACGGTTGGATGTGAGTTGTTACTTTTTCAACTAAAATAAGTGTGTTTAAAGTCATTTCTGTGCCTGAAATTGGTCAAAATTGAAGATTTTGAGTAAGCAAAACTCTGTAAAAATGGCAATTTTGGTCACTGTGAGGGTTTAAAAAGTGGTTATTCAACAAGAGGCCCGATCCAAATTACATTTTGAATCATTTTTGGTAGAGTCCAAAAAATCAATTTTCTGATGAAAAACGATGACCCCGGACCAGTCGAACGTTGAAAAAATGGTCAATATTGATGAAATTTTAACATTTAATCTTTTGACTTAAAATGACGGTTGGATGTGAATTAATACTTTTTCAACTAAAATAAGTGTGTTTAAAGTCATTTCTGTGCCTGAAATTGGTCAAATTTGAAGCTTTTGAGTAAGCAAAACTCTGTAAAAATGACAATTTTGGTCACTGTGAGGGTTTAAAAAGAGGTTATTCAACATGAGGCACGATACAAATGACATTTTGAATCATTTTTGGTAGAGTCCAAAAAATCCATTTTCTGATGAAAAACGATGACCCCGGACCAGTCGAACGTTGAAAAAATGGTCAATATTGATGAAATTTTAACATTTAATCTTTTGACTTTAAATGATGGTTGGATGTGAGTTGTTACTTTTTCAACTAAAATACGTGTGTTTAAAGTCATTTCTGTGCCTGAAATTGGTCAAAATTGAAGATTTTGAGTAAGCAAAACTCTGTAAAAATGGCAATTTTGGTCACTGTGAGGGTTTAAAAAGTGGTTATTCAACAAGAGGCCCGATCCAAATTACATTTTGCATCATTTTTGGTAGAGTCCAAAAAATCAATTTTCTGATGAAAAACGATGACCCCGGACCAGTCGAACGTTGAAAAAATGGTCAATATTGATGAAATTTTAACATTTAATCTTTTGACTTTAAATGACGGTTGGATGTGAATTATTACTTATTCAACTAAAATAAGTGTGTTTAAAGTCATTTCTGTGCCTGAAATTGGTCAAATTTGAAGCTTTTGAGTAAGAAAAACTCTGTAAAAATCGCAATTTTGGTCACTGTTAGGGTTTAAAAAGTGGTTATTCAACATGAGGCCCGATTCAAATGACATTTTGAATCATTTTTGGTAGAGTCCAAAAAATCAATTTTCTGATGAAAAACAATGACCCCGGACCAGTCGAACGTTGAAAAAATGGTCAATATTGATGAAATTTTAACATTTAATCTTTTGACTTTAAATGACGGTTGGATGTGAGTTATTACTTTTTCAACTAAAATAAGTGTGTTTAAAGTCATTTCTGTGCCTGAAATTGGTCAAAATTGAAGATTTTGAGTAAGCAAAACTCTGTAAAAATGGCAATTTTGGTCACTGTGAGGGTTTAAAAAGTGGTTATTCAACATGAGGCCCGATCCAAATGACATTTTGAATCATTTTTGGTAGAGTCCAAAAAATCAATTTTCTGATGAAAAACGATGACCCCGGACCAGTCGAACGTTGAAAAAATAGTCAATATTAATGAAATTTTAACATTTAATCATTTGACTTTAAATGACGGTTGGATGTGAGTTATTACTTTTTCAACTAAAATAAGTGTGTTTAAAGTCATTTCTGTGCCTGAAATTGGTCAAATTTAAAAGTTTTGAGTAAGCAAAACTCTGTAAAAATGGCAATTTTGGTCACTGTGAGGGTTTAAAAAGTGGTTATTCAACATGAGGCCCGATCCAAATGACATTTTGAATCAGTTTTGGTAGAGACCAAAAAATCAATTTGATGAAAAACGATGACCCCGGACCAGTCGAACGTTGAAAAAATGGTCAATATTGATGAAATTTTAACATTTAATCTTTTGACTTTAAATGACACTTGGGTGTGATTTATTACTTTTTCAACTAAAATAAGTGTGTTTAAAGTCATTTCTGTGCCTGAAATTGGTCAAAATTGAAGATTTTGAGTAAGCAAAACTCTGTAAAAATGGCAATTTTGGTCACTGTGAGGGTTTAAAAAGTGGTTATTCAACACGAGGCACTATCCAAATGACATTTTGAAACATTTTTGGTAGAGTCCAACAAATCCATTTTCTGATGAAAAACGATGACCCCGGACCAGTCGAACGTTGAAAAAATGGTCAATATTGATGAAATTTTAACATTTAATCTTTTGACTTTAAATGACGGTTGGATGGGAGTTATTACTTTTTCAACTAAAATAAGTGTGTTTAAAGTCATTTCTGTGCCTGAAATTGGTCAAAATTGAAGATTTTGAGTAAGCAAAACTATGTAAAAATGGCAATTTTGGTCACTGTGAGGGTTTAAAAAGTGGTTATTCAACATGAGGCCCGATCCAAATGACATTTTGAATCATTTTTGGTAGAGTCCAAAAAATCCATTTTCTGATGAAAAACGATGACCCCGGACCAGTCGAACTTTGAAAAAATGGTCAATATTAATGAAATGTTAACATTTAATCATTTGACTTTAAATGACGGTTGGATGTGAGTTATTACTTTTTCAACTAAAATAAGTGTGTTTAAAGTCATTTCTGTGCCTGAAATTGGTCAAATTTAAAAGTTTTGAGTAAGCAAAACTCTGTAAAAATGGCAATTTTGTTCACTGTGAGGGTTTAAAAAGTGATTATTCAACATGAGGCCCGATCCAAATGACATTTTGAATCAGTTTTGGTAGAGACCAAAAAATCAATTTTCTGATGAAAAACGATGACCCCGGACCAGTCGAACGTTGAAAAAATGGTCAATATTGATGAAATTTTAACATTTAATCTTTTGACTTTAAATGACGGTTGGATGTGAATTATTACTTTTTCAACTAAAATAAGTGTGTTTAAAGTCATTTCTGTGCCTGAAATTGGTCAAATTTGAAGCTTTTGAGTAAGAAAAACTCTGTAAAAATCGCAATTTTGGTCACTGTTAGGGTTTAAAAAGTGGTTATTCAACATGAGGCCCGATCCAAATGACATTTTGAATCATTTTTGGTAGAGTCCAAAAAATCAATTTTCTGATGAAAAACGATGACCCCGGACCAGTCGAACGTTGAAAAAATGGTCAATATTAATGAAATTTTAACATTTAATCATTTGACTTTAAATGACGGTTGGATGTGAGTTATTACTTTTTCAACTAAAATAAGTGTGTTTAAAGTCATTTCTGTGCCTGAAATTGGTCAAATTTAAAAGTTTTGAGTAAGCAAAACTCTGTAAAAATGGCAATTTTGGTCACTGTGAGGGTTTAAAAAGTGGTTATTCAACATGAGGCCCGATCCAAATGACATTTTGAATCAGTTTTGGTAGAGACCAAAAAATCAATTTTCTGATGAAAAACGATGACCCCGGACCAGTCGAACGTTGAAAAAATGGTCAATATTGATGAAATTTTAACATTTAATATTTTGACTTTAAATGACGGTTGGATGTGAGTTATTTTTTCAACCAAAATAAGTGTGTTTAAAGTCATTTCTGTGCCTGAAATGGGTCAAAATTGAAGATTTTGAATAAGCAAAACTCTGTAAAAATGGCAATTTTGGTCACTGTTAGGGTTTAAAAAGTGGTTATTCAACATGAGGCCTGATCCAAATGACATTTTGAATCATTTTTGGTAGAGTCCAAAAAATCAATTTTCTGATGAAAAACAATGACCCCGGACCAGTCGAACGTTGAAAAAATGGTCAATATTGATGAAATTTTAACATTTAATCTTTTGACTTTAAATGACGGTTGGATGTGAGTTATTACTTTTTCAACTAAAATAAGTGTGTTTAAAGTCATTTCTGTGCCTGAAATTGGTCAAAATTGAAGATTTTGAGTAAGCAAAACTCTGTAAAAATGGCAATTTTGGTCACTGTGAGGGTTTAAAAAGTGGTTATTCAACATGAGGCACGATCCAAATGACATTTTGAAACATTTTTGGTAGAGTCCAAAAAATCAATTTTCTGATGAAAAACGATGACCCGGACCAGTCGAACGTTGAAAAAATGGTCAATATTGATGAAATTTTAACATTTAATCTTTTGACTTTAAATGACGGTTGGATGTGAGTTGTTACTTTTTCAACTAAAATAAGTGTGTTTAAAGTCATTTCTGTGCCTGAAATTGGTCAAAATTGAAGATTTTGAGTAAGCAAAACTCTGTAAAAATGGCAATTTTGGTCACTGTGAGGGTTTAAAAAGTGGTTATTCAACAAGAGGCCCGATCCAAATTACATTTTGAATCATTTTTGGTAGAGTCCAAAAAATCAATTTTCTGATGAAAAACGATGACCCCGGACCAGTCGAACGTTGAAAAAATGGTCAATATTGATGAAATTTTAACATTTAATCTTTTGACTTAAAATGACGGTTGGATGTGAATTATTACTTTTTCAACTAAAATAAGTGTGTTTAAAGTCATTTCTGTGCCTGAAATTGGTCAAATTTGAAGCTTTTGAGTAAGCAAAACTCTGTAAAAATGACAATTTTGGTCACTGTGAGGGTTTAAAAAGAGGTTATTCAACATGAGGCACGATACAAATGACATTTTGAATCATTTTTGGTAGAGTCCAAAAAATCCATTTTCTGATGAAAAACGATGACCCCGGACCAGTCGAACGTTGAAAAAATGGTCAATATTGATGAAATTTTAACATTTAATCTTTTGACTTTAAATGACGGTTGGATGTGAGTTGTTACTTTTTCAACTAAAATAAGTGTGTTTAAAGTCATTTCTGTGCCTGAAATTGGTCAAAATTGAAGATTTTGAGTAAGCAAAACTCTGTAAAAATGGCAATTTTGGTCACTGTGAGGGTTTAAAAAGTGGTTATTCAACAAGAGGCCCGATCCAAATTACATTTTGCATCATTTTTGGTAGAGTCCAAAAAATCAATTTTCTGATGAAAAACGATGACCCCGGACCAGTCGAACGTTGAAAAAATGGTCAATATTGATGAAATTTTAACATTTAATCTTTTGACTTTAAATGACGGTTGGATGTGAATTATTACTTTTTCAACTAAAATAAGTGTGTTTAAAGTCATTTCTGTGCCTGAAATTGGTCAAATTTGAAGCTTTTGAGTAAGAAAAACTCTGTAAAAATCGCAATTTTGGTCACTGTTAGGGTTTAAAAAGTGGTTATTCAACATGAGGCCCGATTCAAATGACATTTTGAATCATTTTTGGTAGAGTCCAAAAAATCAATTTTCTGATGAAAAACAATGACCCCGGACCAGTCGAACGTTGAAAAAATGGTCAATATTGATGAAATTTTAACATTTAATCTTTTGACTTTAAATGACGGTTGGATGTGAGTTATTACTTTTTCAACTAAAATAAGTGTGTTTAAAGTCATTTCTGTGCCTGAAATTGGTCAAAATTGAAGATTTTGAGTAAGCAAAACTCTGTAAAAATGGCAATTTTGGTCACTGTGAGGGTTTAAAAAGTGGTTATTCAACATGAGGAACGATCCAAATGACATTTTGAAACATTTTTGGTAGAGTCCAAAAAATCCATTTTTTGATGAAAAACGATGACCCCGGACCAGTCGAACGTTGAAAAAATGGTCAATATTGATGAAATTTTAACAATTAATCTTTTGACTTTAAATGACGGTTGGATGTGAGTTATTACTTTTTCAACTAAAATAAGTATGTTTAAAGTCATTTCTGTGCCTGAAATTGGTCAAAATTGAAGATTTTGAGTAAGCAAAACTCTGTAAAAATGGCAATTTTGGTCACTGTGAGGGTTTAAAAAGTGGTTATTCAACATGAGGCCCGATCCAAATGACATTTTGAATCAGTTTTGGTAGAGACCAAAAAATCAATTTGATGAAAAACGATGACCCCGGACCAGTCGAACGTTGAAAAAATGGTCAATATTGATGAAATTTTAACATTTAATCTTTTGACTTTAAATGACACTTGGGTGTGATTTATTACTTTTTCAACTAAAATAAGTGTGTTTAAAGTCATTTCTGTGCCTGAAATTGGTCAAAATTGAAGATTTTGAGTAAGCAAAACTCTGTAAAAATGGCAATTTTGGTCACTGTGAGGGTTTAAAAAGTGGTTATTCAACATGAGGCACTATCCAAATGACATTTTGAAACATTTTTGGTAGAGTCCAACAAATCCATTTTCTGATGAAAAACGATGACCCCGGACCAGTCGAACGTTGAAAAAATGGTCAATATTGATGAAATTTTAACATTTAATCTTTTGACTTTAAATGACGGTTGGATGGGAGTTATTACTTTTTCAACTAAAATAAGTGTGTTTAAAGTCATTTCTGTGCCTGAAATTGGTCAAAATTGAAGATTTTGAGTAAGCAAAACTATGTAAAAATGGCAATTTTGGTCACTGTGAGGGTTTAAAAAGTGGTTATTCAACATGAGGCCCGATCCAAATGACATTTTGAATCATTTTTGGTAGAGTCCAAAAAATCCATTTTCTGATGAAAAACGATGACCCCGGACCAGTCGAACTTTGAAAAAATGGTCAATATTAATGAAATGTTAACATTTAATCATTTGACTTTAAATGACGGTTGGATGTGAGTTATTACTTTTTCAACTAAAATAAGTGTGTTTAAAGTCATTTCTGTGCCTGAAATTGGTCAAATTTAAAAGTTTTGAGTAAGCAAAACTCTGTAAAAATGGCAATTTTGTTCACTGTGAGGGTTTAAAAAGTGATTATTCAACATGAGGCCCGATCCAAATGACATTTTGAATCAGTTTTGGTAGAGACCAAAAAATCAATTTTCTGATGAAAAACGATGACCCCGGACCAGTCGAACGTTGAAAAAATGGTCAATATTGATGAAATTTTAACATTTAATCTTTTGACTTTAAATGACGGTTGGATGTGAATTATTACTTTTTCAACTAAAATAAGTGTGTTTAAAGTCATTTCTGTGCCTGAAATTGGTCAAATTTGAAGCTTTTGAGTAAGAAAAACTCTGTAAAAATCGCAATTTTGGTCACTGTTAGGGTTTAAAAAGTGGTTATTCAACATGAGGCCCGATCCAAATGACATTTTGAATCATTTTTGGTAGAGTCCAAAAAATCAATTTTCTGATGAAAAACGATGACCCCGGACCAGTCGAACGTTGAAAAAATGGTCAATATTAATGAAATTTTAACATTTAATCATTTGACTTTAAATGACGGTTGGATGTGAGTTATTACTTTTTCAACTAAAATAAGTGTGTTTAAAGTCATTTCTGTGCCTGAAATTGGTCAAATTTAAAAGTTTTGAGTAAGCAAAACTCTGTAAAAATGGCAATTTTGGTCACTGTGAGGGTTTAAAAAGTGGTTATTCAACATGAGGCCCGATCCAAATGACATTTTGAATCAGTTTTGGTAGAGACCAAAAAATCAATTTTCTGATGAAAAACGATGACCCCGGACCAGTCGAACGTTGAAAAAATGGTCAATATTGATGAAATTTTAACATTTAATATTTTGACTTTAAATGACGGTTGGATGTGAGTTATTTTTTCAACCAAAATAAGTGTGTTTAAAGTCATTTCTGTGCCTGAAATTGGTCAAAATTGAAGATTTTGAGTAAGCAAAACTCTGTAAAAATGGCAATTTTGGTCACTGTTAGGGTTTAAAAAGTGGTTATTCAACATGAGGCCTGATCCAAATGACATTTTGAATCATTTTTGGTAGAGTCCAAAAAATCAATTTTCTGATGAAAAACAATGACCCCGGACCAGTCGAACGTTGAAAAAATGGTCAATATTGATGAAATTTTAACATTTAATATTTTGACTTTAAATGACGGTTGGATGTGAGTTATTTTTTCAACCAAAATAAGTGTGTTTAAAGTCATTTCTGTGCCTGAAATTGGTCAAAATTGAAGATTTAGAGTAAGCAAAACTCTGTAAAAATGGCAATTTTGGTCACTGTTAGGGTTTAAAAAGTGGTTATTCAACATGAGGCCCGATTCAAATGACATTTTGAATCATTTTTGGTAGAGTCCAAAAAATCAATTTTCTGATGAAAAACAATGACCCCGGACCAGTCGAACGTTGAAAAAATGGTCAATATTGATGAAATTTTAACATTTAATCTTTTGACTTTAAATGACGGTTGGATGTGAGTTATTACTTTTTCAACTAAAATAAGTGTGTTTAAAGTCATTTCTGTGCCTGAAATTGGTCAAAATTGAAGATTTTGAGTAAGCAAAACTCTGTAAAAATGGCAATTTTGGTCACTGTGAGGGTTTAAAAAGTGGTTATTCAACATGAGGAACGATCCAAATGACATTTTGAAACATTTTTGGTAGAGTCCAAAAAATCCATTTTTTGATGAAAAACGATGACCCCGGACCAGTCGAACGTTGAAAAAATGGTCAATATTGATGAAATTTTAACAATTAATTTTTTGACTTTAAATGACGGTTGGATGTGAGTTATTACTTTTTCAACTAAAATAAGTGTGTTTAAAGTCATTTCTGTGCCTGAAATTGGTCAAAATTGAAGATTTTGAGTAAGCAAAACTCTGTAAAAATGGCAATTTTGGTCACTGTGAGGGATTAAAAAGTGGTTATTCAACATGAGGCCCGATCCAAATGACATTTTGAATCATTTTTGGTAGAGTCCAAAAAATCAATTTTCTGATGAAAAACGATGACCCCGGACCAGTCGAACGTTGAAAAAATAGTCAATATTAATGAAATTTTAACATTTAATCATTTGACTTTAAATGACGGTTGGATGTGAGTTATTACTTTTTCAACTAAAATAAGTGTGTTTAAAGTCATTTCTGTGCCTGAAATTGGTCAAAATTGAAGATTTTGAGTAAGCAAAACTCTGTAAAAATGGCAATTTTGGTCACTGTGAGGGTTTAAAAAGTGTTTATTCAACATGAGGAACGATCCAAATGACATTTTGAAACATTTTTGGTAGAGTCCAAAAAATCCATTTTTTGATGAAAAACGATGACCCCGGACCAGTCGAACGTTGAAAAAATGGTCAATATTGATGAAATTGTAACATTTAATCTTTTGACTTTAAATGACGGTTGGATGTGAATTATTACTTTTTCAACTAAAATAAGTGTGTTTAAAGTCATTTCTGTGCCTGAAATTGGTCAAATTTGAAGCTTTTGAGTAAGAAAAACTCTGTAAAAATGGCAATTTTGGTCACTGTTAGGGTTTAAAAAGTGGTTATTCAACATGAGGCCCGATCCAAATGACATTTTGAATCAGTTTTGGTAGAGACCAAAAAATCAATTTGATGAAAAACGATGACCCCGGACCAGTCGAACGTTGAAAAAATGGTCAATATTGATGAAATTTTAACATTTAATCTTTTGACTTTAAATGACACTTGGGTGTGATTTATTACTTTTTCAACTAAAATAAGTGTGTTTAAAGTCATTTCTGTGCCTGAAATTGGTCAAAATTGAAGATTTTGAGTAAGCAAAACTCTGTAAAAATGGCAATTTTGGTCACTGTGAGGGTTTAAAAAGTGGTTATTCAACATGAGGCACTATCCAAATGACATTTTGAAACATTTTTGGTAGAGTCCAACAAATCCATTTTCTGATGAAAAACGATGACCCCGGACCAGTCGAACGTTGAAAAAATGGTCAATATTGATGAAATTTTAACATTTAATCTTTTGACTTTAAATGACGGTTGGATGGGAGTTATTACTTTTTCAACTAAAATAAGTGTGTTTAAAGTCATTTCTGTGCCTGAAATTGGTCAAAATTGAAGATTTTGAGTAAGCAAAACTATGTAAAAATGGCAATTTTGGTAACTGTGAGGGTTTAAAAAGTGGTTATTCAACATGAGGCCCGATCCAAATGACATTTTGAATCATTTTTGGTAGAGTCCAAAAAATCCATTTTCTGATGAAAAACGATGACCCCGGACCAGTCGAACTTTGAAAAAATGGTCAATATTTATGAAATGTTAACATTTAATCATTTGACTTTAAATGACGGTTGGATGTGAGTTATTACTTTTTCAACTAAAATAAGTGTGTTTAAAGTCATTTCTGTGCCTGAAATTGGTCAAATTTAAAAGTTTTGAGTAAGCAAAACTCTGTAAAAATGGCAATTTTGTTCACTGTGAGGGTTTAAAAAGTGATTATTCAACATGAGGCCCGATCCAAATGACATTTTGAATCAGTTTTGGTAGAGACCAAAAAATCAATTTTCTGATGAAAAACGATGACCCCGGACCAGTCGAACGTTGAAAAAATGGTCAATATTGATGAAATTTTAACATTTAATCTTTTGACTTTAAATGACGGTTGGATGTGAATTATTACTTTTTCAACTAAAATAAGTGTGTTTAAAGTCATTTCTGTGCCTGAAATTGGTCAAATTTGAAGCTTTTGAGTAAGAAAAACTCTGTAAAAATCGCAATTTTGGTCACTGTTAGGGTTTAAAAAGTGGTTATTCAACATGAGGCCCGATCCAAATGACATTTTGAATCATTTTTGGTAGAGTCCAAAAAATCAATTTTCTGATGAAAAACGATGACCCCGGACCAGTCGAACGTTGAAAAAATGGTCAATATTAATGAAATTTTAACATTTAATCATTTGACTTTAAATGACGGTTGGATGTGAGTTATTACTTTTTCAACTAAAATAAGTGTGTTTAAAGTCATTTCTGTGCCTGAAATTGGTCAAATTTAAAAGTTTTGAGTAAGCAAAACTCTGTAAAAATGGCAATTTTGGTCACTGTGAGGGTTTAAAAAGTGGTTATTCAACATGAGGCCCGATCCAAATGACATTTTGAATCAGTTTTGGTAGAGACCAAAAAATCAATTTTCTGATGAAAAACGATGACCCCGGACCAGTCGAACGTTGAAAAAATGGTCAATATTGATGAAATTTTAACATTTAATATTTTGACTTTAAATGACGGTTGGATGTGAGTTATTTTTTCAACCAAAATAAGTGTGTTTAAAGTCATTTCTGTGCCTGAAATTGGTCAAAATTGAAGATTTTGAGTAAGCAAAACTCTGTAAAAATGGCAATTTTGGTCACTGTTAGGGTTTAAAAAGTGGTTATTCAACATGAGGCCTGATCCAAATGACATTTTGAATCATTTTTGGTAGAGTCCAAAAAATCAATTTTCTGATGAAAAACAATGACCCCGGACCAGTCGAACGTTGAAAAAATGGTCAATATTGATGAAATTTTAACATTTAATATTTTGACTTTAAATGACGGTTGGATGTGAGTTATTTTTTCAACCAAAATAAGTGTGTTTAAAGTCATTTCTGTGCCTGAAATTGGTCAAAATTGAAGATTTTGAGTAAGCAAAACTCTGTAAAAATGGCAATTTTGGTCACTGTTAGGGTTTAAAAAGTGGTTATTCAACATGAGGCCCGATTCAAATGACATTTTGAATCATTTTTGGTAGAGTCCAAAAAATCAATTTTCTGATGAAAAACAATGACCCCGGACCAGTCTAACGTTGAAAAAATGGTCAATATTGATGAAATTTTAACATTTAATCTTTTGACTTTAAATGACGGTTGGATGTGAGTTATTACTTTTTCAACTAAAATAAGTGTGTTTAAAGTCATTTCTGTGCCTGAAATTGGTCAAAATTGAAGATTTTGAGTAAGCAAAACTCTGTAAAAATGGCAATTTTGGTCACTGTGAGGGTTTAAAAAGTGGTTATTCAACATGAGGAACGATCCAAATGACATTTTGAAACATTTTTGGTAGAGTCCAAAAAATCCATTTTTTGATGAAAAACGATGACCCCGGACCAGTCGAACGTTGAAAAAATGGTCAATATTGATGAAATTTTAACAATTAATTTTTTGACTTTAAATGACGGTTGGATGTGAGTTATTACTTTTTCAACTAAAATAAGTGTGTTTAAAGTCATTTCTGTGCCTGAAATTGGTCAAAATTGAAGATTTTGAGTAAGCAAAACTCTGTAAAAATGGCAATTTTGGTCACTGTGAGGGATTAAAAAGTGGTTATTCAACATGAGGCCCGATCCAAATGACATTTTGAATCATTTTTGGTAGAGTCCAAAAAATCAATTTTCTGATGAAAAACGATGACCCCGGACCAGTCGAACGTTGAAAAAATAGTCAATATTAATGAAATTTTAACATTTAATCATTTGACTTTAAATGACGGTTGGATGTGAGTTATTACTTTTTCAACTAAAATAAGTGTGTTTAAAGTCATTTCTGTGCCTGAAATTGGTCAAATTTAAAAGTTTTGAGTAAGCAAAACTCTGTAAAAATGGCAATTTTGGTCACTGTGAGGGTTTAAAAAGTGGTTATTCAACATGAGGCCCGATCCAAATGACATTTTGAATCAGTTTTGGTAGAGACCAAAAAATCAATTTGATGAAAAACGATGACCCCGGACCAGTCGAACGTTGAAAAAATGGTCAATATTGATGAAATTTTAACATTTAATCTTTTGACTTTAAATGACACTTGGGTGTGATTTATTACTTTTTCAACTAAAATAAGTGTGTTTAAAGTCATTTCTGTGCCTGAAATTGGTCAAAATTGAAGATTTTGAGTAAGCAAAACTCTGTAAAAATGGCAATTTTGGTCACTGTGAGGGTTTAAAAAGTGGTTATTCAACATGAGGCACTATCCAAATGACATTTTGAAACATTTTTGGTAGAGTCCAACAAATCCATTTTCTGATGAAAAACGATGACCCCGGACCAGTCGAACGTTGAAAAAATGGTCAATATTGATGAAATTTTAACATTTAATCTTTTGACTTTAAATGACGGTTGGATGGGAGTTATTACTTTTTCAACTAAAATAAGTGTGTTTAAAGTCATTTCTGTGCCTGAAATTGGTCAAAATTGAAGATTTTGAGTAAGCAAAACTATGTAAAAATGGCAATTTTGGTCACTGTGAGGGTTTAAAAAGTGGTTATTCAACATGAGGCCCGATCCAAATGACATTTTGAATCATTTTTGGTAGAGTCCAAAAAATCCATTTTCTGATGAAAAACGATGACCCCGGACCAGTCGAACTTTGAAAAAATGGTCAATATTAATGAAATGTTAACATTTAATCATTTGACTTTAAATGACGGTTGGATGTGAGTTATTACTTTTTCAACTAAAATAAGTGTGTTTAAAGTCATTTCTGTGCCTGAAATTGGTCAAATTTAAAAGTTTTGAGTAAGCAAAACTCTGTAAAAATGGCAATTTTGTTCACTGTGAGGGTTTAAAAAGTGATTATTCAACATGAGGCCCGATCCAAATGACATTTTGAATCAGTTTTGGTAGAGACCAAAAAATCAATTTTCTGATGAAAAACGATGACCCCGGACCAGTCGAACGTTGAAAAAATGGTCAATATTGATGAAATTTTAACATTTAATCTTTTGACTTTAAATGACGGTTGGATGTGAATTATTACTTTTTCAACTAAAATAAGTGTGTTTAAAGTCATTTCTGTGCCTGAAATTGGTCAAATTTGAAGCTTTTGAGTAAGAAAAACTCTGTAAAAATCGCAATTTTGGTCACTGTTAGGGTTTAAAAAGTGGTTATTCAACATGAGGCCCGATCCAAATGACATTTTGAATCATTTTTGGTAGAGTCCAAAAAATCAATTTTCTGATGAAAAACGATGACCCCGGACCAGTCGAACGTTGAAAAAATGGTCAATATTAATGAAATTTTAACATTTAATCATTTGACTTTAAATGACGGTTGGATGTGAGTTATTACTTTTTCAACTAAAATAAGTGTGTTTAAAGTCATTTCTGTGCCTGAAATTGGTCAAATTTAAAAGTTTTGAGTAAGCAAAACTCTGTAAAAATGGCAATTTTGGTCACTGTGAGGGTTTAAAAAGTGGTTATTCAACATGAGGCCCGATCCAAATGACATTTTGAATCAGTTTTGGTAGAGACCAAAAAATCAATTTTCTGATGAAAAACGATGACCCCGGACCAGTCGAACGTTGAAAAAATGGTCAATATTGATGAAATTTTAACATTTAATATTTTGACTTTAAATGACGGTTGGATGTGAGTTATTTTTTCAACCAAAATAAGTGTGTTTAAAGTCATTTCTGTGCCTGAAATTGGTCAAAATTGAAGATTTTGAGTAAGCAAAACTCTGTAAAAATGGCAATTTTGGTCACTGTTAGGGTTTAAAAAGTGGTTATTCAACATGAGGCCTGATCCAAATGACATTTTGAATCATTTTTGGTAGAGTCCAAAAAATCAATTTTCTGATGAAAAACAATGACCCCGGACCAGTCGAACGTTAAAAAAATGGTCAATATTGATGACATTTTAACATTTAATCTTTTGACTTTAAATGACGGTTGGATGTGAGTTATTACTTTTTCAACTAAAATAAGTGTGTTTAAAGTCATTTCTGTGCCTGAAATTGGTCAAATTTAAAAGTTTTGAGTAAGCAAAACTCTGTAAAAATGGCAATTTTGGTCACTGTGAGGGTTTAAAAAGTGGTTATTCAACATGAGGCCCGATCCAAATGACATTTTGAATCAGTTTTGGTAGAGTCCAAAAAATCAATTTTCTGATGAAAAACGATGACCCTGGACCAGTCGAACGTTGAAAAAATGGTCAATATTGATGAAATTTTAACATTTAATCTTTTGACTTTAAATGACGGTTGGATGTGAGTTATTACTTTTTCAACTAAAATAAGTGTGTTTAAAGTCATTTCTGTGCCTGAAATTGGTCAAAATTGAAGATTTTGAGTAAGCAAAACTCTGTAAAAATGGCAATTTTGGTCACTGTGAGGGTTTAAAAAGTGGTTATTCAACATGAGGCACGATCCAAATGACATTTTGAAACATTTTTGTTAGAGTCCAAAAAATCCATTTTCTGATGAAAAACGATGACCCTGGACCAGTCGAACGTTGAAAAAATGGTCAATATTGATGACATTTTAACATTTAATCTTTTGACTTTAAATGACGGTTGGATGTGAGTTATTACTTTTTCAACTAAAATAAGTGTGTTTAAAGTCATTTCTGTGCCTGAAATTGGTCAAAATTGAAGATTTTGAGTAAGCAAAACTCTGTAAAAATGGCAATTTTGGTCACTGTGAGGGTTTAAAAAGTGGTTATTCAACATGAGGCACGATCCAAATGACATTTTGAAACATTTTTGGTAGAGTCCAAAAAATCAATTTTCTGATGAAAAACGATGACCCGGACCAGTCGAACGTTGAAAAAATGGTCAATATTGATGAAATTTTAACATTTAATCTTTTGACTTTAAATGACGGTTGGATGTGAGTTGTTACTTTTTCAACTAAAATAAGTGTGTTTAAAGTCATTTCTGTGCCTGAAATTGGTCAAAATTGAAGATTTTGAGTAAGCAAAACTCTGTAAAAATGGCAATTTTGGTCACTGTGAGGGTTTAAAAAGTGGTTATTCAACAAGAGGCCCGATCCAAATTACATTTTGAATCATTTTTGGTAGAGTCCAAAAAATCAATTTTCTGATGAAAAACGATGACCCCGGACCAGTCGAACGTTGAAAAAATGGTCAATATTGATGAAATTTTAACATTTAATCTTTTGACTTTAAATGACGGTTGGATGTGAATTATTACTTTTTCAACTAAAATAAGTGTGGTTAAAGTCATTTCTGTGCCTGAAATTGGTCAAATTTGAAGCTTTTGAGTAAGCAAAACTCTGTAAAAATGACAATTTTGGTCACTGTGAGGGTTTAAAAAGAGGTTATTCAACATGAGGCCCGATCCAAATGACATTTTGAATCAGTTTTGGTAGAGTCCAAAAAATCAATTTTCTGATGAAAAACGATGACCCCGGACCAGTCGAACGTTGAAAAAATGGTCAATATTGATGAAATTTTAACATTTAATCTTTTGACTTTAAATGACGGTTGGATGTGAGTTATTACTTTTTCAACTAAAATAAGTGTGTTTAAAGTCATTTCTGTGCCTGAAATTGGTCAAATTTAAAAGTTTTGAGTAAGCAAAACTCTGTAAAAATGGCAATTTTGGTCACTGTGAGGGTTTAAAAAGTGGTTATTCAACATGAGGCCCGATCCAAATGACATTTTGAATCAGTTTTGGTAGAGACCAAAAAATCAATTTTCTGATGAAAAACGATGACCCCGGACCAGTCAAACGTTGAAAAAATGGTCAATATTGATGAAATTTTAACATTTAATCTTTTGACTTTAAATGACGGTTGGATGTGAGTTATTACTTTTTCAACTAAAATAAGTGTGTTTAAAGTCATTTCTGTGCCTGAAATTGGTCAAATTTGAAGCTTTTGAGTAAGAAAAACTCTGTAAAAATCGCAATTTTGGTCACTGTTAGGGTTTAAAAAGTGGTTATTCAACATGAGGCCCGATCCAAATGACATTTTGAATCATTTTTGGTAGAGTCCAAAAAATCAATTTTCTGATGAAAAACAATGTATCCGGACCAGTCGAACGTTGAAAAAATGGTCAATATTGATGAAATTTTAACATTTAATCTTTTGACTTTAAATGACGGTTGGATGTGAATTTTTACTTTTTCAACTAAAATAAGTGTGTTTAAAGTCATTTCTGTGCCTGAAATTGGTCAAATTTGAAGCTTTTGAGTAAGAAAAACCCTGTAAAAATCGCAATTTTGGTCACTGTTAGGGTTTAAAAAGTGGTTATTCAACATGAGGCCCGATCCAAATGACATTTTGAATCATTTTTGGTAGAGTCCAAAAAATCAATTTTCTGATGAAAAACGATGACCCCGGACCAGTCGAACGTTGAAAAAATGGTCAATATTAATGAAATTTTAACATTTAATCATTTGACTTTAAATGACGGTTGGATGTGAGTTATTACTTTTTCAACTAAAATAAGTGTGTTTAAAGTCATTTCTGTGCCTGAAATTGGTCAAATTTAAAAGTTTTGAGTAAGCAAAACTCTGTAAAAATGGCAATTTTGGTCACTGTGAGGGTTTAAAAAGTGGTTATTCAACATGAGGCCCGATCCAAATGACATTTTGAATCAGTTTTGGTAGAGACCAAAAAATCAATTTTCTGATGAAAAACGATGACCCCGGAGCAGTCGAACGTTGAAAAAATGGTCAATATTGATGAAATTTTAACATTTAATCTTTTGACTTTAAATGACGGCTGGATGTGAGTTATTACTTTTTCAACTAAAATAAGTGTGTTTAAAGTCATTTCTGTGCCTGAAATTGGTCAAAATTGAAGATTTTGAGTAAGCAAAACTCTGTAAAAATGGCAATTTTGGTCACTGTGAGGGTTTAAAAAGTGGTTATTCAACATGAGGCACGATCCAAATGACATTTTGAAACATTTTTGGTAGAGTCCAAAAAATCAATTTTCTGATGAAAAACGATGACCCGGACCAGTCGAACGTTGAAAAAATGGTCAATATTGATGAAATTTTAACATTTAATCTTTTGACTTTAAATGACGGTTGGATGTGAGTTGTTACTTTTTCAACTAAAATAAGTGTGTTTAAAGTCATTTCTGTGCCTGAAATTGGTCAAAATTGAAGATTTTGAGTAAGCAAAACTCTGTAAAAATGGCAATTTTGGTCACTGTGAGGGTTTAAAAAGTGGTTATTCAACAAGAGGCCCGATCCAAATTACATTTTGAATCATTTTTGGTAGAGTCCAAAAAATCAATTTTCTGATGAAAAACGATGACCCCGGACCAGTCGAACGTTGAAAAAATGGTCAATATTGATGAAATTTTAACATTTAATCTTTTGACTTAAAATGACGGTTGGATGTGAATTATTACTTTTTCAACTAAAATAAGTGTGTTTAAAGTCATTTCTGTGCCTGAAATTGGTCAAATTTGAAGCTTTTGAGTAAGCAAAACTCTGTAAAAATGACAATTTTGGTCACTGTGAGGGTTTAAAAAGAGGTTATTCAACATGAGGCACGATACAAATGACATTTTGAATCATTTTTGGTAGAGTCCAAAAAATCCATTTTCTGATGAAAAACGATGACCCCGGACCAGTCGAACGTTGAAAAAATGGTCAATATTGATGAAATTTTAACATTTAATCTTTTGACTTTAAATGACGGTTGGATGTGAATTATTACTTATTCAACTAAAATAAGTGTGTTTAAAGTCATTTCTGTGCCTGAAATTGGTCAAATTTGAAGCTTTTGAGTAAGAAAAACTCTGTAAAAATGGCAATTTTGGTCACTGTGAGGGTTTAAAAAGTGGTTATTCAACATGAGGCCCGATCCAAATGACATTTTGAATCATTTTTGGTAGAGTCCAAAAAATCAATTTTCTGATGAAAAACGATGACCCCGGACCAGTCGAACGTTGAAAAAATAGTCAATATTAATGAAATTTTAACATTTAATCATTTGACTTTAAATGACGGTTGGATGTGAGTTATTACTTTTTCAACTAAAATAAGTGTGTTTAAAGTCATTTCTGTGCCTGAAATTGGTCAAATTTAAAAGTTTTGAGTAAGCAAAACTCTGTAAAAATGGCAATTTTGGTCACTGTGAGGGTTTAAAAAGTGGTTATTCAACATGAGGCCCGATCCAAATGACATTTTGAATCAGTTTTGGTAGAGACCAAAAAATCAATTTGATGAAAAACGATGACCCCGGACCAGTCGAACGTTGAAAAAATGGTCAATATTGATGAAATTTTAACATTTAATCTTTTGACTTTAAATGACACTTGGGTGTGATTTATTACTTTTTCAACTAAAATAAGTGTGTTTAAAGTCATTTCTGTGCCTGAAATTGGTCAAAATTGAAGATTTTGAGTAAGCAAAACTCTGTAAAAATGGCAATTTTGGTCACTGTGAGGGTTTAAAAAGTGGTTATTCAACACGAGGCACTATCCAAATGACATTTTGAAACATTTTTGGTAGAGTCCAACAAATCCATTTTCTGATGAAAAACGATGACCCCGGACCAGTCGAACGTTGAAAAAATGGTCAATATTGATGAAATTTTAACATTTAATCTTTTGACTTTAAATGACGGTTGGATGGGAGTTATTACTTTTTCAACTAAAATAAGTGTGTTTAAAGTCATTTCTGTGCCTGAAATTGGTCAAAATTGAAGATTTTGAGTAAGCAAAACTATGTAAAAATGGCAATTTTGGTCACTGTGAGGGTTTAAAAAGTGGTTATTCAACATGAGGCCCGATCCAAATGACATTTTGAATCATTTTTGGTAGAGTCCAAAAAATCCATTTTCTGATGAAAAACGATGACCCCGGACCAGTCGAACTTTGAAAAAATGGTCAATATTAATGAAATGTTAACATTTAATCATTTGACTTTAAATGACGGTTGGATGTGAGTTATTACTTTTTCAACTAAAATAAGTGTGTTTAAAGTCATTTCTGTGCCTGAAATTGGTCAAATTTAAAAGTTTTGAGTAAGCAAAACTCTGTAAAAATGGCAATTTTGTTCACTGTGAGGGTTTAAAAAGTGATTATTCAACATGAGGCCCGATCCAAATGACATTTTGAATCAGTTTTGGTAGAGACCAAAAAATCAATTTTCTGATGAAAAACGATGACCCCGGACCAGTCGAACGTTGAAAAAATGGTCAATATTGATGAAATTTTAACATTTAATCTTTTGACTTTAAATGACGGTTGGATGTGAATTATTACTTTTTCAACTAAAATAAGTGTGTTTAAAGTCATTTCTGTGCCTGAAATTGGTCAAATTTGAAGCTTTTGAGTAAGAAAAACTCTGTAAAAATCGCAATTTTGGTCACTGTTAGGGTTTAAAAAGTGGTTATTCAACATGAGGCCCGATCCAAATGACATTTTGAATCATTTTTGGTAGAGTCCAAAAAATCAATTTTCTGATGAAAAACGATGACCCCGGACCAGTCGAACGTTGAAAAAATGGTCAATATTAATGAAATTTTAACATTTAATCATTTGACTTTAAATGACGGTTGGATGTGAGTTATTACTTTTTCAACTAAAATAAGTGTGTTTAAAGTCATTTCTGTGCCTGAAATTGGTCAAATTTAAAAGTTTTGAGTAAGCAAAACTCTGTAAAAATGGCAATTTTGGTCACTGTGAGGGTTTAAAAAGTGGTTATTCAACATGAGGCCCGATCCAAATGACATTTTGAATCAGTTTTGGTAGAGACCAAAAAATCAATTTTCTGATGAAAAACGATGACCCCGGACCAGTCGAACGTTGAAAAAATGGTCAATATTGATGAAATTTTAACATTTAATATTTTGACTTTAAATGACGGTTGGATGTGAGTTATTTTTTCAACCAAAATAAGTGTGTTTAAAGTCATTTCTGTGCCTGAAATGGGTCAAAATTGAAGATTTTGAATAAGCAAAACTCTGTAAAAATGGCAATTTTGGTCACTGTTAGGGTTTAAAAAGTGGTTATTCAACATGAGGCCTGATCCAAATGACATTTTGAATCATTTTTGGTAGAGTCCAAAAAATCAATTTTCTGATGAAAAACAATGACCCCGGACCAGTCGAACGTTGAAAAAATGGTCAATATTGATGAAATTTTAACATTTAATCTTTTGACTTTAAATGACGGTTGGATGTGAGTTATTACTTTTTCAACTAAAATAAGTGTGTTTAAAGTCATTTCTGTGCCTGAAATTGGTCAAAATTGAAGATTTTGAGTAAGCAAAACTCTGTAAAAATGGCAATTTTGGTCACTGTGAGGGTTTAAAAAGTGGTTATTCAACATGAGGCACGATCCAAATGACATTTTGAAACATTTTTGGTAGAGTCCAAAAAATCAATTTTCTGATGAAAAACGATGACCCGGACCAGTCGAACGTTGAAAAAATGGTCAATATTGATGAAATTTTAACATTTAATCTTTTGACTTTAAATGACGGTTGGATGTGAGTTGTTACTTTTTCAACTAAAATAAGTGTGTTTAAAGTCATTTCTGTGCCTGAAATTGGTCAAAATTGAAGATTTTGAGTAAGCAAAACTCTGTAAAAATGGCAATTTTGGTCACTGTGAGGGTTTAAAAAGTGGTTATTCAACAAGAGGCCCGATCCAAATTACATTTTGAATCATTTTTGGTAGAGTCCAAAAAATCAATTTTCTGATGAAAAACGATGACCCCGGACCAGTCGAACGTTGAAAAAATGGTCAATATTGATGAAATTTTAACATTTAATCTTTTGACTTAAAATGACGGTTGGATGTGAATTATTACTTTTTCAACTAAAATAAGTGTGTTTAAAGTCATTTCTGTGCCTGAAATTGGTCAAATTTGAAGCTTTTGAGTAAGCAAAACTCTGTAAAAATGACAATTTTGGTCACTGTGAGGGTTTAAAAAGAGGTTATTCAACATGAGGCACGATACAAATGACATTTTGAATCATTTTTGGTAGAGTCCAAAAAATCCATTTTCTGATGAAAAACGATGACCCCGGACCAGTCGAACGTTGAAAAAATGGTCAATATTGATGAAATTTTAACATTTAATCTTTTGACTTTAAATGACGGTTGGATGTGAGTTGTTACTTTTTCAACTAAAATAAGTGTGTTTAAAGTCATTTCTGTGCCTGAAATTGGTCAAAATTGAAGATTTTGAGTAAGCAAAACTCTGTAAAAATGGCAATTTTGGTCACTGTGAGGGTTTAAAAAGTGGTTATTCAACAAGAGGCCCGATCCAAATTACATTTTGCATCATTTTTGGTAGAGTCCAAAAAATCAATTTTCTGATGAAAAACGATGACCCCGGACCAGTCGAACGTTGAAAAAATGGTCAATATTGATGAAATTTTAACATTTAATCTTTTGACTTTAAATGACGGTTGGATGTGAATTATTACTTTTTCAACTAAAATAAGTGTGTTTAAAGTCATTTCTGTGCCTGAAATTGGTCAAATTTGAAGCTTTTGAGTAAGAAAAACTCTGTAAAAATCGCAATTTTGGTCACTGTTAGGGTTTAAAAAGTGGTTATTCAACATGAGGCCCGATTCAAATGACATTTTGAATCATTTTTGGTAGAGTCCAAAAAATCAATTTTCTGATGAAAAACAATGACCCCGGACCAGTCGAACGTTGAAAAAATGGTCAATATTGATGAAATTTTAACATTTAATCTTTTGACTTTAAATGACGGTTGGATGTGAGTTATTACTTTTTCAACTAAAATAAGTGTGTTTAAAGTCATTTCTGTGCCTGAAATTGGTCAAAATTGAAGATTTTGAGTAAGCAAAACTCTGTAAAAATGGCAATTTTGGTCACTGTGAGGGTTTAAAAAGTGGTTATTCAACATGAGGAACGATCCAAATGACATTTTGAAACATTTTTGGTAGAGTCCAAAAAATCCATTTTTTGATGAAAAACGATGACCCCGGACCAGTCGAACGTTGAAAAAATGGTCAATATTGATGAAATTTTAACAATTAATCTTTTGACTTTAAATGACGGTTGGATGTGAGTTATTACTTTTTCAACTAAAATAAGTATGTTTAAAGTCATTTCTGTGCCTGAAATTGGTCAAAATTGAAGATTTTGAGTAAGCAAAACTCTGTAAAAATGGCAATTTTGGTCACTGTGAGGGTTTAAAAAGTGGTTATTCAACATGAGGCCCGATCCAAATGACATTTTGAATCAGTTTTGGTAGAGACCAAAAAATCAATTTGATGAAAAACGATGACCCCGGACCAGTCGAACGTTGAAAAAATGGTCAATATTGATGAAATTTTAACATTTAATCTTTTGACTTTAAATGACACTTGGGTGTGATTTATTACTTTTTCAACTAAAATAAGTGTGTTTAAAGTCATTTCTGTGCCTGAAATTGGTCAAAATTGAAGATTTTGAGTAAGCAAAACTCTGTAAAAATGGCAATTTTGGTCACTGTGAGGGTTTAAAAAGTGGTTATTCAACATGAGGCACTATCCAAATGACATTTTGAAACATTTTTGGTAGAGTCCAACAAATCCATTTTCTGATGAAAAACGATGACCCCGGACCAGTCGAACGTTGAAAAAATGGTCAATATTGATGAAATTTTAACATTTAATCTTTTGACTTTAAATGACGGTTGGATGGGAGTTATTACTTTTTCAACTAAAATAAGTGTGTTTAAAGTCATTTCTGTGCCTGAAATTGGTCAAAATTGAAGATTTTGAGTAAGCAAAACTATGTAAAAATGGCAATTTTGGTCACTGTGAGGGTTTAAAAAGTGGTTATTCAACATGAGGCCCGATCCAAATGACATTTTGAATCATTTTTGGTAGAGTCCAAAAAATCCATTTTCTGATGAAAAACGATGACCCCGGACCAGTCGAACTTTGAAAAAATGGTCAATATTAATGAAATGTTAACATTTAATCATTTGACTTTAAATGACGGTTGGATGTGAGTTATTACTTTTTCAACTAAAATAAGTGTGTTTAAAGTCATTTCTGTGCCTGAAATTGGTCAAATTTAAAAGTTTTGAGTAAGCAAAACTCTGTAAAAATGGCAATTTTGTTCACTGTGAGGGTTTAAAAAGTGATTATTCAACATGAGGCCCGATCCAAATGACATTTTGAATCAGTTTTGGTAGAGACCAAAAAATCAATTTTCTGATGAAAAACGATGACCCCGGACCAGTCGAACGTTGAAAAAATGGTCAATATTGATGAAATTTTAACATTTAATCTTTTGACTTTAAATGACGGTTGGATGTGAATTATTACTTTTTCAACTAAAATAAGTGTGTTTAAAGTCATTTCTGTGCCTGAAATTGGTCAAATTTGAAGCTTTTGAGTAAGAAAAACTCTGTAAAAATCGCAATTTTGGTCACTGTTAGGGTTTAAAAAGTGGTTATTCAACATGAGGCCCGATCCAAATGACATTTTGAATCATTTTTGGTAGAGTCCAAAAAATCAATTTTCTGATGAAAAACGATGACCCCGGACCAGTCGAACGTTGAAAAAATGGTCAATATTAATGAAATTTTAACATTTAATCATTTGACTTTAAATGACGGTTGGATGTGAGTTATTACTTTTTCAACTAAAATAAGTGTGTTTAAAGTCATTTCTGTGCCTGAAATTGGTCAAATTTAAAAGTTTTGAGTAAGCAAAACTCTGTAAAAATGGCAATTTTGGTCACTGTGAGGGTTTAAAAAGTGGTTATTCAACATGAGGCCCGATCCAAATGACATTTTGAATCAGTTTTGGTAGAGACCAAAAAATCAATTTTCTGATGAAAAACGATGACCCCGGACCAGTCGAACGTTGAAAAAATGGTCAATATTGATGAAATTTTAACATTTAATATTTTGACTTTAAATGACGGTTGGATGTGAGTTATTTTTTCAACCAAAATAAGTGTGTTTAAAGTCATTTCTGTGCCTGAAATTGGTCAAAATTGAAGATTTTGAGTAAGCAAAACTCTGTAAAAATGGCAATTTTGGTCACTGTTAGGGTTTAAAAAGTGGTTATTCAACATGAGGCCTGATCCAAATGACATTTTGAATCATTTTTGGTAGAGTCCAAAAAATCAATTTTCTGATGAAAAACAATGACCCCGGACCAGTCGAACGTTGAAAAAATGGTCAATATTGATGAAATTTTAACATTTAATATTTTGACTTTAAATGACGGTTGGATGTGAGTTATTTTTTCAACCAAAATAAGTGTGTTTAAAGTCATTTCTGTGCCTGAAATTGGTCAAAATTGAAGATTTAGAGTAAGCAAAACTCTGTAAAAATGGCAATTTTGGTCACTGTTAGGGTTTAAAAAGTGGTTATTCAACATGAGGCCCGATTCAAATGACATTTTGAATCATTTTTGGTAGAGTCCAAAAAATCAATTTTCTGATGAAAAACAATGACCCCGGACCAGTCGAACGTTGAAAAAATGGTCAATATTGATGAAATTTTAACATTTAATCTTTTGACTTTAAATGACGGTTGGATGTGAGTTATTACTTTTTCAACTAAAATAAGTGTGTTTAAAGTCATTTCTGTGCCTGAAATTGGTCAAAATTGAAGATTTTGAGTAAGCAAAACTCTGTAAAAATGGCAATTTTGGTCACTGTGAGGGTTTAAAAAGTGGTTATTCAACATGAGGAACGATCCAAATGACATTTTGAAACATTTTTGGTAGAGTCCAAAAAATCCATTTTTTGATGAAAAACGATGACCCCGGACCAGTCGAACGTTGAAAAAATGGTCAATATTGATGAAATTTTAACAATTAATTTTTTGACTTTAAATGACGGTTGGATGTGAGTTATTACTTTTTCAACTAAAATAAGTGTGTTTAAAGTCATTTCTGTGCCTGAAATTGGTCAAAATTGAAGATTTTGAGTAAGCAAAACTCTGTAAAAATGGCAATTTTGGTCACTGTGAGGGATTAAAAAGTGGTTATTCAACATGAGGCCCGATCCAAATGACATTTTGAATCATTTTTGGTAGAGTCCAAAAAATCAATTTTCTGATGAAAAACGATGACCCCGGACCAGTCGAACGTTGAAAAAATAGTCAATATTAATGAAATTTTAACATTTAATCATTTGACTTTAAATGACGGTTGGATGTGAGTTATTACTTTTTCAACTAAAATAAGTGTGTTTAAAGTCATTTCTGTGCCTGAAATTGGTCAAAATTGAAGATTTTGAGTAAGCAAAACTCTGTAAAAATGGCAATTTTGGTCACTGTGAGGGTTTAAAAAGTGGTTATTCAACATGAGGAACGATCCAAATGACATTTTGAAACATTTTTGGTAGAGTCCAAAAAATCCATTTTTTGATGAAAAACGATGACCCCGGACCAGTCGAACGTTGAAAAAATGGTCAATATTGATGAAATTGTAACATTTAATCTTTTGACTTTAAATGACGGTTGGATGTGAATTATTACTTTTTCAACTAAAATAAGTGTGTTTAAAGTCATTTCTGTGCCTGAAATTGGTCAAATTTGAAGCTTTTGAGTAAGAAAAACTCTGTAAAAATGGCAATTTTGGTCACTGTTAGGGTTTAAAAAGTGGTTATTCAACATGAGGCCCGATCCAAATGACATTTTGAATCAGTTTTGGTAGAGACCAAAAAATCAATTTGATGAAAAACGATGACCCCGGACCAGTCGAACGTTGAAAAAATGGTCAATATTGATGAAATTTTAACATTTAATCTTTTGACTTTAAATGACACTTGGGTGTGATTTATTACTTTTTCAACTAAAATAAGTGTGTTTAAAGTCATTTCTGTGCCTGAAATTGGTCAAAATTGAAGATTTTGAGTAAGCAAAACTCTGTAAAAATGGCAATTTTGGTCACTGTGAGGGTTTAAAAAGTGGTTATTCAACATGAGGCACTATCCAAATGACATTTTGAAACATTTTTGGTAGAGTCCAACAAATCCATTTTCTGATGAAAAACGATGACCCCGGACCAGTCGAACGTTGAAAAAATGGTCAATATTGATGAAATTTTAACATTTAATCTTTTGACTTTAAATGACGGTTGGATGGGAGTTATTACTTTTTCAACTAAAATAAGTGTGTTTAAAGTCATTTCTGTGCCTGAAATTGGTCAAAATTGAAGATTTTGAGTAAGCAAAACTATGTAAAAATGGCAATTTTGGTAACTGTGAGGGTTTAAAAAGTGGTTATTCAACATGAGGCCCGATCCAAATGACATTTTGAATCATTTTTGGTAGAGTCCAAAAAATCCATTTTCTGATGAAAAACGATGACCCCGGACCAGTCGAACTTTGAAAAAATGGTCAATATTTATGAAATGTTAACATTTAATCATTTGACTTTAAATGACGGTTGGATGTGAGTTATTACTTTTTCAACTAAAATAAGTGTGTTTAAAGTCATTTCTGTGCCTGAAATTGGTCAAATTTAAAAGTTTTGAGTAAGCAAAACTCTGTAAAAATGGCAATTTTGTTCACTGTGAGGGTTTAAAAAGTGATTATTCAACATGAGGCCCGATCCAAATGACATTTTGAATCAGTTTTGGTAGAGACCAAAAAATCAATTTTCTGATGAAAAACGATGACCCCGGACCAGTCGAACGTTGAAAAAATGGTCAATATTGATGAAATTTTAACATTTAATCTTTTGACTTTAAATGACGGTTGGATGTGAATTATTACTTTTTCAACTAAAATAAGTGTGTTTAAAGTCATTTCTGTGCCTGAAATTGGTCAAATTTGAAGCTTTTGAGTAAGAAAAACTCTGTAAAAATCGCAATTTTGGTCACTGTTAGGGTTTAAAAAGTGGTTATTCAACATGAGGCCCGATCCAAATGACATTTTGAATCATTTTTGGTAGAGTCCAAAAAATCAATTTTCTGATGAAAAACGATGACCCCGGACCAGTCGAACGTTGAAAAAATGGTCAATATTAATGAAATTTTAACATTTAATCATTTGACTTTAAATGACGGTTGGATGTGAGTTATTACTTTTTCAACTAAAATAAGTGTGTTTAAAGTCATTTCTGTGCCTGAAATTGGTCAAATTTAAAAGTTTTGAGTAAGCAAAACTCTGTAAAAATGGCAATTTTGGTCACTGTGAGGGTTTAAAAAGTGGTTATTCAACATGAGGCCCGATCCAAATGACATTTTGAATCAGTTTTGGTAGAGACCAAAAAATCAATTTTCTGATGAAAAACGATGACCCCGGACCAGTCGAACGTTGAAAAAATGGTCAATATTGATGAAATTTTAACATTTAATATTTTGACTTTAAATGACGGTTGGATGTGAGTTATTTTTTCAACCAAAATAAGTGTGTTTAAAGTCATTTCTGTGCCTGAAATTGGTCAAAATTGAAGATTTTGAGTAAGCAAAACTCTGTAAAAATGGCAATTTTGGTCACTGTTAGGGTTTAAAAAGTGGTTATTCAACATGAGGCCTGATCCAAATGACATTTTGAATCATTTTTGGTAGAGTCCAAAAAATCAATTTTCTGATGAAAAACAATGACCCCGGACCAGTCGAACGTTGAAAAAATGGTCAATATTGATGAAATTTTAACATTTAATATTTTGACTTTAAATGACGGTTGGATGTGAGTTATTTTTTCAACCAAAATAAGTGTGTTTAAAGTCATTTCTGTGCCTGAAATTGGTCAAAATTGAAGATTTTGAGTAAGCAAAACTCTGTAAAAATGGCAATTTTGGTCACTGTTAGGGTTTAAAAAGTGGTTATTCAACATGAGGCCCGATTCAAATGACATTTTGAATCATTTTTGGTAGAGTCCAAAAAATCAATTTTCTGATGAAAAACAATGACCCCGGACCAGTCGAACGTTGAAAAAATGGTCAATATTGATGAAATTTTAACATTTAATCTTTTGACTTTAAATGACGGTTGGATGTGAGTTATTACTTTTTCAACTAAAATAAGTGTGTTTAAAGTCATTTCTGTGCCTGAAATTGGTCAAAATTGAAGATTTTGAGTAAGCAAAACTCTGTAAAAATGGCAATTTTGGTCACTGTGAGGGTTTAAAAAGTGGTTATTCAACATGAGGAACGATCCAAATGACATTTTGAAACATTTTTGGTAGAGTCCAAAAAATCCATTTTTTGATGAAAAACGATGACCCCGGACCAGTCGAACGTTGAAAAAATGGTCAATATTGATGAAATTTTAACAATTAATTTTTTGACTTTAAATGACGGTTGGATGTGAGTTATTACTTTTTCAACTAAAATAAGTGTGTTTAAAGTCATTTCTGTGCCTGAAATTGGTCAAAATTGAAGATTTTGAGTAAGCAAAACTCTGTAAAAATGGCAATTTTGGTCACTGTGAGGGATTAAAAAGTGGTTATTCAACATGAGGCCCGATCCAAATGACATTTTGAATCATTTTTGGTAGAGTCCAAAAAATCAATTTTCTGATGAAAAACGATGACCCCGGACCAGTCGAACGTTGAAAAAATAGTCAATATTAATGAAATTTTAACATTTAATCATTTGACTTTAAATGACGGTTGGATGTGAGTTATTACTTTTTCAACTAAAATAAGTGTGTTTAAAGTCATTTCTGTGCCTGAAATTGGTCAAATTTAAAAGTTTTGAGTAAGCAAAACTCTGTAAAAATGGCAATTTTGGTCACTGTGAGGGTTTAAAAAGTGGTTATTCAACATGAGGCCCGATCCAAATGACATTTTGAATCAGTTTTGGTAGAGACCAAAAAATCAATTTGATGAAAAACGATGACCCCGGACCAGTCGAACGTTGAAAAAATGGTCAATATTGATGAAATTTTAACATTTAATCTTTTGACTTTAAATGACACTTGGGTGTGATTTATTACTTTTTCAACTAAAATAAGTGTGTTTAAAGTCATTTCTGTGCCTGAAATTGGTCAAAATTGAAGATTTTGAGTAAGCAAAACTCTGTAAAAATGGCAATTTTGGTCACTGTGAGGGTTTAAAAAGTGGTTATTCAACATGAGGCACTATCCAAATGACATTTTGAAACATTTTTGGTAGAGTCCAACAAATCCATTTTCTGATGAAAAACGATGACCCCGGACCAGTCGAACGTTGAAAAAATGGTCAATATTGATGAAATTTTAACATTTAATCTTTTGACTTTAAATGACGGTTGGATGGGAGTTATTACTTTTTCAACTAAAATAAGTGTGTTTAAAGTCATTTCTGTGCCTGAAATTGGTCAAAATTGAAGATTTTGAGTAAGCAAAACTATGTAAAAATGGCAATTTTGGTCACTGTGAGGGTTTAAAAAGTGGTTATTCAACATGAGGCCCGATCCAAATGACATTTTGAATCATTTTTGGTAGAGTCCAAAAAATCCATTTTCTGATGAAAAACGATGACCCCGGACCAGTCGAACTTTGAAAAAATGGTCAATATTAATGAAATGTTAACATTTAATCATTTGACTTTAAATGACGGTTGGATGTGAGTTATTACTTTTTCAACTAAAATAAGTGTGTTTAAAGTCATTTCTGTGCCTGAAATTGGTCAAATTTAAAAGTTTTGAGTAAGCAAAACTCTGTAAAAATGGCAATTTTGTTCACTGTGAGGGTTTAAAAAGTGATTATTCAACATGAGGCCCGATCCAAATGACATTTTGAATCAGTTTTGGTAGAGACCAAAAAATCAATTTTCTGATGAAAAACGATGACCCCGGACCAGTCGAACGTTGAAAAAATGGTCAATATTGATGAAATTTTAACATTTAATCTTTTGACTTTAAATGACGGTTGGATGTGAATTATTACTTTTTCAACTAAAATAAGTGTGTTTAAAGTCATTTCTGTGCCTGAAATTGGTCAAATTTGAAGCTTTTGAGTAAGAAAAACTCTGTAAAAATCGCAATTTTGGTCACTGTTAGGGTTTAAAAAGTGGTTATTCAACATGAGGCCCGATCCAAATGACATTTTGAATCATTTTTGGTAGAGTCCAAAAAATCAATTTTCTGATGAAAAACGATGACCCCGGACCAGTCGAACGTTGAAAAAATGGTCAATATTAATGAAATTTTAACATTTAATCATTTGACTTTAAATGACGGTTGGATGTGAGTTATTACTTTTTCAACTAAAATAAGTGTGTTTAAAGTCATTTCTGTGCCTGAAATTGGTCAAATTTAAAAGTTTTGAGTAAGCAAAACTCTGTAAAAATGGCAATTTTGGTCACTGTGAGGGTTTAAAAAGTGGTTATTCAACATGAGGCCCGATCCAAATGACATTTTGAATCAGTTTTGGTAGAGACCAAAAAATCAATTTTCTGATGAAAAACGATGACCCCGGACCAGTCGAACGTTGAAAAAATGGTCAATATTGATGAAATTTTAACATTTAATATTTTGACTTTAAATGACGGTTGGATGTGAGTTATTTTTTCAACCAAAATAAGTGTGTTTAAAGTCATTTCTGTGCCTGAAATTGGTCAAAATTGAAGATTTTGAGTAAGCAAAACTCTGTAAAAATGGCAATTTTGGTCACTGTTAGGGTTTAAAAAGTGGTTATTCAACATGAGGCCTGATCCAAATGACATTTTGAATCATTTTTGGTAGAGTCCAAAAAATCAATTTTCTGATGAAAAACAATGACCCCGGACCAGTCGAACGTTAAAAAAATGGTCAATATTGATGACATTTTAACATTTAATCTTTTGACTTTAAATGACGGTTGGATGTGAGTTATTACTTTTTCAACTAAAATAAGTGTGTTTAAAGTCATTTCTGTGCCTGAAATTGGTCAAATTTAAAAGTTTTGAGTAAGCAAAACTCTGTAAAAATGGCAATTTTGGTCACTGTGAGGGTTTAAAAAGTGGTTATTCAACATGAGGCCCGATCCAAATGACATTTTGAATCAGTTTTGGTAGAGTCCAAAAAATCAATTTTCTGATGAAAAACGATGACCCTGGACCAGTCGAACGTTGAAAAAATGGTCAATATTGATGAAATTTTAACATTTAATCTTTTGACTTTAAATGACGGTTGGATGTGAGTTATTACTTTTTCAACTAAAATAAGTGTGTTTAAAGTCATTTCTGTGCCTGAAATTGGTCAAAATTGAAGATTTTGAGTAAGCAAAACTCTGTAAAAATGGCAATTTTGGTCACTGTGAGGGTTTAAAAAGTGGTTATTCAACATGAGGCACGATCCAAATGACATTTTGAAACATTTTTGTTAGAGTCCAAAAAATCCATTTTCTGATGAAAAACGATGACCCTGGACCAGTCGAACGTTGAAAAAATGGTCAATATTGATGACATTTTAACATTTAATCTTTTGACTTTAAATGACGGTTGGATGTGAGTTATTACTTTTTCAACTAAAATAAGTGTGTTTAAAGTCATTTCTGTGCCTGAAATTGGTCAAAATTGAAGATTTTGAGTAAGCAAAACTCTGTAAAAATGGCAATTTTGGTCACTGTGAGGGTTTAAAAAGTGGTTATTCAACATGAGGCACGATCCAAATGACATTTTGAAACATTTTTGGTAGAGTCCAAAAAATCAATTTTCTGATGAAAAACGATGACCCGGACCAGTCGAACGTTGAAAAAATGGTCAATATTGATGAAATTTTAACATTTAATCTTTTGACTTTAAATGACGGTTGGATGTGAGTTGTTACTTTTTCAACTAAAATAAGTGTGTTTAAAGTCATTTCTGTGCCTGAAATTGGTCAAAATTGAAGATTTTGAGTAAGCAAAACTCTGTAAAAATGGCAATTTTGGTCACTGTGAGGGTTTAAAAAGTGGTTATTCAACAAGAGGCCCGATCCAAATTACATTTTGAATCATTTTTGGTAGAGTCCAAAAAATCAATTTTCTGATGAAAAACGATGACCCGGACCAGTCGAACGTTGAAAAAATGGTCAATATTGATGAAATTTTAACATTTAATCTTTTGACTTTAAATGACGGTTGGATGTGAATTATTACTTTTTCAACTAAAATAAGTGTGGTTAAAGTCATTTCTGTGCCTGAAATTGGTCAAATTTGAAGCTTTTGAGTAAGCAAAACTCTGTAAAAATGACAATTTTGGTCACTGTGAGGGTTTAAAAAGAGGTTATTCAACATGAGGCCCGATCCAAATGACATTTTGAATCAGTTTTGGTAGAGTCCAAAAAATCAATTTTCTGATGAAAAACGATGACCCCGGACCAGTCGAACGTTGAAAAAATGGTCAATATTGATGAAATTTTAACATTTAATCTTTTGACTTTAAATGACGGTTGGATGTGAGTTATTACTTTTTCAACTAAAATAAGTGTGTTTAAAGTCATTTCTGTGCCTGAAATTGGTCAAATTTAAAAGTTTTGAGTAAGCAAAACTCTGTAAAAATGGCAATTTTGGTCACTGTGAGGGTTTAAAAAGTGGTTATTCAACATGAGGCCCGATCCAAATGACATTTTGAATCAGTTTTGGTAGAGTCCAAAAAATCAATTTTCTGATGAAAAACGATGACCCCGGACCAGTCGAACGTTGAAAAAATGGTCAATATTGATGAAATTTTAACAATTAATCTTTTGACTTTAAATGACGGTTGGATGTGAGTTATTACTTTTTCAACTAAAATAAGTGTGTTTAAAGTCATTTCTGTGCCTGAAATTGGTCAAAATTGAAGATTTTGAGTAAGCAAAACTCTGTAAAAATGGCAATTTTGGTCACTGTGAAGGTTTAAAAAGTGGTTATTCAACATGAGGCCCGATCCAAATGACATTTTGAATCATTTTTGGTAGAGTCCAAAAAATCAATTTTCTGATGAAAAACGATGACCCCGGACCAGTCGAACGTTGAAAAAATAGTCAATATTAATGAAATTTTAACATTTAATCATTTGACTTTAAATGACGGTTGGATGTGAGTTATTACTTTTTCAACTAAAATAAGTGTGTTTAAAGTCATTTCTGTGCCTGAAATTGGTCAAATTTAAAAGTTTTGAGTAAGCAAAACTCTGTAAAAATGGCAATTTTGGTCACTGTGAGGGTTTAAAAAGTGGTTATTCAACATGAGGCCCGATCCAAATGACATTTTGAATCAGTTTTGGTAGAGACCAAAAAATCAATTTTCTGATGAAAAACGATGACCCCGGACCAGTCGAACGTTGAAAAAATGGTCAATATTGATGAAATTTTAACATTTAATCTTTTGACTTTAAATGACGGTTGGATGTGAGTTATTACTTTTTCAACTAAAATAAGTGTGTTTAAAGTCATTTCTGTGCCTGAAATTGGTCAAAATTGAAGATTTTGAGTAAGCAAAACTCTGTAAAAATGGCAATTTTGGTCACTGTGAGGGTTTAAAAAGTGGTTATTCAACATGAGGCACTATCCAAATGACATTTTGAAACATTTTTGGTAGAGTCCAACAAATCCATTTTCTGATGAAAAACGATGACCCCGGACCAGTCGAACGTTGAAAAAATGGTCAATATTGATGACATTTTAACATTTAATCTTTTGACTTTAAATGACGGTTGGATGTGAGTTATTACTTTTTCAACTAAAATAAGTGTGTTTAAAGTCATTTCTGTGCCTGAAATTGGTCAAAATTGAAGATTTTGAGTAAGCAAAACTCTGTAAAAATGGCAATTTTGGTCACTGTGAGGGTTTAAAAAGTGGTTATTCAACATGAGGCCCGATCCAAATGACATTTTGAATCATTTTTGGTAGAGTCCAAAAAATCAATTTTCTGATGAAAAACGATGACCCCGGACCAGTCGAACTTTGAAAAAATGGTCAATATTAATGAAATTTTAACATTTAATCATTTGACTTTAAATGACGGTTGGATGTGAGTTATTACTTTTTCAACTAAAATAAGTGTGTTTAAAGTCATTTCTGTGCCTGAAATTGGTCAAATTTAAAAGTTTTGAGTAAGCAAAACTCTGTAAAAATGGCAATTTTGGTCACTGTGAGGGTTTAAAAAGTGATTATTCAACATGAGGCCCGATCCAAATGACATTTTGAATCAGTTTTGGTAGAGACCAAAAAATCAATTTTCTGATGAAAAACGATGACCCCGTACCAGTCGAACGTTGAAAAAATGGTCAATATTGATGAAATTTTAACATTTAATCTTTTGACTTTAAATGACGGTTGGATGTGAATTATTACTTTTTCAACTAAAATAAGTGTGTTTAAAGTCATTTCTGTGCCTGAAATTGGTCAAATTTGAAGCTTTTGAGTAAGAAAAACTCTGTAAAAATCGCAATTTTGGTCACTGTTAGGGTTTAAAAAGTGGTTATTCAACATGAGGCCCGATCCAAATGACATTTTGAATCATTTTTGGTAGAGTACAAAAAATCAATTTTCTGATGAAAAACGATGACCCCGGACCAGTCGAACGTTGAAAAAATGGTCAATATTAATGAAATTTTAACATTTAATCATTTGACTTTAAATGACGGTTGGATGTGAGTTATTACTTTTTCAACTAAAATAAGTGTGTTTAAAGTCATTTCTGTGCCTGAAATTGGTCAAATTTAAAAGTTTTGAGTAAGCAAAACTCTGTAAAAATGGCAATTTTGGTCACTGTGAGGGTTTAAAAAGTGGTTATTCAACATGAGGCCCGATCCAAATGACATTTTGAATCAGTTTTGGTAGAGACCAAAAAATCAATTTTCTGATGAAAAACGATGACCCCGGACCAGTCGAACGTTGAAAAAATGGTCAATATTGATGAAATTTTAACATTTAATCTTTTGACTTTAAATGACGGTTGGATGTGAGTTATTTTTTCAACTAAAATAAGTGTGTTTAAAGTCATTTCTGTGCCTGAAATTGGTCAAAATTGAAGATTTTGAGTAAGCAAAACTCTGTAAAAATGGCAATTTTGGTCACTGTTAGGGTTTAAAAAGTGGTTATTCAACATGAGGCCTGATCCAAATGACATTTTGAATCATTTTTGGTAGAGTCCAAAAAATCAATTTTCTGATGAAAAACAATGACCCCGGACCAGTCGAACGTTGAAAAAATGGTCAATATTGATGACATTTTAACATTTAATCTTTTGACTTTAAATGACGGTTGGATGTGAGTTATTACTTTTTCAACTAAAATAAGTGTGTTTAAAGTCATTTCTGTGCCTGAAATTGGTCAAATTTAAAAGTTTTGAGTAAGCAAAACTCTGTAAAAATGGCAATTTTGGTCACTGTGAGGGTTTAAAAAGTGGTTATTCAACATGAGGCCCGATCCAAATGACATTTTGAATCAGTTTTGGTAGAGTCCAAAAAATCAATTTTCTGATGAAAAACGATGACCCTGGACCAGTCGAACGTTGAAAAAATGGTCAATATTGATGAAATTTTAACATTTAATCTTTTGACTTTAAATGACGGTTGGATGTGAGTTATTACTTTTTCAACTAAAATAAGTGTGTTTAAAGTCATTTCTGTGCCTGAAATTGGTCAAAATTGAAGATTTTGAGTAAGCAAAACTCTGTAAAAATGGCAATTTTGGTCACTGTGAGGGTTTAAAAAGTGGTTATTCAACATGAGGCACGATCCAAATGACATTTTGAAACATTTTTGGTAGAGTCCAAAAAATCCATTTTCTGATGAAAAACGATGACCCTGGACCAGTCGAACGTTGAAAAAATGGTCAATATTGATGACATTTTAACATTTAATCTTTTGACTTTAAATGACGGTTGGATGTGAGTTATTACTTTTTCAACTAAAATAAGTGTGTTTAAAGTCATTTCTGTGCCTGAAATTGGTCAAAATTGAAGATTTTGAGTAAGCAAAACTCTGTAAAAATGGCAATTTTGGTCACTGTGAGGGTTTAAAAAGTGGTTATTCAACAAGAGGCCCGATCCAAATTACATTTTGAATCATTTTTGGTAGAGTCCAAAAAATCAATTTTCTGATGAAAAACGATGACCCCGGACCAGTCGAACGTTGAAAAAATGGTCAATATTGATGAAATTTTAACATTTAATCTTTTGACTTTAAATGACGGTTGGATGTGAATTATTACTTTTTCAACTAAAATAAGTGTGTTTAAAGTCATTTCTGTGCCTGAAATTGGTCAAATTTGAAGCTTTTGAGTAAGAAAAACTCTGTAAAAATCGCAATTTTGGTCACTGTTAGGGTTTAAAAAGTGGTTATTCAACATGAGGCCCGATCCAAATGACATTTTGAATCATTTTTGGTAGAGTCCAAAAAATCAATTTTCTGATGAAAAACAATGACCCCGGACCAGTCGAACGTTGAAAAAATGGTCAATATTGATGAAATTTTAACATTTAATCTTTTGACTTTAAATGACGGTTGGATGTGAGTTATTACATTTTCAACTAAAATAAGTGTGTTTAAAGTCATTTCTGTGCCTGAAATTGGTCAAATTTAAAAGTTTTGAGTAAGCAAAACTCTGTAAAAATGGCAATTTTGGTCACTGTGAGGGTTTAAAAAGTGGTTATTCAACATGAGGCCCGATCCAAATGACATTTTGAATCAGTTTTGGTAGAGTCCAAAAAATCAATTTTCTGATGAAAAACGATGACCCCGGACCAGTCGAACTTTGAAAAAATGGTCAATATTGATGAAATTTTAACATTTAATCTTTTGACTTTAAATGACAGTTGGATGTGAGTTTTTACTTTTTCAACTAAAATAAGTGTGTTTAAAGTCATTTCTGTGCCTGAAATTGGTCAAAATTGAAGATTTTGAGTAAGCAAAACTCTGTAAAAATGGCAATTTTGGTCACTGTGAGGGTTTAAAAAGTGGTTATTCAACATGAGGCACGATCCAAATGACATTTTGAAACATTTTTGGTAGAGTCCAAAAAATCCATTTTTTGATGAAAAACGATGACCCCGGACCAGTCGAACGTTGAAAAAATAGTCAATATTGATGAAATTTTAACAATTAATCTTTTGACTTTAAATGACGGTTGGATGTGAGTTATTACTTTTTCAACTAAAATAAGTGTGTTTAAAGTCATTTCTGTGCCTGAAATTGGTCAAAATTAAAGATTTTGAGTAAGCAAAACTCTGTAAAAATGGCAATTTTGGTCACTGTGAAGGTTTAAAAAGTGGTTATTCAACATGAGGCCCGATCCAAATGACATTTTGAATCAGTTTTGGTAGAGACCAAAAAATCAATTTTCTGATGAAAAACGATGACCCCGGACCAGTCGAACGTTGAAAAAATGGTCAATATTGATGAAATTTTAACATTTAATCTTTTGACTTTAAATGACGGTTGGATGTGAGTTATTACTTTTTCAACTAAAATAAGTGTGTTTAAAGTCATTTCTGTGCCTGAAATTGGTCAAAATTGAAGATTTTGAGTAAGCAAAACTCTGTAAAAATGGCAATTTTGGTCACTGTGAGGGTTTAAAAAGTGGTTATTCAACATGAGGCACGATCCAAATGACATTTTGAATCATTTTTGGTAGAGTCCAAAAAATCAATTTTCTGATGAAAAACGATGACCGGACCAGTCGAACGTTGAAAAAATGGTCAATATTGATGAAATTTTAACATTTAATCTTTTGACTTTAAATGACGGTTGGATGTGAATTATTACTTTTTCAACTAAAATAAGTGTGTTTAAAGTCATTTCTGTGCCTGAAATTGGTCAAATTTGAAGCTTTTGAGTAAGCAAAACTCTGTAAAAATGGCAATTTTGGTCACTGTGAGGGTTTAAAAAGTGGTTATTCAACATGAGGCACTATCCAAATGACATTTTGAAACATTTTTGGTAGAGTCCAACAAATCCATTTTCTGATGAAAAACGATGACCCCGGACCAGTCGAACGTTGAAAAAATGGTCAATATTGATGACATTTTAACATTTAATCTTTTGACTTTAAATGACAGTTGGATGTGAGTTATTACTTTTTCAACTAAAATAAGTGTGTTTAAAGTCATTTCTGTGCCTGAAATTGGTCAAAATTGAAGATTTTGAGTAAGCAAAACTCTGTAAAAATGGCAATTTTGGTCACTGTGAGGGTTTAAAAAGTGGTTATTCAACATGAGGCCCGATCCAAATGACATTTTGAATCATTTTTGGTAGAGTCCAAAAAATCAATTTTCTGATGAAAAACGATGACCCCGGACCAGTCGAACTTTGAAAAAATGGTCAATATTAATGAAATTTTAACATTTAATCATTTGACTTTAAATGACGGTTGGATGTGAGTTATTACTTTTTCAACTAAAATAAGTGTGTTTAAAGTCATTTCTGTGCCTGAAATTGGTCAAATTTAAAAGTTTTGAGTAAGCAAAACTCTGTAAAAATGGCAATTTTGGTCACTGTGAGGGTTTAAAAAGTGATTATTCAACATGAGGCCCGATCCAAATGACATTTTGAATCAGTTTTGGTAGAGACCAAAAAATCAATTTTCTGATGAAAAACGATGACCCCGTACCAGTCGAACGTTGAAAAAATGGTCAATATTGATGAAATTTTAACATTTAATCTTTTGACTTTAAATGACGGTTGGATGTGAATTATTACTTTTTCAACTAAAATAAGTGTGTTTAAAGTCATTTCTGTGCCTGAAATTGGTCAAATTTGAAGCTTTTGAGTAAGAAAAACTCTGTAAAAATCGCGATTTTGGTCACTGTTAGGGTTTAAAAAGTGGTTATTCAACATGAGGCCCGATCCAAATGACATTTTGAATCATTTTTGGTAGAGTACAAAAAATCAATTTTCTGATGAAAAACGATGACCCCGGACCAGTCGAACGTTGAAAAAATGGTCAATATTAATGAAATTTTAACATTTAATCATTTGACTTTAAATGACGGTTGGATGTGAGTTATTACTTTTTCAACTAAAATAAGTGTGTTTAAAGTCATTTCTGTGCCTGAAATTGGTCAAATTTAAAAGTTTTGAGTAAGCAAAACTCTGTAAAAATGGCAATTTTGGTCACTGTGAGGGTTTAAAAAGTGGTTATTCAACATGAGGCCCGATCCAAATGACATTTTGAATCAGTTTTGGTAGAGACCAAAAAATCAATTTTCTGATGAAAAACGATGACCCCGGACCAGTCGAACGTTGAAAAAATGGTCAATATTGATGAAATTTTAACATTTAATCTTTTGACTTTAAATGACGGTTGGATGTGAGTTATTTTTTCAACTAAAATAAGTGTGTTTAAAGTCATTTCTGTGCCTGAAATTGGTCAAAATTGAAGATTTTGAGTAAGCAAAACTCTGTAAAAATGGCAATTTTGGTCACTGTTAGGGTTTAAAAAGTGGTTATTCAACATGAGGCCTGATCCAAATGACATTTTGAATCATTTTTGGTAGAGTCCAAAAAATCAATTTTCTGATGAAAAACAATGACCCCGGACCAGTCGAACGTTGAAAAAATGGTCAATATTGATGACATTTTAACATTTAATCTTTTGACTTTAAATGACGGTTGGATGTGAGTTATTACTTTTTCAACTAAAATAAGTGTGTTTAAAGTCATTTCTGTGCCTGAAATTGGTCAAATTTAAAAGTTTTGAGTAAGCAAAACTCTGTAAAAATGGCAATTTTGGTCACTGTGAGGGTTTAAAAAGTGGTTATTCAACATGAGGCCCGATCCAAATGACATTTTGAATCAGTTTTGGTAGAGTCCAAAAAATCAATTTTCTGATGAAAAACGATGACCCTGGACCAGTCGAACGTTGAAAAAATGGTCAATATTGATGAAATTTTAACATTTAATCTTTTGACTTTAAATGACGGTTGGATGTGAGTTATTACTTTTTCAACTAAAATAAGTGTGTTTAAAGTCATTTCTGTGCCTGAAATTGGTCAAAATTGAAGATTTTGAGTAAGCAAAACTCTGTAAAAATGGCAATTTTGGTCACTGTGAGGGTTTAAAAAGTGGTTATTCAACATGAGGCACGATCCAAATGACATTTTGAAACATTTTTGGTAGAGTCCAAAAAATCCATTTTCTGATGAAAAACGATGACCCTGGACCAGTCGAACGTTGAAAAAATGGTCAATATTGATGACATTTTAACATTTAATCTTTTGACTTTAAATGACGGTTGGATGTGAGTTATTACTTTTTCAACTAAAATAAGTGTGTTTAAAGTCATTTCTGTGCCTGAAATTGGTCAAAATTGAAGATTTTGAGTAAGCAAAACTCTGTAAAAATGGCAATTTTGGTCACTGTGAGGGTTTAAAAAGTGGTTATTCAACAAGAGGCCCGATCCAAATTACATTTTGAATCATTTTTGGTAGAGTCCAAAAAATCAATTTTCTGATGAAAAACGATGACCTCGGACCAGTCGAACGTTGAAAAAATGGTCAATATTGATGAAATTTTAACATTTAATCTTTTGACTTTAAATGACGGTTGGATGTGAATTATTACTTTTTCAACTAAAATAAGTGTGTTTAAAGTCATTTCTGTGCCTGAAATTGGTCAAATTTGAAGCTTTTGAGTAAGAAAAACTCTGTAAAAATCGCAATTTTGGTCACTGTTAGGGTTTAAAAAGTGGTTATTCAACATGAGGCCCGATCCAAATGACATTTTGAATCATTTTTGGTAGAGTCCAAAAAATCAATTTTCTGATGAAAAACAATGACCCCGGACCAGTCGAACGTTGAAAAAATGGTCAATATTGATGAAATTTTAACATTTAATCTTTTGACTTTAAATGACGGTTGGATGTGAGTTATTACATTTTCAACTAAAATAAGTGTGTTTAAAGTCATTTCTGTGCCTGAAATTGGTCAAATTTAAAAGTTTTGAGTAAGCAAAACTCTGTAAAAATGGCAATTTTGGTCACTGTGAGGGTTTAAAAAGTGGTTATTCAACATGAGGCCCGATCCAAATGACATTTTGAATCAGTTTTGGTAGAGTCCAAAAAATCAATTTTCTGATGAAAAACGATGACCCCGGACCAGTCGAACTTTGAAAAAATGGTCAATATTGATGAAATTTTAACATTTAATCTTTTGACTTTAAATGACAGTTGGATGTGAGTTTTTACTTTTTCAACTAAAATAAGTGTGTTTAAAGTCATTTCTGTGCCTGAAATTGGTCAAAATTGAAGATTTTGAGTAAGCAAAACTCTGTAAAAATGGCAATTTTGGTCACTGTGAGGGTTTAAAAAGTGGTTATTCAACATGAGGCACGATCCAAATGACATTTTGAAACATTTTTGGTAGAGTCCAAAAAATCCATTTTTTGATGAAAAACGATGACCCCGGACCAGTCGAACGTTGAAAAAATAGTCAATATTGATGAAATTTTAACAATTAATCTTTTGACTTTAAATGACGGTTGGATGTGAGTTATTACTTTTTCAACTAAAATAAGTGTGTTTAAAGTCATTTCTGTGCCTGAAATTGGTCAAAATTAAAGATTTTGAGTAAGCAAAACTCTGTAAAAATGGCAATTTTGGTCACTGTGAAGGTTTAAAAAGTGGTTATTCAACATGAGGCCCGATCCAAATGACATTTTGAATCAGTTTTGGTAGAGACCAAAAAATCAATTTTCTGATGAAAAACGATGACCCCGGACCAGTCGAACGTTGAAAAAATGGTCAATATTGATGACATTTTAACATTTAATCTTTTGACTTTAAATGACGGTTGGATGTGAGTTATTACTTTTTCAACTAAAATAAGTGTGTTTAAAGTCATTTCTGTGCCTGAAATTGGTCAAAATTGAAGATTTTGAGTAAGCAAAACTCTGTAAAAATGGCAATTTTGGTCACTGTTAGGGTTTAAAAAGTGGTTATTCAACATGAGGCCTGATCCAAATGACATTTTGAATCATTTTTGGTAGAGTCCAAAAAATCAATTTTCTGATGAAAAACAATGACCCCGGACCAGTCGAACGTTGAAAAAATGGTCAATATTGATGACATTTTAACATTTAATCTTTTGACTTTAAATGACGGTTGGATGTGAGTTATTACTTTTTCAACTAAAATAAGTGTGTTTAAAGTCATTTCTGTGCCTGAAATTGGTCAAATTTAAAAGTTTTGAGTAAGCAAAACTCTGTAAAAATGGCAATTTTGGTCACTGTGAGGGTTTAAAAAGTGGTTATTCAACATGAGGCCCGATCCAAATGACATTTTGAATCAGTTTTGGTAGAGTCCAAAAAATCAATTTTCTGATGAAAAACGATGACCCTGGACCAGTCGAACGTTGAAAAAATGGTCAATATTGATGAAATTTTAACATTTAATCTTTTGACTTTAAATGACGGTTGGATGTGAGTTATTACTTTTTCAACTAAAATAAGTGTGTTTAAAGTCATTTCTGTGCCTGAAATTGGTCAAAATTGAAGATTTTGAGTAAGCAAAACTCTGTAAAAATGGCAATTTTGGTCACTGTGAGGGTTTAAAAAGTGGTTATTCAACATGAGGCACGATCCAAATGACATTTTGAAACATTTTTGGTAGAGTCCAAAAAATCCATTTTCTGATGAAAAACGATGACCCTGGACCAGTCGAACGTTGAAAAAATGGTCAATATTGATGACATTTTAACATTTAATCTTTTGACTTTAAATGACGGTTGGATGTGAGTTATTACTTTTTCAACTAAAATAAGTGTGTTTAAAGTCATTTCTGTGCCTGAAATTGGTCAAAATTGAAGATTTTGAGTAAGCAAAACTCTGTAAAAATGGCAATTTTGGTCACTGTGAGGGTTTAAAAAGTGGTTATTCAACAAGAGGCCCGATCCAAATTACATTTTGAATCATTTTTGGTAGAGTCCAAAAAATCAATTTTCTGATGAAAAACGATGACCTCGGACCAGTCGAACGTTGAAAAAATGGTCAATATTGATGAAATTTTAACATTTAATCTTTTGACTTTAAATGACGGTTGGATGTGAATTATTACTTTTTCAACTAAAATAAGTGTGTTTAAAGTCATTTCTGTGCCTGAAATTGGTCAAATTTGAAGCTTTTGAGTAAGAAAAACTCTGTAAAAATCGCAATTTTGGTCACTGTTAGGGTTTAAAAAGTGGTTATTCAACATGAGGCCCGATCCAAATGACATTTTGAATCATTTTTGGTAGAGTCCAAAAAATCAATTTTCTGATGAAAAACAATGACCCCGGACCAGTCGAACGTTGAAAAAATGGTCAATATTGATGAAATTTTAACATTTAATCTTTTGACTTTAAATGACGGTTGGATGTGAGTTATTACATTTTCAACTAAAATAAGTGTGTTTAAAGTCATTTCTGTGCCTGAAATTGGTCAAATTTAAAAGTTTTGAGTAAGCAAAACTCTGTAAAAATGGCAATTTTGGTCACTGTGAGGGTTTAAAAAGTGGTTATTCAACATGAGGCCCGATCCAAATGACATTTTGAATCAGTTTTGGTAGAGTCCAAAAAATCAATTTTCTGATGAAAAACGATGACCCCGGACCAGTCGAACTTTGAAAAAATGGTCAATATTGATGAAATTTTAACATTTAATCTTTTGACTTTAAATGACAGTTGGATGTGAGTTTTTACTTTTTCAACTAAAATAAGTGTGTTTAAAGTCATTTCTGTGCCTGAAATTGGTCAAAATTGAAGATTTTGAGTAAGCAAAACTCTGTAAAAATGGCAATTTTGGTCACTGTGAGGGTTTAAAAAGTGGTTATTCAACATGAGGCACGATCCAAATGACATTTTGAAACATTTTTGGTAGAGTCCAAAAAATCCATTTTTTGATGAAAAACGATGACCCCGGACCAGTCGAACGTTGAAAAAATAGTCAATATTGATGAAATTTTAACAATTAATCTTTTGACTTTAAATGACGGTTGGATGTGAGTTATTACTTTTTCAACTAAAATAAGTGTGTTTAAATTCATTTCTGTGCCTGAAATTGGTCAAAATTAAAGATTTTGAGTAAGCAAAACTCTGTAAAAATGGCAATTTTGGTCACTGTGAAGGTTTAAAAAGTGGTTATTCAACATGAGGCCCGATCCAAATGACATTTTGAATCAGTTTTGGTAGAGACCAAAAAATCAATTTTCTGATGAAAAACGATGACCCCGGACCAGTCGAACGTTGAAAAAATGGTCAATATTGATGAAATTTTAACATTTAATCTTTTGACTTTAAATGACGGTTGGATGTGAGTTATTACTTTTTCAACTAAAATAAGTGTGTTTAAAGTCATTTCTGTGCCTGAAATTGGTCAAAATTGAAGATTTTGAGTAAGCAAAACTCTGTAAAAATGGCAATTTTGGTCACTGTGAGGGTTTAAAAAGTGGTTATTCAACATGAGGCACGATCCAAATGACATTTTGAATCATTTTTGGTAGAGTCCAAAAAATCAATTTTCTGATGAAAAACGATGACCGGACCAGTCGAACGTTGAAAAAATGGTCAATATTGATGAAATTTTAACATTTAATCTTTTGACTTTAAATGACGGTTGGATGTGAATTATTACTTTTTCAACTAAAATAAGTGTGTTTAAAGTCATTTCTGTGCCTGAAATTGGTCAAATTTGAAGCTTTTGAGTAAGCAAAACTCTGTAAAAATGGCAATTTTGGTCACTGTGAGGGTTTAAAAAGTGGTTATTCAACATGAGGCACTATCCAAATGACATTTTGAAACATTTTTGGTAGAGTCCAACAAATCCATTTTCTGATGAAAAACGATGACCCCGGACCAGTCGAACGTTGAAAAAATGGTCAATATTGATGACATTTTAACATTTAATCTTTTGACTTTAAATGACGGTTGGATGTGAGTTATTACTTTTTCAACTAAAATAAGTGTGTTTAAAGTCATTTCTGTGCCTGAAATTGGTCAAAATTGAAGATTTTGAGTAAGCAAAACTCTGTAAAAATGGCAATTTTGGTCACTGTGAGGGTTTAAAAAGTGGTTATTCAACATGAGGCCCGATCCAAATGACATTTTGAATCATTTTTGGTAGAGTCCAAAAAATCAATTTTCTGATGAAAAACGATGACCCCGGACCAGTCGAACTTTGAAAAAATGGTCAATATTAATGAAATTTTAACATTTAATCATTTGACTTTAAATGACGGTTGGATGTGAGTTATTACTTTTTCAACTAAAATAAGTGTGTTTAAAGTCATTTCTGTGCCTGAAATTGGTCAAATTTAAAAGTTTTGAGTAAGCAAAACTCTGTAAAAATGGCAATTTTGGTCACTGTGAGGGTTTAAAAAGTGATTATTCAACATGAGGCCCGATCCAAATGACATTTTGAATCAGTTTTGGTAGAGACCAAAAAATCAATTTTCTGATGAAAAACGATGACCCCGTACCAGTCGAACGTTGAAAAAATGGTCAATATTGATGAAATTTTAACATTTAATCTTTTGACTTTAAATGACGGTTGGATGTGAATTATTACTTTTTCAACTAAAATAAGTGTGTTTAAAGTCATTTCTGTGCCTGAAATTGGTCAAATTTGAAGCTTTTGAGTAAGAAAAACTCTGTAAAAATCGCAATTTTGGTCACTGTTAGGGTTTAAAAAGTGGTTATTCAACATGAGGCCCGATCCAAATGACATTTTGAATCATTTTTGGTAGAGTACAAAAAATCAATTTTCTGATGAAAAACGATGACCCCGGACCAGTCGAACGTTGAAAAAATGGTCAATATTAATGAAATTTTAACATTTAATCATTTGACTTTAAATGACGGTTGGATGTGAGTTATTACTTTTTCAACTAAAATAAGTGTGTTTAAAGTCATTTCTGTGCCTGAAATTGGTCAAATTTTAAAAGTTTTGAGTAAGCAAAACTCTGTAAAAATGGCAATTTTGGTCACTGTGAGGGTTTAAAAAGTGGTTATTCAACATGAGGCCCGATCCAAATGACATTTTGAATCAGTTTTGGTAGAGACCAAAAAATCAATTTTCTGATGAAAAACGATGACCCCGGACCAGTCGAACGTTGAAAAAATGGTCAATATTGATGAAATTTTAACATTTAATCTTTTGACTTTAAATGACGGTTGGATGTGAGTTATTTTTTCAACTAAAATAAGTGTGTTTAAAGTCATTTCTGTGCCTGAAATTGGTCAAAATTGAAGATTTTGAGTAAGCAAAACTCTGTAAAAATGGCAATTTTGGTCACTGTTAGGGTTTAAAAAGTGGTTATTCAACATGAGGCCTGATCCAAATGACATTTTGAATCATTTTTGGTAGAGTCCAAAAAATCAATTTTCTGATGAAAAACAATGACCCCGGACCAGTCGAACGTTGAAAAAATGGTCAATATTGATGACATTTTAACATTTAATCTTTTGACTTTAAATGACGGTTGGATGTGAGTTATTACTTTTTCAACTAAAATAAGTGTGTTTAAAGTCATTTCTGTGCCTGAAATTGGTCAAATTTAAAAGTTTTGAGTAAGCAAAACTCTGTAAAAATGGCAATTTTGGTCACTGTGAGGGTTTAAAAAGTGGTTATTCACATGAGGCCCGATCCAAATGACATTTTGAATCAGTTTTGGTAGAGTCCAAAAAATCAATTTTCTGATGAAAAACGATGACCCTGGACCAGTCGAACGTTGAAAAAATGGTCAATATTGATGAAATTTTAACATTTAATCTTTTGACTTTAAATGACGGTTGGATGTGAGTTATTACTTTTTCAACTAAAATAAGTGTGTTTAAAGTCATTTCTGTGCCTGAAATTGGTCAAAATTGAAGATTTTGAGTAAGCAAAACTCTGTAAAAATGGCAATTTTGGTCACTGTGAGGGTTTAAAAAGTGGTTATTCAACATGAGGCACGATCCAAATGACATTTTGAAACATTTTTGGTAGAGTCCAAAAAATCCATTTTCTGATGAAAAACGATGACCCTGGACCAGTCGAACGTTGAAAAAATGGTCAATATTGATGACATTTTAACATTTAATCTTTTGACTTTAAATGACGGTTGGATGTGAGTTATTACTTTTTCAACTAAAATAAGTGTGTTTAAAGTCATTTCTGTGCCTGAAATTGGTCAAAATTGAAGATTTTGAGTAAGCAAAACTCTGTAAAAATGGCAATTTTGGTCACTGTGAGGGTTTAAAAAGTGGTTATTCAACAAGAGGCCCGATCCAAATTACATTTTGAATCATTTTTGGTAGAGTCCAAAAAATCAATTTTCTGATGAAAAACGATGACCCCGGACCAGTCGAACGTTGAAAAAATGGTCAATATTGATGAAATTTTAACATTTAATCTTTTGACTTTAAATGACGGTTGGATGTGAATTATTACTTTTTCAACTAAAATAAGTGTGTTTAAAGTCATTTCTGTGCCTGAAATTGGTCAAATTTGAAGCTTTTGAGTAAGAAAAACTCTGTAAAAATCGCAATTTTGGTCACTGTTAGGGTTTAAAAAGTGGTTATTCAACATGAGGCCCGATCCAAATGACATTTTGAATCATTTTTGGTAGAGTCCAAAAAATCAATTTTCTGATGAAAAACAATGACCCCGGACCAGTCGAACGTTGAAAAATGGTCAATATTGATGAAATTTTAACATTTAATCTTTTGACTTTAAATGACGGTTGGATGTGAGTTGTTACATTTTCAACTAAAATAAGTGTGTTTAAAGTCATTTCTGTGCCTGAAATTGGTCAAATTTAAAAGTTTTGAGTAAGCAAAACTCTGTAAAAATGGCAATTTTGGTCACTGTGAGGGTTTAAAAAGTGGTTATTCAACATGAGGCCCGATCCAAATGACATTTTGAATCAGTTTTGGTAGAGTCCAAAAAATCAATTTTCTGATGAAAAACGATGACCCCGGACCAGTCGAACTTTGAAAAAATGGTCAATATTGATGAAATTTTAACATTTAATCTTTTGACTTTAAATGACAGTTGGATGTGAGTTTTTACTTTTTCAACTAAAATAAGTGTGTTTAAAGTCATTTCTGTGCCTGAAATTGGTCAAAATTGAAGATTTTGAGTAAGCAAAACTCTGTAAAAATGGCAATTTTGGTCACTGTGAGGGTTTAAAAAGTGGTTATTCAACATGAGGCACGATCCAAATGACATTTTGAAACATTTTTGGTAGAGTCCAAAAAATCCATTTTTTGATGAAAAACGATGACCCCGGACCAGTCGAACGTTGAAAAAATAGTCAATATTGATGAAATTTTAACAATTAATCTTTTGACTTTAAATGACGGTTGGATGTGAGTTATTACTTTTTCAACTAAAATAAGTGTGTTTAAAGTCATTTCTGTGCCTGAAATTGGTCAAAATTAAAGATTTTGAGTAAGCAAAACTCTGTAAAAATGGCAATTTTGGTCACTGTGAAGGTTTAAAAAGTGGTTATTCAACATGAGGCCCGATCCAAATGACATTTTGAATCAGTTTTGGTAGAGACCAAAAAATCAATTTTCTGATGAAAAACGATGACCCCGGACCAGTCGAACGTTGAAAAAATGGTCAATATTGATGAAATTTTAACATTTAATCTTTTGACTTTAAATGACGGTTGGATGTGAGTTATTACTTTTTCAACTAAAATAAGTGTGTTTAAAGTCATTTCTGTGCCTGAAATTGGTCAAAATTGAAGATTTTGAGTAAGCAAAACTCTGTAAAAATGGCAATTTTGGTCACTGTGAGGGTTTAAAAAGTGGTTATTCAACATGAGGCACTATCCAAATGACATTTTGAAACATTTTTGGTAGAGGTCCAACAAATCCATTTTCTGATGAAAAACAATGACCCCGGACCAGTCGAACGTTGAAAAAATGGTCAATATTGATGAAATTTTAACATTTAATCTTTTGACTTTAAATGACGGTTGGATGTGAGTTATTACTTTTTCAACTAAAATAAGTGTGTTTAAAGTCATTTCTGTGCCTGAAATTGGTCAAAATTGAAGATTTTGAGTAAGCAAAACTCTGTAAAAATGGCAATTTTGGTCACTGTGAGGGTTTAAAAAGTGGTTATTCAACATGAGGCCCGATCCAAATGACATTTTGAATCAGTTTTGGTAGAGACCAAAAAATCAATTTTCTGATGAAAAACGATGACCCCGGACCAGTCGAACGTTGAAAAAATGGTCAATATTGATGAAATTTTAACATTTAATCTTTTGACTTTAAATGACGGTTGGATGTGAGTTATTACTTTTTCAACTAAAATAAGTGTGTTTAAAGTCATTTCTGTGCCTGAAATTGGTCAAAATTGAAGATTTTGAGTAAGCAAAACTCTGTAAAAATGGCAATTTTGGTCACTGTGAGGGTTTAAAAAGTGGTTATTCAACATGAGGCACGATCCAAATGACATTTTGAAACATTTTTGGTAGAGTCCAAAAAATCCATTTTCTGATGAAAAACGATGACCCTGGACCAGTCGAACGTTGAAAAAATGGTCAATATTGATGACATTTTAACATTTAATCTTTTGACTTTAAATGACGGTTGGATGTGAGTTATTACTTTTTCAACTAAAATAAGTGTGTTTAAAGTCATTTCTGTGCCTGAAATTGGTCAAAATTGAAGATTTTGAGTAAGCAAAACTCTGTAAAAATGGCAATTTTGGTCACTGTGAGGGTTTAAAAAGTGGTTATTCAACAAGAGGCCCGATCCAAATTACATTTTGAATCATTTTTGGTAGAGTCCAAAAAATCAATTTTCTGATGAAAAACGATGACCCCGGACCAGTCGAACGTTGAAAAAATGGTCAATATTGATGAAATTTTAACATTTAATCTTTTGACTTTAAATGACGGTTGGATGTGAATTATTACTTTTTCAACTAAAATAAGTGTGTTTAAAGTCATTTCTGTGCCTGAAATTGGTCAAATTTGAAGCTTTTGAGTAAGAAAAACTCTGTAAAAATCGCAATTTTGGTCACTGTTAGGGTTTAAAAAGTGGTTATTCAACATGAGGCCCGATCCAAATGACATTTTGAATCATTTTTGGTAGAGTCCAAAAAATCAATTTTCTGATGAAAAACAATGACCCCGGACCAGTCGAACGTTGAAAAAATGGTCAATATTGATGAAATTTTAACATTTAATCTTTTGACTTTAAATGACGGTTGGATGTGAGTTATTACATTTTCAACTAAAATAAGTGTGTTTAAAGTCATTTCTGTGCCTGAAATTGGTCAAATTTAAAAGTTTTGAGTAAGCAAAACTCTGTAAAAATGGCAATTTTGGTCACTGTGAGGGTTTAAAAAGTGGTTATTCAACATGAGGCCCGATCCAAATGACATTTTGAATCAGTTTTGGTAGAGTCCAAAAAATCAATTTTCTGATGAAAAACGATGACCCCGGACCAGTCGAACTTTGAAAAAATGGTCAATATTGATGAAATTTTAACATTTAATCTTTTGACTTTAAATGACAGTTGGATGTGAGTTTTTACTTTTTCAACTAAAATAAGTGTGTTTAAAGTCATTTCTGTGCCTGAAATTGGTCAAAATTGAAGATTTTGAGTAAGCAAAACTCTGTAAAAATGGCAATTTTGGTCACTGTGAGGGTTTAAAAAGTGGTTATTCAACATGAGGCACGATCCAAATGACATTTTGAAACATTTTTGGTAGAGTCCAAAAAATCCATTTTTTGATGAAAAACGATGACCCCGGACCAGTCGAACGTTGAAAAAATAGTCAATATTGATGAAATTTTAACAATTAATCTTTTGACTTTAAATGACGGTTGGATGTGAGTTATTACTTTTTCAACTAAAATAAGTGTGTTTAAAGTCATTTCTGTGCCTGAAATTGGTCAAAATTAAAGATTTTGAGTAAGCAAAACTCTGTAAAAATGGCAATTTTGGTCACTGTGAAGGTTTAAAAAGTGGTTATTCAACATGAGGCCCGATCCAAATGACATTTTGAATCAGTTTTGGTAGAGACCAAAAAATCAATTTTCTGATGAAAAACGATGACCCCGGACCAGTCGAACGTTGAAAAAATGGTCAATATTGATGAAATTTTAACATTTAATCTTTTGACTTTAAATGACGGTTGGATGTGAGTTATTACTTTTTCAACTAAAATAAGTGTGTTTAAAGTCATTTCTGTGCCTGAAATTGGTCAAAATTGAAGATTTTGAGTAAGCAAAACTCTGTAAAAATGGCAATTTTGGTCACTGTGAGGGTTAAAAAGTGGTTATTCAACATGAGGCACGATCCAAATGACATTTTGAATCATTTTTGGTAGAGTCCAAAAAATCAATTTTCTGATGAAAAACGATGACCGGACCAGTCGAACGTTGAAAAAATGGTCAATATTGATGAAATTTTAACATTTAATCTTTTGACTTTAAATGACGGTTGGATGTGAATTATTACTTTTTCAACTAAAATAAGTGTGTTTTAAAGTCATTTCTGTGCCTGAAATTGGTCAAATTTGAAGCTTTTGAGTAAGCAAAACTCTGTAAAAATGGCAATTTTGGTCACTGTGAGGGTTTAAAAAGTGGTTATTCAACATGAGGCACTATCCAAATGACATTTTGAAACATTTTTGGTAGAGTCCAACAAATCCATTTTCTGATGAAAAACGATGACCCCGGACCAGTCGAACGTTGAAAAAATGGTCAATATTGATGACATTTTAACATTTAATCTTTTGACTTTAAATGACAGTTGGATGTGAGTTATTACTTTTTCAACTAAAATAAGTGTGTTTAAAGTCATTTCTGTGCCTGAAATTGGTCAAAATTGAAGATTTTGAGTAAGCAAAACTCTGTAAAAATGGCAATTTTGGTCACTGTGAGGGTTTAAAAAGTGGTTATTCAACATGAGGCCCGATCCAAATGACATTTTGAATCATTTTTGGTAGAGTCCAAAAAATCAATTTTCTGATGAAAAACGATGACCCCGGACCAGTCGAACTTTGAAAAAATGGTCAATATTAATGAAATTTTAACATTTAATCATTTGACTTTAAATGACGGTTGGATGTGAGTTATTACTTTTTCAACTAAAATAAGTGTGTTTAAAGTCATTTCTGTGCCTGAAATTGGTCAAATTTAAAAGTTTTGAGTAAGCAAAACTCTGTAAAAATGGCAATTTTGGTCACTGTGAGGGTTTAAAAAGTGATTATTCAACATGAGGCCCGATCCAAATGACATTTTGAATCAGTTTTGGTAGAGACCAAAAAATCAATTTTCTGATGAAAAACGATGACCCCGTACCAGTCGAACGTTGAAAAAATGGTCAATATTGATGAAATTTTAACATTTAATCTTTTGACTTTAAATGACGGTTGGATGTGAATTATTACTTTTTCAACTAAAATAAGTGTGTTTAAAGTCATTTCTGTGCCTGAAATTGGTCAAATTTGAAGCTTTTGAGTAAGAAAAACTCTGTAAAAATCGCGATTTTGGTCACTGTTAGGGTTTAAAAAGTGGTTATTCAACATGAGGCCCGATCCAAATGACATTTTGAATCATTTTTGGTAGAGTACAAAAAATCAATTTTCTGATGAAAAACGATGACCCCGGACCAGTCGAACTTTGAAAAAATGGTCAATATTGATGAAATTTTAACATTTAATCTTTTGACTTTAAATGACGGTTGGATGTGAGTTATTTTTTCAACCAAAATAAGTGTGTTTAAAGTCATTTCTGTGCCTGAAATTGGTCAAAATTGAAGATTTTGAGTAAGCAAAACTCTGTAAAAATGGCAATTTTGGTCACTGTCAGGGTTTAAAAAGTGGTTATTCAACAAGAGGCCCGATCCAAATTACATTTTGAATCATTTTTGGTAGAGTCCAAAAAATCAATTTTCTGATGAAAAACGATGACCCCGGACCAGTCGAACGTTGAAAAAATGGTCAATATTGATGAAATTTTAACATTTAATCTTTTGACTTTAAATGACGGTTGGATGTGAATTATTACTTTTTCAACTAAAATAAGTGTGTTTAAAGTCATTTCTGTGCCTGAAATTGGTCAAATTTGAAGCTTTTGAGTAAGAGAAACTCTGTAAAAATCGCAATTTTGGTCACTGTTAGGGTTTAAAAAGTGGTTATTCAACATGAGGACCGATCCAAATGACATTTTGAATCATTTTTGGTAGAGTCCAAAAAATCAATTTTCTGATGAAAAACAATGACCCCGGACCAGTCGAACGTTGAAAAAATGGTCAATATTGATGAAATTTTAACATTTAATCTTTTGACTTTCAATGACGGTTGGATGTGAGTTATTACTTTTTCAACTAAAATAAGTGTGTTTAAAGTCATTTCTGTGCCTGAAATTGGTCAAATTTAAAAGTTTTGAGTAAGCAAAACTCTGTAAAAATGGCAATTTTGGTCACTGTGAGGGTTTAAAAAGTGGTTATTCAACATGAGGCCCGATCCAAATGACATTTTGAATCAGTTTTGGTAGAGTCCAAAAAATCAATTTTCTGATGAAAAACGATGACCCCGGACCAGTCGAACTTTGAAAAAATGGTCAATATTGATGAAATTTTAACATTTAATCTTTTGACTTTAAATGGCGGTTGGATGTGAATTATTACTTTTTCAACTAAAATAAGTGTGTTTAAAGTCATTTCTGTGCCTGAAATTGGTCAAATTTGAAGCTTTTGAGTAAGAAAAACTCTGTAAAAATCTCAATTTTGGTCACTGTTAGGGTTTAAAAAGTGGTTATTCAACATGAGGCACGATCCAAATGACATTTTGAAACATTTTTGGTAGAGTCCAAAAAATCCATTTTCTGATGAAAAACGATGACCCTGGACCAGTCGAACGTTGAAAAAATGGTCAATATTGATGACATTTTAACATTTAATCTTTTGACTTTAAATGACGGTTGGATGTGAGTTATTACTTTTTCAACTAAAATAAGTGTGTTTAAAGTCATTTCTGTGCCTGAAATTGGTCAAAATTGAAGATTTTGAGTAAGCAAAACTCTGTAAAAATGGCAATTTTGGTCACTGTGAGGGTTTAAAAAAGTGGTTATTCAACATGAGGCACGATCCAAATGACATTTTGAAACATTTTTGGTAGAGTCCAAAAAATCAATTTTCTGATGAAAAACGATGACCCGGACCAGTCGAACGTTGAAAAAATGGTCAATATTGATGAAATTTTAACATTTAATCTTTTGACTTTAAATGACGGTTGGATGTGAGTTGTTACTTTTTCAACTAAAATAAGTGTGTTTAAAGTCATTTCTGTGCCTGAAATTGGTCAAAATTGAAGATTTTGAGTAAGCAAAACTCTGTAAAAATGGCAATTTTGGTCACTGTGAGGGTTTAAAAAGTGGTTATTCAACATGAGGCACTATCCAAATGACATTTTGAAACATTTTTGGTAGAGTCCAACAAATCCATTTTCTGATGAAAAACAATGACCCCGGACCAGTCGAACGTTGAAAAAATGGTCAATATTGATGAAATTTTAACATTTAATCTTTTGACTTTAAATGACGGTTGGATGTGAGTTGTTACTTTTTCAACTAAAATAAGTGTGTTTAAAGTCATTTCTGTGCCTGAAATTGGTCAAAATTGAAGATTTTGAGTAAGCAAAACTCTGTAAAAATGGCAATTTTGGTCACTGTCAGGGTTTAAAAAGTGGTTATTCAACAAGAGGCCCGATCCAAATTACATTTTGAATCATTTTTGGTAGAGTCCAAAAAATCAATTTTCTGATGAAAAACGATGACCCCGGACCAGTCGAACGTTGAAAAAATGGTCAATATTGATGAAATTTTAACATTTAATCTTTTGACTTTAAATGACGGTTGGATGTGAATTATTACTTTTTCAACTAAAATAAGTGTGTTTAAAGTCATTTCTGTGCCTGAAATTGGTCAAATTTGAAGCTTTTGAGTAAGAGAAACTCTGTAAAAATCGCAATTTTGGTCACTGTTAGGGTTTAAAAAGTGGTTATTCAACATGAGGACCGATCCAAATGACATTTTGAATCATTTTTGGTAGAGTCCAAAAAATCAATTTTCTGATGAAAAACAATGACCCCGGACCAGTCGAACGTTGAAAAAATGGTCAATATTGATGAAATTTTAACATTTAATCTTTTGACTTTAAATGACGGTTGGATGTGAGTTATTACTTTTTCAACTAAAATAAGTGTGTTTAAAGTCATTTCTGTGCCTGAAATTGGTCAAATTTAAAAGTTTTGAGTAAGCAAAACTCTGTAAAAATGGCAATTTTGGTCACTGTGAGGGTTTAAAAAGTGGTTATTCAACATGAGGCCCGATCCAAATGACATTTTGAATCAGTTTTGGTAGAGTCCAAAAAATCAATTTTCTGATGAAAAACGATGACCCCGGACCAGTCGAACTTTGAAAAAATGGTCAATATTGATGAAATTTTAACATTTAATCTTTTGACTTTAAATGACGGTTGGATGTGAATTATTACTTTTTCAACTAAAATAAGTGTGTTTAAAGTCATTTCTGTGCCTGAAATTGGTCAAATTTGAAGCTTTTGAGTAAGAAAAACTCTGTAAAAATCTCAATTTTGGTCACTGTTAGGGTTTAAAAAGTGGTTATTCAACATGAGGCACGATCCAAATGACATTTTGAAACATTTTTGGTAGAGTCCAAAAAATCCATTTTCTGATGAAAAACGATGACCCTGGACCAGTCGAACGTTGAAAAAATGGTCAATATTGATGACATTTTAACATTTAATCTTTTGACTTTAAATGACGGTTGGATGTGAGTTATTACTTTTTCAACTAAAATAAGTGTGTTTAAAGTCATTTCTGTGCCTGAAATTGGTCAAAATTGAAGATTTTGAGTAAGCAAAACTCTGTAAAAATGGCAATTTTGGTCACTGTGAGGGTTTAAAAAAGTGGTTATTCAACATGAGGCACGATCCAAATGACATTTTGAAACATTTTTGGTAGAGTCCAAAAAATCAATTTTCTGATGAAAAACGATGACCCGGACCAGTCGAACGTTGAAAAAATGGTCAATATTGATGAAATTTTAACATTTAATCTTTTGACTTTAAATGACGGTTGGATGTGAGTTGTTACTTTTTCAACTAAAATAAGTGTGTTTAAAGTCATTTCTGTGCCTGAAATTGGTCAAAATTGAAGATTTTGAGTAAGCAAAACTCTGTAAAAATGGCAATTTTGGTCACTGTGAGGGTTTAAAAAGTGGTTATTCAACATGAGGCACTATCCAAATGACATTTTGAAACATTTTTGGTAGAGTCCAACAAATCCATTTTCTGATGAAAAACAATGACCCCGGACCAGTCGAACGTTGAAAAAATGGTCAATATTGATGAAATTTTAACATTTAATCTTTTGACTTTAAATGACGGTTGGATGTGAGTTGTTACTTTTTCAACTAAAATAAGTGTGTTTAAAGTCATTTCTGTGCCTGAAATTGGTCAAAATTGAAGATTTTGAGTAAGCAAAACTCTGTAAAAATGGCAATTTTGGTCACTGTCAGGGTTTAAAAAGTGGTTATTCAACAAGAGGCCCGATCCAAATTACATTTTGAATCATTTTTGGTAGAGTCCAAAAAATCAATTTTCTGATGAAAAACGATGACCCCGGACCAGTCGAACGTTGAAAAAATGGTCAATATTGATGAAATTTTAACATTTAATCTTTTGACTTTAAATGACGGTTGGATGTGAATTATTACTTTTTCAACTAAAATAAGTGTGTTTAAAGTCATTTCTGTGCCTGAAATTGGTCAAATTTGAAGCTTTTGAGTAAGAGAAACTCTGTAAAAATCGCAATTTTGGTCACTGTTAGGGTTTAAAAAGTGGTTATTCAACATGAGGACCGATCCAAATGACATTTTGAATCATTTTTGGTAGAGTCCAAAAAATCAATTTTCTGATGAAAAACAATGACCCCGGACCAGTCGAACGTTGAAAAAATGGTCAATATTGATGAAATTTTAACATTTAATCTTTTGACTTTAAATGACGGTTGGATGTGAGTTATTACTTTTTCAACTAAAATAAGTGTGTTTAAAGTCATTTCTGTGCCTGAAATTGGTCAAATTTAAAAGTTTTGAGTAAGCAAAACTCTGTAAAAATGGCAATTTTGGTCACTGTGAGGGTTTAAAAAGTGGTTATTCAACATGAGGCCCGATCCAAATGACATTTTGAATCAGTTTTGGTAGAGTCCAAAAAATCAATTTTCTGATGAAAAACGATGACCCCGGACCAGTCGAACTTTGAAAAAATGGTCAATATTGATGAAATTTTAACATTTAATCTTTTGACTTTAAATGACGGTTGGATGTGAATTATTACTTTTTCAACTAAAATAAGTGTGTTTAAAGTCATTTCTGTGCCTGAAATTGGTCAAATTTGAAGCTTTTGAGTAAGAAAAACTCTGTAAAAATCGCAATTTTGGTCACTGTTAGGGTTTAAAAAGTGGTTATTCAACATGAGGCCCGATCCAAATGACATTTTGAATCATTTTTGGTAGAGTCCAAAAAATCAATTTTCTGATGAAAAACGATGACCCCGGACCAGTCGAACGTTGAAAAAATGGTCAATATTAATGAAATTTTAACATTTAATCATTTGACTTTAAATGACGGTTGGATGTGAGTTATTACTTTTTCAACTAAAATAAGTGTGTTTAAAGTCATTTCTGTGCCTGAAATTGGTCAAATTTAAAAGTTTTGAGTAAGCAAAACTCTGTAAAAATGGCAATTTTGGTCACTGTGAGGGTTTAAAAAGTGGTTATTCAACATGAGGCCCGATCCAAATGACATTTTGAATCAGTTTTGGTAGAGACCAAAAAATCAATTTTCTGATGAAAAACGATGACCCCGGACCAGTCGAACGTTGAAAAAATGGTCAATATTGATGAAATTTTAACATTTAATATTTTGACTTTAAATGACGGTTGGATGTGAGTTATTTTTTCAACCAAAATAAGTGTGTTTAAAGTCATTTCTGTGCCTGAAATTGGTCAAAATTGAAGATTTTGAGTAAGCAAAACTCTGTAAAAATGGCAATTTTGGTCACTGTGAGGGTTTAAAAAGTGGTTATTCAACATGAGGCACGATCCAAATGACATTTTGAAACATTTTTGGTAGAGTCCAAAAAATCCATTTTCTGATGAAAAACGATGACCCTGGACCAGTCGAACGTTGAAAAAATGGTCAATATTGATGACATTTTAACATTTAATCTTTTGACTTTAAATGACGGTTGGATGTGAGTTATTACTTTTTCAACTAAAATAAGTGTGTTTAAAGTCATTTCTGTGCCTGAAATTGGTCAAAATTGAAGATTTTGAGTAAGCAAAACTCTGTAAAAATGGCAATTTTGGTCACTGTGAGGGTTTAAAAAAGTGGTTATTCAACATGAGGCACGATCCAAATGACATTTTGAAACATTTTTGGTAGAGTCCAAAAAATCAATTTTCTGATGAAAAACGATGACCCGGACCAGTCGAACGTTGAAAAAATGGTCAATATTGATGAAATTTTAACATTTAATCTTTTGACTTTAAATGACGGTTGGATGTGAGTTGTTACTTTTTCAACTAAAATAAGTGTGTTTAAAGTCATTTCTGTGCCTGAAATTGGTCAAAATTGAAGATTTTGAGTAAGCAAAACTCTGTAAAAATGGCAATTTTGGTCACTGTGAGGGTTTAAAAAGTGGTTATTCAACAAGAGGCCCGATCCATATTACATTTTGAATCATTTTTGGTAGAGTCCAAAAAATCAATTTTCTGATGAAAAACGATGACCCCGGACCAGTCGAACGTTGAAAAAATGGTCAATATTGATGACATTTTAACATTTAATCTTTTGACTTTAAATGACGGTTGGATGTGAATTATTACTTTGTCAACTAAAATAAGTGTGTTTAAAGTCATTTCTGTGCCTGAAATTGGTCAAATTTGAAGCTTTTGAGTAAGAAAAACTCTGTAAAAATCGCAATTTTGGTCACTGTTAGGGTTTAAAAAGTGGTTATTCAACATGAGGCCCGATCCAAATGACATTTTGAATCATTTTTGGTAGAGTCCAAAAAATCAATTTTCTGATGAAAAACAATGACCCCGGACCAGTCGAACGTTGAAAAAATGGTCAATATTGATGAAATTTTAACATTTAATCTTTTGACTTTAAATGACGGTTGGATGTGAGTTATTACTTTTTCAACTAAAATAAGTGTGTTTAAAGTCATTTCTGTGCCTGAAATTGGTCAAATTTAAAAGTTTTGAGTAAGCAAAACTCTGTAAAAATGGCAATTTTGGTCACTGTGAGGGTTTAAAAAGTGGTTATTCAACATGAGGCCCGATCCAAATGACATTTTGAATCAGTTTTGGTAGAGTCCAAAAAATCAATTTTCTGATGAAAAACGATGACCCCGGACCAGTCGAACTTTGAAAAAATGGTCAATATTGATGAAATTTTAACATTTAATCTTTTGACTTTAAATGACAGTTGGATGTGAGTTTTTACTTTTTCAACTGAAATAAGTGTGTTTAAAGTCATTTCTGTGCCTGAAATTGGTCAAAATTGAAGATTTTGAGTAAGCAAAACTCTGTAAAAATGGCAATTTTGGTCACTGTGAGGGTTTAAAAAGTGGTTATTCAACATGAGGCACGATCCAAATGACATTTTGAAACATTTTTGGTAGAGTCCAAAAAATCCATTTTTTGATGAAAAACGATGACCCCGGACCAGTCGAACGTTGAAAAAATGGTCAATATTGATGAAATTTTAACAATTAATCTTTTGACTTTAAATGACGGTTGGATGTGAGTTATTACTTTTTCAACTAAAATAAGTGTGTTTAAAGTCATTTCTGTGCCTGAAATTGGTCAAAATTGAAGATTTTGAGTAAGCAAAACTCTGTAAAAATGGCAATTTTGGTCACTGTGAAGGTTTAAAAAGTGGTTATTCAACATGAGGCCCGATCCAAATGACATTTTGAATCATTTTTGGTAGAGTCCAAAAAATCAATTTTCTGATGAAAAACGATGACCCCGGACCAGTCGAACGTTGAAAAAATAGTCAATATTAATGAAATTTTAACATTTAATCATTTGACTTTAAATGACGGTTGGATGTGAGTTATTACTTTTTCAACTAAAATAAGTGTGTTTAAAGTCATTTCTGTGCCTGAAATTGGTCAAATTTAAAAGTTTTGAGTAAGCAAAACTCTGTAAAAATGGCAATTTTGGTCACTGTGAGGGTTTAAAAAGTGGTTATTCAACATGAGGCCCGATCCAAATGACATTTTGAATCAGTTTTGGTAGAGACCAAAAAATCAATTTTCTGATGAAAAACGATGACCCCGGACCAGTCGAACGTTGAAAAAATGGTCAATATTGATGAAATTTTAACATTTAATCTTTTGACTTTAAATGACGGTTGGATGTGAGTTATTACTTTTTCAACTAAAATAAGTGTGTTTAAAGTCGTTTCTGTGCCTGAAATTGGTCAAAATTGAAGATTTTGAGTAAGCAAAACTCTGTAAAAATGGCAATTTTGGTCACTGTGAGGGTTTAAAAAGTGGTTATTCAACATGAGGCCCGATCCAAATGACATTTTGAATCAGTTTTGGTAGAGACCAAAAAATCAATTTTCTGATGAAAAACGATGACCCCGGACCAGTCGAACGTTGAAAAAATGGTCAATATTGATGAAATTTTAACATTTAATATTTTGACTTTAAATGACGGTTGGATGTGAGTTATTTTTTCAACCAAAATAAGTGTGTTTAAAGTCATTTCTGTGCCTGAAATTGGTCAAAATTGAAGATTTTGAGTAAGCAAAACTCTGTAAAAATGGCAATTTTGGTCACTGTTAGGGTTTAAAAAGTGGTTATTCAACATGAGGCCTGATCCAAATGACATTTTGAATCATTTTTGGTAGAGTCCAAAAAATCAATTTTCTGATGAAAAACAATGACCCCGGACCAGTCGAACGTTGAAAAAATGGTCAATATTGATGAAATTTTAACATTTAATATTTTGACTTTAAATGACGGTTGGATGTGAGTTATTTTTTCAACCAAAATAAGTGTGTTTAAAGTCATTTCTGTGCCTGAAATTGGTCAAAATTGAAGATTTTGAGTAAGCAAAACTCTGTAAAAATGGCAATTTTGGTCACTGTTAGGGTTTGAAAAGTGGTTATTCAACATGAGGCCCGATTCAAATGACATTTTGAATCATTTTTGGTAGAGTCCAAAAAATCAATTTTCTGATGAAAAACAATGACCCCGGACCAGTCGAACGTTGAAAAAATGGTCAATATTGATGAAATTTTAACATTTAATCTTTTGACTTTAAATGACGGTTGGATGTGAGTTATTACTTTTTCAAGTAAAATAAGTGTGTTTAAAGTCATTTCTGTGCCTGAAATTGGTCAAAATTGAAGATTTTGAGTAAGCAAAACTCTGTAAAAATGGCAATTTTGGTCACTGTTAGGGTTTAAAAAGTGGTTATTCAACATGAGGCCTGATCCAAATGACATTTTGAATCATTTTTGGTAGAGTCCAAAAAATCAATTTTCTGATGAAAAACAATGACCCCGGACCAGTCGAACGTTGAAAAAATGGTCAATATTGATGAAATTTTAACATTTAATATTTTGACTTTAAATGACGGTTGGATGTGAGTTATTTTTTCAACCAAAATAAGTGTGTTTAAAGTCATTTCTGTGCCTGAAATTGGTCAAAATTGAAGATTTTGAGTAAGCAAAACTCTGTAAAAATGGCAATTTTGGTCACTGTTAGGGTTTGAAAAGTGGTTATTCAACATGAGGCCCGATTCAAATGACATTTTGAATCATTTTTGGTAGAGTCCAAAAAATCAATTTTCTGATGAAAAACAATGACCCCGGACCAGTCGAACGTTGAAAAAATGGTCAATATTGATGAAATTTTAACATTTAATCTTTTGACTTTAAATGACGGTTGGATGTGAGTTATTACTTTTTCAAGTAAAATAAGTGTGTTTAAAGTCATTTCTGTGCCTGAAATTGGTCAAAATTGAAGATTTTGAGTAAGCAAAACTCTGTAAAAATGGCAATTTTGGTCACTGTGAGGGTTTAAAAAGTGGTTATTCAACATGAGGAACGATCCAAATGACATTTTGAAACATTTTTGGTAGAGTCCAAAAAATCCATTTTTTGATGAAAAACGATGACCCCGGACCAGTCGAACGTTGAAAAAATGGTCAATATTGATGAAATTTTAACAATTAATCTTTTGACTTTAAATGACGGTTGGATGTGAGTTATTACTTTTTCAACTAAAATAAGTGTGTTTAAAGTCATTTCTGTGCCTGAAATTGGTAAAAATTGAAGATTTTGAGTAAGCAAAACTCTGTAAAAATGGCAATTTTGGTCACTGTGAGGGTTTAAAAAGTGGTTATTCAACATGAGGCCAGATCCAAATGACATTTTGAATCATTTTTGGTAGAGTCCAAAAAATCAATTTTCTGATGAAAAACGATGACCCCGGACCAGTCGAACGTTGAAAAAATAGTCAATATTAATGAAATTTTAACATTTAATCATTTGACTTTAAATGACGGTTGGATGTGAGTTATTACTTTTTCAACTAAAATAAGTGTGTTTAAAGTCATTTCTGTGCCTGAAATTGGTCAAATTTAAAAGTTTTGAGTAAGCAAAACTCTGTAAAAATGGCAATTTTGGTCACTGTGAGGGTTTAAAAAGTGGTTATTCAACATGAGGCACTATCCAAATGACATTTTGAAACATTTTTGGTAGAGTCCAACAAATCCATTTTCTGATGAAAAACGATGACCCCGGACCAGTCGAACGTTGAAAAAATGGTCAATATTGATGAAATTTTAACATTTAATCTTTTGACTTTAAATGACGGTTGGATGGGAGTTATTACTTTTTCAACTAAAATAAGTGTGTTTAAAGTCATTTCTGTGCCTGAAATTGGTCAAAATTGAAGATTTTGAGTAAGCAAAACTATGTAAAAATGGCAATTTTGGTCACTGTGAGGGTTTAAAAAGTGGTTATTCAACATGAGCCCCGATCCAAATGACATTTTGAATCATTTTTGGTAGAGTCCAAAAAATCCATTTTCTGATGAAAAACGATGACCCCGGACCAGTCGAACTTTGAAAAAATGGTCAATATTAATGAAATGTTAACATTTAATCATTTGACTTTAAATGACGGTTGGATGTGAGTTATTACTTTTTCAACTAAAATAAGTGTGTTTAAAGTCATTTCTGTGCCTGAAATTGGTCAAATTTAAAAGTTTTGAGTAAGCAAAACTCTGTAAAAATGGCAATTTTGTTCACTGTGAGGGTTTAAAAAGTGATTATTCAACATGAGGCCCGATCCAAATGACATTTTGAATCAGTTTTGGTAGAGACCAAAAAATCAATTTTCTGATGAAAAACGATGACCCCGGACCAGTCGAACGTTGAAAAAATGGTCAATATTGATGAAATTTTAACATTTAATATTTTGACTTTAAATGACGGTTGGATGTGAGTTATTTTTTCAACCAAAATAAGTGTGTTTAAAGTCATTTCTGTGCCTGAAATTGGTCAAAATTGAAGATTTTGAGTAAGCAAAACTCTGTAAAAATGGCAATTTTGGTCACTGTGAGGGTTTAAAAAGTGGTTATTCAACATGAGGCACGATCCAAATGACATTTTGAAACATTTTTGGTAGAGTCCAAAAAATCCATTTTCTGATGAAAAACGATGACCCTGGACCAGTCGAACGTTGAAAAAATGGTCAATATTGATGACATTTTAACATTTAATCTTTTGACTTTAAATGACGGTTGGATGTGAGTTATTACTTTTTCAACTAAAATAAGTGTGTTTAAAGTCATTTCTGTGCCTGAAATTGGTCAAAATTGAAGATTTTGAGTAAGCAAAACTCTGTAAAAATGGCAATTTTGGTCACTGTGAGGGTTTAAAAAAGTGGTTATTCAACATGAGGCACGATCCAAATGACATTTTGAAACATTTTTGGTAGAGGCCAAAAAATCAATTTTCTGATGAAAAACGATGACCCGGACCAGTCGAACGTTGAAAAAATGGTCAATATTGATGAAATTTTAACATTTAATCTTTTGACTTTAAATGACGGTTGGATGTGAGTTGTTACTTTTTCAACTAAAATAAGTGTGTTTAAAGTCATTTCTGTGCCTGAAATTGGTCAAAATTGAAGATTTTGAGTAAGCAAAACTCTGTAAAAATGGCAATTTTGGTCACTGTGAGGGTTTAAAAAGTGGTTATTCAACAAGAGGCCCGATCCATATTACATTTTGAATCATTTTTGGTAGAGTCCAAAAAATCAATTTTCTGATGAAAAACGATGACCCCGGACCAGTCGAACGTTGAAAAAATGGTCAATATTGATGAAATTTTAACATTTAATCTTTTGACTTTAAATGACGGTTGGATGTGAGTTATTACTTTTTCAACTAAAATAAGTGTGTTTAAAGTCATTTCTGTGCCTGAAATTGGTCAAAATTGAAGATTTTGAGTAAGCAAAACTCTGTAAAAATGGCAATTTTGGTCACTGTGAGGGTTTAAAAAGTGGTTATTCAACATGAGGCACGATCCAAATGACATTTTGAAACATTTTTGGGAGAGTCCAAAAAATCCATTTTCTGATGAAAAACGATGACCCCGGACCAGTCGAACGTTGAAAAAATGGTCAATATTGATGAAATTTTAACATTTAATCTTTTGACTTTAAATGACGGTTGGATGTGAGTTATTACTTTTTCAACTAAAATAAGTGTGTTTAAAGTCATTTCTGTGCCTGAAATTGGTCAAATTTAAAAGTTTTGAGTAAGCAAAACTCTGTAAAAATGGCAATTTTGGTCACTGTGAGGGTTTAAAAAGTGGTTATTCAACATGAGGCCCGATCCAAATGACATTTTGAATCAGTTTTGGTAGAGTCCAAAAAATCAATTTTCTGATGAAAAACGATGACCCCGGACCAGTCGAACTTTGAAAAAATGGTCAATATTGATGAAATTTTAACATTTAATCTTTTGACTTTAAATGACAGTTGGATGTGAGTTTTTACTTTTTCAACTGAAATAAGTGTGTTTAAAGTCATTTCTGTGCCTGAAATTGGTCAAAATTGAAGATTTTGAGTAAGCAAAACTCTGTAAAAATGGCAATTTTGGTCACTGTGAGGGTTTAAAAAGTGGTTATTCAACATGAGGCACGATCCAAATGACATTTTGAAACCTTTTTGGTAGAGTCCAAAAAATCCATTTTTTGATGAAAAACGATGACCCCGGACCAGTCGAACGTTGAAAAAATGGTCAATATTGATGAAATTTTAACAATTAATCTTTTGACTTTAAATGACGGTTGGATGTGAGTTATTACTTTTTCAACTAAAATAAGTGTGTTTAAAGTCATTTCTGTGCCTGAAATTGGTCAAAATTGAAGATTTTGAGTAAGCAAAACTCTGTAAAAATGGCAATTTTGGTCACTGTGAAGGTTTAAAAAGTGGTTATTCAACATGAGGCCCGATCCAAATGACATTTTGAATCATTTTTGGTAGAGTCCAAAAAATCAATTTTCTGATGAAAAACGATGACCCCGGACCAGTCGAACGTTGAAAAAATAGTCAATATTAATGAAATTTTAACATTTAATCATTTGACTTTAAATGACGGTTGGATGTGAGTTATTACTTTTTCAACTAAAATAAGTGTGTTTAAAGTCATTTCTGTGCCTGAAATTGGTCAAATTTAAAAGTTTTGAGTAAGCAAAACTCTGTAAAAATGGCAATTTTGGTCACTGTGAGGGTTTAAAAAGTGGTTATTCAACATGAGGCCCGATCCAAATGACATTTTGAATCAGTTTTGGTAGAGACCAAAAAATCAATTTTCTGATGAAAAACGATGACCCCGGACCAGTCGAACGTTGAAAAAATGGTCAATATTGATGAAATTTTAACATTTAATCTTTTGACTTTAAATGACGGTTGGATGTGAGTTATTACTTTTTCAACTAAAATAAGTGTGTTTAAAGTCGTTTCTGTGCCTGAAATTGGTCAAAATTGAAGATTTTGAGTAAGCAAAACTCTGTAAAAATGGCAATTTTGGTCACTGTGAGGGTTTAAAAAGTGGTTATTCAACAAGAGGCCCGATCCAAATGACATTTTGAATCATTTTTGGTAGAGTCCAAAAAATCCATTTTCTGATGAAAAACGATGACCCCGGACCAATCGAACTTTGAAAAAATGGTCAATATTGATGAAATTTTAACATTTAATCTTTTGACTTTAAATGACGGTTGGATGTGAGTTTTTACTTTTTCAACTAAAATAAGTGTGTTTAAAGTCATTTCTGTGCCTGAAATTGGTCAAAATTGAAGATTTTGAGTAAGCAAAACTCTGTAAAAATGGCAATTTTGGTGACTGTGAGGGTTTAAAAAGTGGTTATTCAACATGAGGCACGATCCAAATGACATTTTGAAACATTTTTGGTAGAGTCCAAAAAATCCATTTTCTGATGAAAAACGATGACCCTGGACCAGTCGAACGTTGAAAAAATGGTCAATATTGATGACATTTTAACATTTAATCTTTTGACTTTAAATGACGGTTGGATGTGAGTTATTACTTTTTCAACTAAAATAAGTGTGTTTAAAGTCATTTCTGTGCCTGAAATTGGTCAAAATTGAAGATTTTGAGTAAGCAAAACTCTGTAAAAATGGCAATTTTGGTCACTGTGAGGGTTTAAAAAAGTGGTTATTCAACATGAGGCACGATCCAAATGACATTTTGAAACATTTTTGGTAGAGTCCAAAAAATCAATTTTCTGATGAAAAACGATGACCCGGACCAGTCGAACGTTGAAAAAATGGTCAATATTGATGAAATTTTAACATTTAATCTTTTGACTTTAAATGACGGTTGGATGTGAGTTGTTACTTTTTCAACTAAAATAAGTGTGTTTAAAGTCATTTCTGTGCCTGAAATTGGTCAAAATTGAAGATTTTGAGTAAGCAAAACTCTGTAAAAATGGCAATTTTGGTCACTGTGAGGGTTTAAAAAGTGGTTATTCAACAAGAGGCCCGATCCATATTACATTTTGAATCATTTTTGGTAGAGTCCAAAAAATCAATTTTCTGATGAAAAACGATGACCCCGGACCAGTCGAACGTTGAAAAAATGGTCAATATTGATGAAATTTTAACATTTAATCTTTTGACTTTAAATGACGGTTGGATGTGAATTATTACTTTGTCAACTAAAATAAGTGTGTTTAAAGTCATTTCTGTGCCTGAAATTGGTCAAATTTGAAGCTTTTGAGTAAGAAAAACTCTGTAAAAATCGCAATTTTGGTCACTGTTAGGGTTTAAAAAGTGGTTATTCAACATGAGGACCGATCCAAATGACATTTTGAATCATTTTTGGTAGAGTCCAAAAAATCAATTTTCTGATGAAAAACAATGACCCCGGACCAGTCGAACGTTGAAAAAATGGTCAATATTGATGAAATTTTAACATTTAATCTTTTGACTTTAAATGACGGTTGGATGTGAGTTATTACTTTTTCAACTAAAATAAGTGTGTTTAAAGTCATTTCTGTGCCTGAAATTGGTCAAATTTAAAAGTTTTGAGTAAGCAAAACTCTGTAAAAATGGCAATTTTGGTCACTGTGAGGGTTTAAAAAGTGGTTATTCAACATGAGGCCCGATCCAAATGACATTTTGAATCAGTTTTGGTAGAGTCCAAAAAATCAATTTTCTGATGAAAAACGATGACCCCGGACCAGTCGAACTTTGAAAAAATGGTCAATATTGATGAAATTTTAACATTTAATCTTTTGACTTTAAATGACAGTTGGATGTGAGTTTTTACTTTTTCAACTGAAATAAGTGTGTTTAAAGTCATTTCTGTGCCTGAAATTGGTCAAAATTGAAGATTTTGAGTAAGCAAAACTCTGTAAAAATGGCAATTTTGGTCACTGTGAGGGTTTAAAAAGTGGTTATTCAACATGAGGCACGATCCAAATGACATTTTGAAACATTTTTGGTAGAGTCCAAAAAATCCATTTTTTGATGAAAAACGATGACCCCGGACCAGTCGAACGTTGAAAAAATGGTCAATATTGATGAAATTTTAACAATTAATCTTTTGACTTTAAATGACGGTTGGATGTGAGTTATTACTTTTTCAACTAAAATAAGTGTGTTTAAAGTCATTTCTGTGCCTGAAATTGGTCAAAATTGAAGATTTTGAGTAAGCAAAACTCTGTAAAAATGGCAATTTTGGTCACTGTGAAGGTTTAAAAAGTGGTTATTCAACATGAGGCCCGATCCAAATGACATTTTGAATCATTTTTGGTAGAGTCCAAAAAATCAATTTTCTGATGAAAAACGATGACCCCGGACCAGTCGAACGTTGAAAAAATAGTCAATATTAATGAAATTTTAACATTTAATCATTTGACTTTAAATGACGGTTGGATGTGAGTTATTACTTTTTCAACTAAAATAAGTGTGTTTAAAGTCATTTCTGTGCCTGAAATTGGTCAAATTTAAAAGTTTTGAGTAAGCAAAACTCTGTAAAAATGGCAATTTTGGTCACTGTGAGGGTTTAAAAAGTGGTTATTCAACATGAGGCCCGATCCAAATGACATTTTGAATCAGTTTTGGTAGAGACCAAAAAATCAATTTTCTGATGAAAAACGATGACCCCGGACCAGTCAAACGTTGAAAAAATGGTCAATATTGATGAAATTTTAACATTTAATCTTTTGACTTTAAATGACGGTTGGATGTGAGTTATTACTTTTTCAACTAAAATAAGTGTGTTTAAAGTCATTTCTGTGCCTGAAATTGGTCAAAATTGAAGATTTTGAGTAAGCAAAACTCTGTAAAAATGGCAATTTTGGTCACTGTGAGGGTTTAAAAAGTGGTTATTCAACATGAGGCACTATCCAAATGACATTTTGAAACATTTTTGGTAGAGTCCAACAAATCCATTTTCTGATGAAAAACGATGACCCCGGACCAGTCGAACGTTGAAAAAATGGTCAATATTGATGAAATTTTAACATTTAATCTTTTGACTTTAAATGACGGTTGGATGTGAGTTATTACTTTTTCAACTAAAATAAGTGTGTTTAAAGTCATTTCTGTGCCTGAAATTGGTCAAAATTGAAGATTTTGAGTAAGCAAAACTCTGTAAAAATGGCAATTTTGGTCACTGTGAGGGTTTAAAAAGTGGTTATTCAACAAGAGGCCCGATCCAAATTACATTTTGAATCATTTTTGGTAGAGTCCAAAAAATCAATTTTCTGATGAAAAACGATGACCCCGGACCAGTCGAACGTTGAAAAAATGGTCAATATTGATGAAATTTTAACATTTAATCTTTTGACTTTAAATGACGGTTGGATGTGAATTATTACTTTTTCAACTAAAATAAGTGTGTTTAAAGTCATTTCTGTGCCTGAAATTGGTCAAATTTGAAGCTTTTGAGTAAGAAAAACTCTGTAAAAATCGCAATTTTGGTCACTGTTAGGGTTTAAAAAGTGGTTATTCAACATGAGGCCCGATCCAAATGACATTTTGAATCATTTTTGGTAGAGTCCAAAAAATCAATTTTCTGATGAAAAACAATGTATCCGGACCAGTCGAACGTTGAAAAAATGGTCAATATTGATGAAATTTTAACATTTAATCTTTTGACTTTAAATGACGGTTGGATGTGAGTTATTACTTTTTCAACTAAAATAAGTATGTTTAAAGTCATTTCTGTGCCTGAAATTGGTCAAATTTAAAAGTTTTGAGTAAGCAAAACTCTGTAAAAATGGCAATTTTGGTCACTGTGAGGGTTTAAAAAGTGGTTATTCAACATGAGGCCCGATCCAAATGACATTTTGAATCAGTTTTGGTAGAGTCCAAAAAATCAATTTTCTGATGAAAAACGATGACCCCGGACCAGTCGAACTTTGAAAAAATGGTCAATATTGATGACATTTTAACATTTAATCTTTTTACTTTAAATGACAGTTGGATGTGAGTTTTTACTTTTTCAACTAAAATAAGTGTGTTTAAAGTCATTTCTGTGCCTGAAATTGGTCAAAATTGAAGATTTTGAGTAAGCAAAACTCTGTAAAAATGGCAATTTTGGTCACTGTGAGGGTTTAAAAAGTGGTTATTCAACATGAGGCCCGATCCAAATGACATTTTGAATCATTTTTGGTAGAGTCCAAAAAATCAATTTTCTGATGAAAAACGATGACCCCGGACCAGTCGAACGTTGAAAAAATGGTCAATATTGATGAAATTTTAACATTTAATCGTTTGACTTTAAATGACGGTTGGATGTGAGTTATTACTTTTTCAACTAAAATAAGTGTGTTCAAAGTCATTTCTGTGCCTGAAATTGGTCAAAATTGAAGATTTTGAGTAAGCAAAACTCTGTAAAAATGGCAATTTTGGTCACTGTGAGGGTTTAAAAAGTGGTTATTCAACATGAGGCACTATCCAAATGACATTTTGAAACATTTTTGGTAGAGTCCAACAAATCCATTTTCTGATGAAAAACGATGACCCCGGACCAGTCGAACGTTGAAAAAATGGTCAATATTGATGAAATTTTAACATTTAATCTTTTGACTTTAAATGACGGTTGGATGTGAGTTATTACTTTTTCAACTAAAATAAGTGTGTTTAAAGTCATTTCTGTGCCTGAAATTGGTCAAAATTGAAGATTTTGAGTAAGCAAAACTCTGTAAAAATGGCAATTTTGGTCACTGTGAGGGTTTAAAAAGTGGTTATTCAACAAGAGGCCCGATCCAAATTACATTTTGAATCATTTTTGGTAGAGTCCAAAAAATCAATTTTCTGATGAAAAACGATGACCCCGGACCAGTCGAACGTTGAAAAAATGGTCAATATTGATGAAATTTTAACATTTAATCTTTTGACTTTAAATGACGGTTGGATGTGAATTATTACTTTTTCAACTAAAATAAGTGTGTTTAAAGTCATTTCTGTGCCTGAAATTGGTCAAATTTGAAGCTTTTGAGTAAGAAAAACTCTGTAAAAATCGCAATTTTGGTCACTGTTAGGGTTTAAAAAGTGGTTATTCAACATGAGGCCCGATCCAAATGACATTTTGAATCATTTTTGGTAGAGTCCAAAAAATCAATTTTCTGATGAAAAACAATGTATCCGGACCAGTCGAACGTTGAAAAAATGGTCAATATTGATGAAATTTTAACATTTAATCTTTTGACTTTAAATGACGGTTGGATGTGAGTTATTACTTTTTCAACTAAAATAAGTATGTTTAAAGTCATTTCTGTGCCTGAAATTGGTCAAATTTAAAAGTTTTGAGTAAGCAAAACTCTGTAAAAATGGCAATTTTGGTCACTGTGAGGGTTTAAAAAGTGGTTATTCAACATGAGGCCCGATCCAAATGACATTTTGAATCAGTTTTGGTAGAGTCCAAAAAATCAATTTTCTGATGAAAAACGATGACCCCGGACCAGTCGAACTTTGAAAAAATGGTCAATATTGATGACATTTTAACATTTAATCTTTTTACTTTAAATGACAGTTGGATGTGAGTTTTTACTTTTTCAACTAAAATAAGTGTGTTTAAAGTCATTTCTGTGCCTGAAATTGGTCAAAATTGAAGATTTTGAGTAAGCAAAACTCTGTAAAAATGGCAATTTTGGTCACTGTGAGGGTTTAAAAAGTGGTTATTCAACATGAGGCCCGATCCAAATGACATTTTGAATCATTTTTGGTAGAGTCCAAAAAATCAATTTTCTGATGAAAAACGATGACCCCGGACCAGTCGAACGTTGAAAAAATGGTCAATATTGATGAAATTTTAACATTTAATCGTTTGACTTTAAATGACGGTTGGATGTGAGTTATTACTTTTTCAACTAAAATAAGTGTGTTCAAAGTCATTTCTGTGCCTGAAATTGGTCAAAATTGAAGATTTTGAGTAAGCAAAACTCTGTAAAAATGGCAATTTTGGTCACTGTGAGGGTTTAAAAAGTGGTTATTCAACATGAGGCACTATCCAAATGACATTTTGAAACATTTTTGGTAGAGTCCAACAAATCCATTTTCTGATGAAAAACGATGACCCCGGACCAGTCGAACGTTGAAAAAATGGTCAATATTGATGAAATTTTAACATTTAATCTTTTGACTTTAAATGACGGTTGGATGTGAGTTATTACTTTTTCAACTAAAATAAGTGTGTTTAAAGTCATTTCTGTGCCTGAAATTGGTCAAAATTGAAGATTTTGAGTAAGCAAAACTCTGTAAAAATGGCAATTTTGGTCACTGTGAGGGTTTAAAAAGTGGTTATTCAACAAGAGGCCCGATCCAAATTACATTTTGAATCATTTTTGGTAGAGTCCAAAAAATCAATTTTCTGATGAAAAACGATGACCCCGGACCAGTCGAACGTTGAAAAAATGGTCAATATTGATGAAATTTTAACATTTAATCTTTTGACTTTAAATGACGGTTGGATGTGAATTATTACTTTTTCAACTAAAATAAGTGTGTTTAAAGTCATTTCTGTGCCTGAAATTGGTCAAATTTGAAGCTTTTGAGTAAGAAAAACTCTGTAAAAATCGCAATTTTGGTCACTGTTAGGGTTTAAAAAGTGGTTATTCAACATGAGGCCCGATCCAAATGACATTTTGAATCATTTTTGGTAGAGTCCAAAAAATCAATTTTCTGATGAAAAACAATGTATCCGGACCAGTCGAACGTTGAAAAAATGGTCAATATTGATGAAATTTTAACATTTAATCTTTTGACTTTAAATGACGGTTGGATGTGAGTTATTACTTTTTCAACTAAAATAAGTATGTTTAAAGTCATTTCTGTGCCTGAAATTGGTCAAATTTAAAAGTTTTGAGTAAGCAAAACTCTGTAAAAATGGCAATTTTGGTCACTGTGAGGGTTTAAAAAGTGGTTATTCAACATGAGGCCCGATCCAAATGACATTTTGAATCAGTTTTGGTAGAGTCCAAAAAATCAATTTTCTGATGAAAAACGATGACCCCGGACCAGTCGAACTTTGAAAAAATGGTCAATATTGATGACATTTTAACATTTAATCTTTTTACTTTAAATGACAGTTGGATGTGAGTTTTTACTTTTTCAACTAAAATAAGTGTGTTTAAAGTCATTTCTGTGCCTGAAATTGGTCAAAATTGAAGATTTTGAGTAAGCAAAACTCTGTAAAAATGGCAATTTTGGTCACTGTGAGGGTTTAAAAAGTGGTTATTCAACATGAGGCCCGATCCAAATGACATTTTGAATCATTTTTGGTAGAGTCCAAAAAATCAATTTTCTGATGAAAAACGATGACCCCGGACCAGTCGAACGTTGAAAAAATGGTCAATATTGATGAAATTTTAACATTTAATCGTTTGACTTTAAATGACGGTTGGATGTGAGTTATTACTTTTTCAACTAAAATAAGTGTGTTCAAAGTCATTTCTGTGCCTGAAATTGGTCAAAATTGAAGATTTTGAGTAAGCAAAACTCTGTAAAAATGGCAATTTTGGTCACTGTGAGGGTTTAAAAAGTGGTTATTCAACATGAGGCACTATCCAAATGACATTTTGAAACATTTTTGGTAGAGTCCAACAAATCCATTTTCTGATGAAAAACGATGACCCCGGACCAGTCGAACGTTGAAAAAATGGTCAATATTGATGAAATTTTAACATTTAATCTTTTGACTTTAAATGACGGTTGGATGTGAGTTATTACTTTTTCAACTAAAATAAGTGTGTTTAAAGTCATTTCTGTGCCTGAAATTGGTCAAAATTGAAGATTTTGAGTAAGCAAAACTCTGTAAAAATGGCAATTTTGGTCACTGTGAGGGTTTAAAAAGTGGTTATTCAACATGAGGCCCGATCCAAATGAGATTTTGAATCATTTTTGGTAGAGTCCAAAAAATCCATTTTCTGATGAAAAACGATGACCCCGGACCAGTCGAACTTTGAAAAAATGGTCAATATTAATGAAATTTTAACATTTAATCATTTGACTTTAAATGACGGTTGGATGTGAGTTATTACTTTTTCAACTGAAATAAGTGTGTTTAAAGTCATTTCTGTGCCTGAAATTGGTCAAATTTAAAAGTTTTGAGTAAGCAAAACTCTGTAAAAATGGCAATTTTGGTCACTGTGAGGGTTTAAAAAGTGATTATTCAACATGAGGCCCGATCCAAATGACATTTTGAATCAGTTTTGGTAGAGACCAAAAAATCAATTTTCTGATGAAAAACGATGACCCCGGACCAGTCGAACGTTGAAAAAATGGTCAATATTGATGAAATTTTAACATTTAATCTTTTGACTTTAAATGACGGTTGGATGTGAATTTTTACTTTTTCAACTAAAATAAGTGTGTTTAAAGTCATTTCTGTGCCTGAAATTGGTCAAATTTGAAGCTTTTGAGTAAGAAAAACCCTGTAAAAATCGCAATTTTGGTCACTGTTAGGGTTTAAAAAGTGGTTATTCAACATGAGGCCCGATCCAAATGACATTTTGAATCATTTTTGGTAGAGTCCAAAAAATCAATTTTCTGATGAAAAACGATGACCCCGGACCAGTCGAACGTTGAAAAAATGGTCAATATTAATGAAATTTTAACATTTAATCATTTGACTTTAAATGACGGTTGGATGTGAGTTATTACTTTTTCAACTAAAATAAGTGTGTTTAAAGTCATTTCTGTGCCTGAAATTGGTCAAATTTAAAAGTTTTGAGTAAGCAAAACTCTGTAAAAATGGCAATTTTGGTCACTGTGAGGGTTTAAAAAGTGGTTATTCAACATGAGGCCCGATCCAAATGACATTTTGAATCAGTTTTGGTAGAGACCAAAAAATCAATTTTCTGATGAAAAACGATGACCCCGGAGCAGTCGAACGTTGAAAAAATGGTCAATATTGATGAAATTTTAACATTTAATCTTTTGACTTTAAATGACGGTTGGATGTGAGTTATTACTTTTTCAACTAAAATAAGTGTGTTTAAAGTCATTTCTGTGCCTGAAATTGGTCAAAATTGAAGATTTTGAGTAAGCAAAACTCTGTAAAAATGGCAATTTTGGTCACTGTGAGGGTTTAAAAAGTGGTTATTCAACATGAGGCACGATCCAAATGACATTTTGAAACATTTTTGGTATAGTCCAAAAAATCAATTTTCTGATGAAAAACGATGACCCGGACCAGTCGAACGTTGAAAAAATGGTCAATATTGATGAAATTTTAACATTTAATCTTTTGACTTTAAATGACGGTTGGATGTGAGTTGTTACTTTTTCAACTAAAATAAGTGTGTTTAAAGTCATTTCTGTGCCTGAAATTGGTCAAAATTGAAGATTTTGAGTAAGCAAAACTCTGTAAAAATGGCAATTTTGGTCACTGTGAGGGTTTAAAAAGTGGTTATTCAACAAGAGGCCCGATCCAAATTACATTTTGAATTATTTTTGGTAGAGTCCAAAAAATCAATTTTCTGATGAAAAACGATGACCCCGGACCAGTCGAACGTTGAAAAAATGGTCAATATTGATGAAATTTTAACATTTAATCTTTTGACTTAAAATGACGGTTGGATGTGAATTATTACTTTTTCAACTAAAATAAGTGTGTTTAAAGTCATTTCTGTGCCTGAAATTGGTCAAATTTGAAGCTTTTGAGTAAGCAAAACTCTGTAAAAATGACAATTTTGGTCACTGTGAGGGTTTAAAAAGAGGTTATTCAACATGAGGCACGATACAAATGACATTTTGAATCATTTTTGGTAGAGTCCAAAAAATCCATTTTCTGATGAAAAACGATGACCCCGGACCAGTCGAACGTTGAAAAAATGGTCAATATTGATGAAATTTTAACATTTAATCTTTTGACTTTAAATGACGGTTGGATGTGAGTTGTTACTTTTTCAACTAAAATAAGTGTGTTTAAAGTCATTTCTGTGCCTGAAATTGGTCAAAATTGAAGATTTTGAGTAAGCAAAACTCTGTAAAAATGGCAATTTTGGTCACTGTGAGGGTTTAAAAAGTGGTTATTCAACAAGAGGCCCGATCCAAATTACATTTTGCATCATTTTTGGTAGAGTCCAAAAAATCAATTTTCTGATGAAAAACGATGACCCCGGACCAGTCGAACGTTGAAAAAATGGTCAATATTAATGAAATTTTAACATTTAATCTTTTGACTTTAAATGACGGTTGGATGTGAATTATTACTTTTTCAACTAAAATAAGTGTGTTTAAAGTCATTTCTGTGCCTGAAATTGGTCAAATTTGAAGCTTTTGAGTAAGAAAAACTCTGTAAAAATCGCAATTTTGGTCACTGTTAGGGTTTAAAAAGTGGTTATTCAACATGAGGCCCGATTCAAATGACATTTTGAATCATTTTTGGTAGAGTCCAAAAAATCAATTTTCTGATGAAAAACAATGACCCCGGACCAGTCGAACGTTGAAAAAATGGTCAATATTGATGAAATTTTAACATTTAATCTTTTGACTTTAAATGACGGTTGGATGTGAGTTATTACTTTTTCAACTAAAATAAGTGTGTTTAAAGTCATTTCTGTGCCTGAAATTGGTCAAAATTGAAGATTTTGAGTAAGCAAAACTCTGTAAAAATGGCAATTTTGGTCACTGTGAGGGTTTAAAAAGTGGTTATTCAACATGAGGCCCGATCCAAATGACATTTTGAATCATTTTTGGTAGAGTCCAAAAAATCAATTTTCTGATGAAAAACGATGACCCCGGACCAGTCGAACGTTGAAAAAATAGTCAATATTAATGAAATTTTAACATTTAATCATTTGACTTTAAATGACGGTTGGATGTGAGTTATTACTTTTTCAACTAAAATAAGTGTGTTTAAAGTCATTTCTGTGCCTGAAATTGGTCAAATTTAAAAGTTTTGAGCAAGCAAAACTCTGTAAAAATGGCAATTTTGGTCACTGTGAGGATTTAAAAAGTGGTTATTCAACATGAGGCCCGATCCAAATGACATTTTGAATCAGTTTTGGTAGAGACCAAAAAATCAATTTTCTGATGAAAAACGATGACCCCGGACCAGTCGAACGTTGAAAAAATGGTCAATATTGATGAAATTTTAACATTTAATCTTTTGACTTTAAATGACGGTTGGATGTGAGTTATTACTTTTTCAACTAAAATAAGTGTGTTTAAAGTCATTTCTGTGCCTGAAATTGGTCAAAATTGAAGATTTTGAGTAAGCAAAACTCTGTAAAAATGGCAATTTTGGTCACTGTGAGGGTTTAAAAAGTGGTTATTCAATATGAGGCACTATCCAAATGACATTTTGAAACATTTTTGGTAGAGTCCAACAAATCCATTTCCTGATGAAAAACGATGACCCCGGACCAGTCGAACGTTGAAAAAATGGTCAATATTGATGAAATTTTAACATTTAATCTTTTGACTTTAAATGACGGTTGGATGTGAGTTATTACTTTTTCAACTAAAATAAGTGTGTTTAAAGTCATTTCTGTGCCTGAAATTGGTCAAAATTGAAGATTTTGAGTAAGCAAAACTATGTAAAAATGGCAATTTTGGTCACTGTGAGGGTTTAAAAAGTGGTTATTCAACATGAGGCCCGATCCAAATGACATTTTGAATCATTTTTGGTAGAGTCCAAAAAATCCATTTTCTGATGAAAAACGATGACCCCGGACCAGTCGAACTTTGAAAAAATGGTCAATATTAATGAAATGTTAACATTTAATCATTTGACTTTAAATGACGGTTGGATGTGAGTTATTACTTTTTCAACTAAAATAAGTGTGTTTAAAGTCATTTCTGTGCCTGAAATTGGTCAAATTTAAAAGTTTTGAGTAAGCAAAACTCTGTAAAAATGGCAATTTTGTTCACTGTGAGGGTTTAAAAAGTGATTATTCAACATGAGGCCCGATCCAAATGACATTTTGAATCAGTTTTGGTAGAGACCAAAAAATCAATTTTCTGATGAAAAACGATGACCCCGGACCAGTCGAACGTTGAAAAAATGGTCAATATTGATGAAATTTTAACATTTAATCTTTTGACTTTAAATGACGGTTGGATGTGAATTATTACTTTTTCAACTAAAATAAGTGTGTTTAAAGTCATTTCTGTGCCTGAAATTGGTCAAATTTGAAGCTTTTGAGTAAGAAAAACTCTGTAAAAATCGCAATTTTGGTCACTGTTAGGGTTTAAAAAGTGGTTATTCAACATGAGGCCCGATCCAAATGACATTTTGAATCATTTTTGGTAGAGTCCAAAAAATCAATTTTCTGATGAAAAACGATGACCCCGGACCAGTCGAACGTTGAAAAAATGGTCAATATTAATGAAATTTTAACATTTAATCATTTGACTTTAAATGACGGTTGGATGTGAGTTATTACTTTTTCAACTAAAATAAGTGTGTTTAAAGTCATTTCTGTGCCTGAAATTGGTCAAATTTAAAAGTTTTGAGTAAGCAAAACTCTGTAAAAATGGCAATTTTGGTCACTGTGAGGGTTTAAAAAGTGGTTATTCAACATGAGGCCCGATCCAAATGACATTTTGAATCAGTTTTGGTAGAGACCAAAAAATCAATTTTCTGATGAAAAACGATGACCCCGGAGCAGTCGAACGTTGAAAAAATGGTCAATATTGATGAAATTTTAACATTTAATCTTTTGACTTTAAATGACGGTTGGATGTGAGTTATTACTTTTTCAACTAAAATAAGTGTGTTTAAAGTCATTTCTGTGCCTGAAATTGGTCAAAATTGAAGATTTTGAGTAAGCAAAACTCTGTAAAAATGGCAATTTTGGTCACTGTGAGGGTTTAAAAAGTGGTTATTCAACATGAGGCACGATCCAAATGACATTTTGAAACATTTTTGGTATAGTCCAAAAAATCAATTTTCTGATGAAAAACGATGACCCGGACCAGTCGAACGTTGAAAAAATGGTCAATATTGATGAAATTTTAACATTTAATCTTTTGACTTTAAATGACGGTTGGATGTGAGTTGTTACTTTTTCAACTAAAATAAGTGTGTTTAAAGTCATTTCTGTGCCTGAAATTGGTCAAAATTGAAGATTTTGAGTAAGCAAAACTCTGTAAAAATGGCAATTTTGGTCACTGTGAGGGTTTAAAAAGTGGTTATTCAACAAGAGGCCCGATCCAAATTACATTTTGAATTATTTTTGGTAGAGTCCAAAAAATCAATTTTCTGATGAAAAACGATGACCCCGGACCAGTCGAACGTTGAAAAAATGGTCAATATTGATGAAATTTTAACATTTAATCTTTTGACTTAAAATGACGGTTGGATGTGAATTATTACTTTTTCAACTAAAATAAGTGTGTTTAAAGTCATTTCTGTGCCTGAAATTGGTCAAATTTGAAGCTTTTGAGTAAGCAAAACTCTGTAAAAATGACAATTTTGGTCACTGTGAGGGTTTAAAAAGAGGTTATTCAACATGAGGCACGATACAAATGACATTTTGAATCATTTTTGGTAGAGTCCAAAAAATCCATTTTCTGATGAAAAACGATGACCCCGGACCAGTCGAACGTTGAAAAAATGGTCAATATTGATGAAATTTTAACATTTAATCTTTTGACTTTAAATGACGGTTGGATGTGAGTTGTTACTTTTTCAACTAAAATAAGTGTGTTTAAAGTCATTTCTGTGCCTGAAATTGGTCAAAATTGAAGATTTTGAGTAAGCAAAACTCTGTAAAAATGGCAATTTTGGTCACTGTGAGGGTTTAAAAAGTGGTTATTCAACAAGAGGCCCGATCCAAATTACATTTTGCATCATTTTTGGTAGAGTCCAAAAAATCAATTTTCTGATGAAAAACGATGACCCCGGACCAGTCGAACGTTGAAAAAATGGTCAATATTAATGAAATTTTAACATTTAATCTTTTGACTTTAAATGACGGTTGGATGTGAATTATTACTTTTTCAACTAAAATAAGTGTGTTTAAAGTCATTTCTGTGCCTGAAATTGGTCAAATTTGAAGCTTTTGAGTAAGAAAAACTCTGTAAAAATCGCAATTTTGGTCACTGTTAGGGTTTAAAAAGTGGTTATTCAACATGAGGCCCGATTCAAATGACATTTTGAATCATTTTTGGTAGAGTCCAAAAAATCAATTTTCTGATGAAAAACAATGACCCCGGACCAGTCGAACGTTGAAAAAATGGTCAATATTGATGAAATTTTAACATTTAATCTTTTGACTTTAAATGACGGTTGGATGTGAGTTATTACTTTTTCAACTAAAATAAGTGTGTTTAAAGTCATTTCTGTGCCTGAAATTGGTCAAAATTGAAGATTTTGAGTAAGCAAAACTCTGTAAAAATGGCAATTTTGGTCACTGTGAGGGTTTAAAAAGTGGTTATTCAACATGAGGCCCGATCCAAATGACATTTTGAATCATTTTTGGTAGAGTCCAAAAAATCAATTTTCTGATGAAAAACGATGACCCCGGACCAGTCGAACGTTGAAAAAATAGTCAATATTAATGAAATTTTAACATTTAATCATTTGACTTTAAATGACGGTTGGATGTGAGTTATTACTTTTTCAACTAAAATAAGTGTGTTTAAAGTCATTTCTGTGCCTGAAATTGGTCAAATTTAAAAGTTTTGAGCAAGCAAAACTCTGTAAAAATGGCAATTTTGGTCACTGTGAGGATTTAAAAAGTGGTTATTCAACATGAGGCCCGATCCAAATGACATTTTGAATCAGTTTTGGTAGAGACCAAAAAATCAATTTTCTGATGAAAAACGATGACCCCGGACCAGTCGAACGTTGAAAAAATGGTCAATATTGATGAAATTTTAACATTTAATCTTTTGACTTTAAATGACGGTTGGATGTGAGTTATTACTTTTTCAACTAAAATAAGTGTGTTTAAAGTCATTTCTGTGCCTGAAATTGGTCAAAATTGAAGATTTTGAGTAAGCAAAACTCTGTAAAAATGGCAATTTTGGTCACTGTGAGGGTTTAAAAAGTGGTTATTCAATATGAGGCACTATCCAAATGACATTTTGAAACATTTTTGGTAGAGTCCAACAAATCCATTTCCTGATGAAAAACGATGACCCCGGACCAGTCGAACGTTGAAAAAATGGTCAATATTGATGAAATTTTAACATTTAATCTTTTGACTTTAAATGACGGTTGGATGTGAGTTATTACTTTTTCAACTAAAATAAGTGTGTTTAAAGTCATTTCTGTGCCTGAAATTGGTCAAAATTGAAGATTTTGAGTAAGCAAAACTATGTAAAAATGGCAATTTTGGTCACTGTGAGGGTTTAAAAAGTGGTTATTCAACATGAGGCCCGATCCAAATGACATTTTGAATCATTTTTGGTAGAGTCCAAAAAATCCATTTTCTGATGAAAAACGATGACCCCGGACCAGTCGAACTTTGAAAAAATGGTCAATATTAATGAAATGTTAACATTTAATCATTTGACTTTAAATGACGGTTGGATGTGAGTTATTACTTTTTCAACTAAAATAAGTGTGTTTAAAGTCATTTCTGTGCCTGAAATTGGTCAAATTTAAAAGTTTTGAGTAAGCAAAACTCTGTAAAAATGGCAATTTTGTTCACTGTGAGGGTTTAAAAAGTGATTATTCAACATGAGGCCCGATCCAAATGACATTTTGAATCAGTTTTGGTAGAGACCAAAAAATCAATTTTCTGATGAAAAACGATGACCCCGGACCAGTCGAACGTTGAAAAAATGGTCAATATTGATGAAATTTTAACATTTAATCTTTTGACTTTAAATGACGGTTGGATGTGAATTATTACTTTTTCAACTAAAATAAGTGTGTTTAAAGTCATTTCTGTGCCTGAAATTGGTCAAATTTGAAGCTTTTGAGTAAGAAAAACTCTGTAAAAATCGCAATTTTGGTCACTGTTAGGGTTTAAAAAGTGGTTATTCAACATGAGGCCCGATCCAAATGACATTTTGAATCATTTTTGGTAGAGTCCAAAAAATCAATTTTCTGATGAAAAACGATGACCCCGGACCAGTCGAACGTTGAAAAAATGGTCAATATTAATGAAATTTTAACATTTAATCATTTGACTTTAAATGACGGTTGGATGTGAGTTATTACTTTTTCAACTAAAATAAGTGTGTTTAAAGTCATTTCTGTGCCTGAAATTGGTCAAATTTAAAAGTTTTGAGTAAGCAAAACTCTGTAAAAATGGCAATTTTGGTCACTGTGAGGGTTTAAAAAGTGGTTATTCAACATGAGGCCCGATCCAAATGACATTTTGAATCAGTTTTGGTAGAGACCAAAAAATCAATTTTCTGATGAAAAACGATGACCCCGGACCAGTCGAACGTTGAAAAAATGGTCAATATTGATGAAATTTTAACATTTAATATTTTGACTTTAAATGACGGTTGGATGTGAGTTATTTTTTCAACCAAAATAAGTGTGTTTAAAGTCATTTCTGTGCCTGAAATTGGTCAAAATTGAAGATTTTGAGTAAGCAAAACTCTGTAAAAATGGCAATTTTGGTCACTGTTAGGGTTTAAAAAGTGGTTATTCAACATGAGGCCTGATCCAAATGACATTTTGAATCATTTTTGGTAGAGTCCAAAAAATCAATTTTCTGATGAAAAACAATGACCCCGGACCAGTCGAACGTTAAAAAAATGGTCAATATTGATGACATTTTAACATTTAATCTTTTGACTTTAAATGACGGTTGGATGTGAGTTATTACTTTTTCAACTAAAATAAGTGTGTTTAAAGTCATTTCTGTGCCTGAAATTGGTCAAATTTAAAAGTTTTGAGTAAGCAAAACTCTGTAAAAATGGCAATTTTGGTCACTGTGAGGGTTTAAAAAGTGGTTATTCAACATGAGGCCCGATCCAAATGACATTTTGAATCAGTTTTGGTAGAGTCCAAAAAATCAATTTTCTGATGAAAAACGATGACCCTGGACCAGTCGAACGTTGAAAAAATGGTCAATATTGATGAAATTTTAACATTTAATCTTTTGACTTTAAATGACGGTTGGATGTGAGTTATTACTTTTTCAACTAAAATAAGTGTGTTTAAAGTCATTTCTGTGCCTGAAATTGGTCAAAATTGAAGATTTTGAGTAAGCAAAACTCTGTAAAAATGGCAATTTTGGTCACTGTGAGGGTTTAAAAAGTGGTTATTCAACATGAGGCACGATCCAAATGACATTTTGAAACATTTTTGGTAGAGTCCAAAAAATCAATTTTCTGATGAAAAACGATGACCCGGACCAGTCGAACGTTGAAAAAATGGTCAATATTGATGAAATTTTAACATTTAATCTTTTGACTTTAAATGACGGTTGGATGTGAGTTGTTACTTTTTCAACTAAAATAAGTGTGTTTAAAGTCATTTCTGTGCCTGAAATTGGTCAAAATTGAAGATTTTGAGTAAGCAAAACTCTGTAAAAATGGCAATTTTGGTCACTGTGAGGGTTTAAAAAGTGGTTATTCAACAAGAGGCCCGATCCAAATTACATTTTGAATCATTTTTGGTAGAGTCCAAAAAATCAATTTTCTGATGAAAAACGATGACCCCGGACCAGTCGAACGTTGAAAAAATGGTCAATATTGATGAAATTTTAACATTTAATCTTTTGACTTTAAATGACGGTTGGATGTGAATTATTACTTTTTCAACTAAAATAAGTGTGTTTAAAGTCATTTCTGTGCCTGAAATTGGTCAAATTTGAAGCTTTTGAGTAAGCAAAACTCTGTAAAAATGACAATTTTGGTCACTGTGAGGGTTTAAAAAGAGGTTATTCAACATGAGGCACGATACAAATGACATTTTGAATCATTTTTGGTAGAGTCCAAAAAATCCATTTTCTGATGAAAAACGATGACCCCGGACCAGTCGAACGTTGAAAAAATGGTCAATATTGATGAAATTTTAACATTTAATCATTTGACTTTAAATGACGGTTGGATGTGAGTTATTACTTTTTCAACTAAAATAAGTGTGTTTAAAGTCATTTCTGTGCCTGAAATTGGTCAAATTTAAAAGTTTTGAGTAAGCAAAACTCTGTAAAAATGGCAATTTTGGTCACTGTGAGGGTTTAAAAAGTGGTTATTCAACATGAGGCCCGATCCAAATGACATTTTGAATCAGTTTTGGTAGAGTCCAAAAAATCAATTTTCTGATGAAAAACGATGACCCCGGACCAGTCGAACGTTGAAAAAATGGTCAATATTGATGAAATTTTAACAATTAATCTTTTGACTTTAAATGACGGTTGGATGTGAGTTATTACTTTTTCAACTAAAATAAGTGTGTTTAAAGTCATTTCTGTGCCTGAAATTGGTCAAAATTGAACATTTTGAGTAAGCAAAACTCTGTAAAAATGGCAATTTTGGTCACTGTGAAGGTTTAAAAAGTGGTTATTCAACATGAGGCCCGATCCAAATGACATTTTGAATCATTTTTGGTAGAGTCCAAAAAATCAATTTTCTGATGAAAAACGATGACCCCGGACCAGTCGAACTTTGAAAAAATAGTCAATATTAATGAAATTTTAACATTTAATCATTTGACTTTAAATGACGGTTGGATGTGAGTTATTACTTTTTCAACTAAAATAAGTGTGTTTAAAGTCATTTCTGTGCCTGAAATTGGTCAAATTTAAAAGTTTTGAGTAAGCAAAACTCTGTAAAAATGGCAATTTTGGTCACTGTGAGGGTTTAAAAAGTGGTTATTCAACATGAGGCCCGATCCAAATGACATTTTGAATCAGTTTTGGTAGAGACCAAAAAATCAATTTTCTGATGAAAAACGATGACCCCGGACCAGTCGAACGTTGAAAAAATGGTCAATATTGATGAAATTTTAACATTTAATCTTTTGACTTTAAATGACGGTTGGATGTGAGTTATTACTTTTTCAACTAAAATAAGTGTGTTTAAAATCATTTCTGTGCCTGAAATTGGTCAAAATTGAAGATTTTGAGTAAGCAAAACTCTGTAAAAATGGCAATTTTGGTCACTGTGAGGGTTTAAAAAGTGGTTATTCAACATGAGGCACTATCCAAATGACATTTTGAAACATTTTTGGTAGAGTCCAACAAATCCATTTTCTGATGAAAAACGATGACCCCGGACCAGTCGAACGTTGAAAAAATGGTCAATATTGATGAAATTTTAACATTTAATCTTTTGACTTTAAATGACGGTTGGATGTGAGTTATTACTTTTTCAACTAAAATAAGTGTGTTTAAAGTCATTTCTGTGCCTGAAATTGGTCAAAATTGAAGATTTTGAGTAAGCAAAACTCTGTAAAAATGGCAATTTTGGTCACTGTGAGGGTTTAAAAAGTGGTTATTCAACAAGAGGCCCGATCCAAATTACATTTTGAATCATTTTTGGTAGAGTCCAAAAAATCAATTTTCTGATGAAAAACGATGACCCCGGACCAGTCGAACGTTGAAAAAATGGTCAATATTGATGACATTTTAACATTTAATCTTTTGACTTTAAATGACGGTTGGATGTGAATTATTACTTTTTCAACTAAAATAAGTGTGTTTAAAGTCATTTCTGTGCCTGAAATTGGTCAAATTTGAAGCTTTTGAGTAAGAAAAACTCTGTAAAAATCGCAATTTTGGTCACTGTTAGGGTTTAAAAAGTGGTTATTCAACATGAGGCCCGATCCAAATGACATTTTGAATCATTTTTGGTAGAGTCCAAAAAATCAATTTTCTGATGAAAAACAATGTATCCGGACCAGTCGAACGTTGAAAAAATGGTCAATATTGATGAAATTTTAACATTTAATCTTTTGACTTTAAATGACGGTTGGATGTGAGTTATTACTTTTTCAACTAAAATAAGTGTGTTTAAAGTCATTTCTGTGCCTGAAATTGGTCAAATTTAAAAGTTTTGAGTAAGCAAAACTCTGTAAAAATGGCAATTTTGGTCACTGTGAGGGTTTAAAAAGTGGTTATTCAACATGAGGCCCGATCCAAATGACATTTTGAATCAGTTTTGGTAGAGTCCAAAAAATCAATTTTCTGATGAAAAACGATGACCCCGGACCAGTCGAACTTTGAAAAAATAGTCAATATTGATGAAATTTTAACATTTAATCTTTTGACTTTAAATGACAGTTGGATGTGAGTTTTTACTTTTTCAACTAAAATAAGTGTGTTTAAAGTCATTTCTGTGCCTGAAATTGGTCAAAATTGAAGATTTTGAGTAAGCAAAACTCTGTAAAAATGGCAATTTTGGTCACTGTGAGGGTTTAAAAAGTGGTTATTCAACATGAGGCACGATCCAAATGACATTTTGAAACATTTTTGGTAGAGTCCAAAAAATCCATTTTTGATGAAAAACGATGACCCCGGACCAGTCGAACGTTGAAAAAATGGTCAATATTGATGAAATTTTAACAATTAATCTTTTGACTTTAAATGACGGTTGGATGTGAGTTATTACTTTTTCAACTAATATAAGTGTGTTTAAAGTCATTTCTGTGCCTGAAATTGGTCAAAATTGAAGATTTTGAGTAAGCAAAACTCTGTAAAAATGGCAATTTTGGTCACTGTGAGGGTTTAAAAAGTGGTTATTCAACATGAGGCCCGATCCAAATGACATTTTGAATCATTTTTGGTAGAGTCCAAAAAATCAATTTTCTGATGAAAAACGATGACCCCGGACCAGTCGAACGTTGAAAAAATAGTCAATATTAATGAAATTTTAACATTTAATCATTTGACTTTAAATGACGGTTGGATGTGAGTTATTACTTTTTCAACTAAAATAAGTGTGTTTAAAGTCATTTCTGTGCCTGAAATTGGTCAAATTTAAAAGTTTTGAGTAAGCAAAACTCTGTAAAAATGGCAATTTTGGTCACTGTGAGGGTTTAAAAAGTGGTTATTCAACATGAGGCCCGATCCAAATGACATTTTGAATCAGTTTTGGTAGAGACCAAAAAATCAATTTTCTGATGAAAAACGATGACCCCGGACCAGTCGAACGTTGAAAAAATGGTCAATATTGATGAAATTTTAACATTTAATCTTTTGACTTTAAATGACGGTTGGATGTGAGTTATTACTTTTTCAACTAAAATAAGTGTGTTTAAAGTCATTTCTGTGCCTGAAATTGGTCAAAATTGAAGATTTTGAGTAAGCAAAACTCTGTAAAAATGGCAATTTTGGTCACTGTGAGGGTTTAAAAAGTGGTTATTCAACATGAGGCACTATCCAAATGACATTTTGAAACATTTTTGGCGGAGTCCAACAAATCCATTTTCTGATGAAAAACGATGACCCCGGACCAGTCGAACGTTGAAAAAATGGTCAATATTGATGAAATTTTAACATTTAATCTTTTGACTTTAAATGACGGTTGGATGTGAGTTATTACTTTTTCAACTAAAATAAGTGTGTTTAAAGTCATTTCTGTGCCTGAAATTGGTCAAAATTGAAGATTTTGAGTAAGCAAAACTCTGTAAAAATGGCAATTTTGGTCACTGTGAGGGTTTAAAAAGTGGTTATTCAACAAGAGGCCCGATCCAAATTACATTTTGAATCATTTTCGGTAGAGTCCAAAAAATCAATTTTCTGATGAAAAACGATGACCCCGGACCAGTCGAACGTTGAAAAAATGGTCAATATTGATGAAATTTTAACATTTAATCTTTTGACTTTAAATGACGGTTGGATGTGAATTATTACTTTTTCAACTAAAATAAGTGTGTTTAAAGTCATTTCTGTGCCTGAAATTGGTCAAATTTGAAGCTTTTGAGTAAGAAAAACTCTGTAAAAATCGCAATTTTGGTCACTGTTAGGGTTTAAAAAGTGGTTATTCAACATGAGGACCGATCCAAATGACATTTTGAATCATTTTTGGTAGAGTCCAAAAAATCAATTTTCTGATGAAAAACAATGACCCCGGACCAGTCGAACGTTGAAAAAATGGTCAATATTGATGAAATTTTAACATTTAATCTTTTGACTTTAAATGACGGTTGGATGTGAGTTATTACTTTTTCAACTAAAATAAGTTTGTTTAAAGTCATTTCTGTGCCTGAAATTGGTCAAATTTAAAAGTTTTGAGTAAGCAAAACTCTGTAAAAATGGCAATTTTGGTCACTGTGAGGGTTTAAAAAGTGGTTATTCAACATGAGGCCCGATCCAAATGACATTTTGAATCAGTTTTGGTAGAGACCAAAAAATCAATTTTCTGATGAAAAACGATGACCCCGGACCAGTCGAACGTTGAAAAAATGGTCAATATTGATGAAATTTTAACATTTAATCTTTTGACTTTAAATGACGGTTGGATGTGAGTTATTACTTTTTCAACTAAAATAAGTGTGTTTAAAGTCATTTCTGTGCCTGAAATTGGTCAAATTTAAAAGTTTTGAGTAAGCAAAACTCTGTAAAAATGGCAATTTTGGTCACTGTGAGGGTTTAAAAAGTGGTTATTCAACATGAGGCCCGATCCAAATGACATTTTGAATCAGTTTTGGTAGAGACCAAAAAATCAATTTTCTGATGAAAAACGATGACCCCGGACCAGTCGAACGTTGAAAAAATGGTCAATATTGATGAAATTTTAACATTTAATCTTTTGACTTTAAATGACAGTTGGATGTGAGTTTTTACTTTTTCAACTAAAATAAGTGTGTTTAAAGTCATTTCTGTGCCTGAAATTGGTCAAAATTGAAGATTTTGAGTAAGCAAAACTCTGTAAAAATGGCAATTTTGGTCACTGTGAGGGTTTAAAAAGTGGTTATTCAATATGAGGCACTATCCAAATGACATTTTGAAACATTTTTGGTAGAGTCCAACAAATCCATTTCCTGATGAAAAACGATGACCCCGGACCAGTCGAACGTTGAAAAAATGGTCAATATTGATGAAATTTTAACATTTAATCTTTTGACTTTAAATGACGGTTGGATGTGAGTTATTACTTTTTCAACTAAAATAAGTGTGTTTAAAGTCATTTCTGTGCCTGAAATTGGTCAAAATTGAAGATTTTGAGTAAGCAAAACTATGTAAAAATGGCAATTTTGGTCACTGTGAGGGTTTAAAAAGTGGTTATTCAACATGAGGCCCGATCCAAATGACATTTTGAATCATTTTTGGTAGAGTCCAAAAAATCCATTTTCTGATGAAAAACGATGACCCCGGACCAGTCGAACTTTGAAAAAATGGTCAATATTAATGAAATGTTAACATTTAATCATTTGACTTTAAATGACGGTTGGATGTGAGTTATTACTTTTTCAACTAAAATAAGTGTGTTTAAAGTCATTTCTGTGCCTGAAATTGGTCAAATTTAAAAGTTTTGAGTAAGCAAAACTCTGTAAAAATGGCAATTTTGTTCACTGTGAGGGTTTAAAAAGTGATTATTCAACATGAGGCCCGATCCAAATGACATTTTGAATCAGTTTTGGTAGAGACCAAAAAATCAATTTTCTGATGAAAAACGATGACCCCGGACCAGTCTAACGTTGAAAAAATGGTCAATATTGATGAAATTTTAACATTTAATCTTTTGACTTTAAATGACGGTTGGATGTGAATTATTACTTTTTCAACTAAAATAAGTGTGTTTAAAGTCATTTCTGTGCCTGAAATTGGTCAAATTTGAAGCTTTTGAGTAAGAAAAACTCTGTAAAAATCGCAATTTTGGTCACTGTTAGGGTTTAAAAAGTGGTTATTCAACATGAGGCCCGATCCAAATGACATTTTGAATCATTTTTGGTAGAGTCCAAAAAATCAATTTTCTGATGAAAAACGATGACCCCGGACCAGTCGAACGTTGAAAAAATGGTCAATATTAATGAAATTTTAACATTTAATCATTTGACTTTAAATGACGGTTGGATGTGAGTTATTACTTTTTCAACTAAAATAAGTGTGTTTAAAGTCATTTCTGTGCCTGAAATTGGTCAAATTTAAAAGTTTTGAGTAAGCAAAACTCTGTAAAAATGGCAATTTTGGTCACTGTGAGGGTTTAAAAAGTGGTTATTCAACATGAGGCCCGATCCAAATGACATTTTGAATCAGTTTTGGTAGAGACCAAAAAATCAATTTTCTGATGAAAAACGATGACCCCGGACCAGTCGAACGTTGAAAAAATGGTCAATATTGATGAAATTTTAACATTTAATATTTTGACTTTAAATGACGGTTGGATGTGAGTTATTTTTTCAACCAAAATAAGTGTGTTTAAAGTCATTTCTGTGCCTGAAATTGGTCAAAATTGAAGATTTTGAGTAAGCAAAACTCTGTAAAAATGGCAATTTTGGTCACTGTTAGGGTTTAAAAAGTGGTTATTCAACATGAGGCCTGATCCAAATGACATTTTGAATCATTTTTGGTAGAGTCCAAAAAATCAATTTTCTGATGAAAAACAATGACCCCGGACCAGTCGAACGTTAAAAAAATGGTCAATATTGATGACATTTTAACATTTAATCTTTTGACTTTAAATGACGGTTGGATGTGAGTTATTACTTTTTCAACTAAAATAAGTGTGTTTAAAGTCATTTCTGTGCCTGAAATTGGTCAAATTTAAAAGTTTTGAGTAAGCAAAACTCTGTAAAAATGGCAATTTTGGTCACTGTGAGGGTTTAAAAAGTGGTTATTCAACATGAGGCCCGATCCAAATGACATTTTGAATCAGTTTTGGTAGAGTCCAAAAAATCAATTTTCTGATGAAAAACGATGACCCTGGACCAGTCGAACGTTGAAAAAATGGTCAATATTGATGAAATTTTAACATTTAATCTTTTGACTTTAAATGACGGTTGGATGTGAGTTATTACTTTTTCAACTAAAATAAGTGTGTTTAAAGTCATTTCTGTGCCTGAAATTGGTCAAAATTGAAGATTTTGAGTAAGCAAAACTCTGTAAAAATGGCAATTTTGGTCACTGTGAGGGTTTAAAAAGTGGTTATTCAACATGAGGCACGATCCAAATGACATTTTGAAACATTTTTGTTAGAGTCCAAAAAATCCATTTTCTGATGAAAAACGATGACCCTGGACCAGTCGAACGTTGAAAAAATGGTCAATATTGATGACATTTTAACATTTAATCTTTTGACTTTAAATAACGGTTGGATGTGAGTTATTACTTTTTCAACTAAAATAAGTGTGTTTAAAGTCATTTCTGTGCCTGAAATTGGTCAAAATTGAAGATTTTGAGTAAGCAAAACTCTGTAAAAATGGCAATTTTGGTCACTGTGAGGGTTTAAAAAGTGGTTATTCAACATGAGGCACGATCCAAATGACATTTTGAAACATTTTTGGTAGAGTCCAAAAAATCAATTTTCTGATGAAAAACGATGACCCGGACCAGTCGAACGTTGAAAAAATGGTCAATATTGATGAAATTTTAACATTTAATCTTTTGACTTTAAATGACGGTTGGATGTGAGTTGTTACTTTTTCAACTAAAATAAGTGTGTTTAAAGTCATTTCTGTGCCTGAAATTGGTCAAAATTGAAGATTTTGAGTAAGCAAAACTCTGTAAAAATGGCATTTTTGGTCACTGTGAGGGTTTAAAAAGTGGTTATTCAACAAGAGGCCCGATCCAAATTACATTTTGAATCATTTTTGGTAGAGTCCAAAAAATCAATTTTCTGATGAAAAACGATGACCCCGGACCAGTCGAACGTTGAAAAAATGGTCAATATTGATGAAATTTTAACATTTAATCTTTTGACTTTAAATGACGGTTGGATGTGAATTATTACTTTTTCAACTAAAATAAGTGTGTTTAAAGTCATTTCTGTGCCTGAAATTGGTCAAATTTGAAGCTTTTGAGTAAGCAAAACTCTGTAAAAATGACAATTTTGGTCACTGTGAGGGTTTAAAAAGAGGTTATTCAACATGAGGCACGATACAAATGACATTTTGAATCATTTTTGGTAGAGTCCAAAAAATCCATTTTCTGATGAAAAACGATGACCCCGGACCAGTCGAACGTTGAAAAAATGGTCAATATTGATGAAATTTTAACATTTAATCATTTGACTTTAAATGACGGTTGGATGTGAGTTATTACTTTTTCAACTAAAATAAGTGTGTTTAAAGTCATTTCTGTGCCTGAAATTGGTCAAATTTAAAAGTTTTGAGTAAGCAAAACTCTGTAAAAATGGCAATTTTGGTCACTGTGAGGGTTTAAAAAGTGGTTATTCAACATGAGGCCCGATCCAAATGACATTTTGAATCAGTTTTGGTAGAGTCCAAAAAATCAATTTTCTGATGAAAAACGATGACCCCGGACCAGTCGAACGTTGAAAAAATGGTCAATATTGATGAAATTTTAACAATTAATCTTTTGACTTTAAATGACGGTTGGATGTGAGTTATTACTTTTTCAACTAAAATAAGTGTGTTTAAAGTCATTTCTGTGCCTGAAATTGGTCAAAATTGAAGATTTTGAGTAAGCAAAACTCTGTAAAAATGGCAATTTTGGTCACTGTGAAGGTTTAAAAAGTGGTTATTCAACATGAGGCCCGATCCAAATGACATTTTGAATCATTTTTGGTAGAGTCCAAAAAATCAATTTTCTGATGAAAAACGATGACCCCGGACCAGTCGAACGTTGAAAAAATAGTCAATATTAATGAAATTTTAACATTTAATCATTTGACTTTAAATGACGGTTGGATGTGAGTTATTACTTTTTCAACTAAAATAAGTGTGTTTAAAGTCATTTCTGTGCCTGAAATTGGTCAAATTTAAAAGTTTTGAGTAAGCAAAACTCTGTAAAAATGGCAATTTTGGTCACTGTGAGGGTTTAAAAAGTGGTTATTCAACATGAGGCCCGATCCAAATGACATTTTGAATCAGTTTTGGTAGAGACCAAAAAATCAATTTTCTGATGAAAAACGATGACCCCGGACCAGTCGAACGTTGAAAAAATGGTCAATATTGATGAAATTTTAACATTTAATCTTTTGACTTTAAATGACGGTTGGATGTGAGTTATTACTTTTTCAACTAAAATAAGTGTGTTTAAAGTCATTTCTGTGCCTGAAATTGGTCAAAATTGAAGATTTTGAGTAAGCAAAACTCTGTAAAAATGGCAATTTTGGTCACTGTGAGGGTTTAAAAAGTGGTTATTCAACATGAGGCACGATCCAAATGACATTTTGAAACATTTTTGGTAGAGTCCAAAAAATCAATTTTCTGATGAAAAACGATGACCCGGACCAGTCGAACGTTGAAAAAATGGTCAATATTGATGAAATTTTAACATTTAATCTTTTGACTTTAAATGACGGTTGGATGTGAGTTGTTACTTTTTCAACTAAAATAAGTGTGTTTAAAGTCATTTCTGTGCCTGAAATTGGTCAAAATTGAAGATTTTGAGTAAGCAAAACTCTGTAAAAATGGCATTTTTGGTCACTGTGAGGGTTTAAAAAGTGGTTATTCAACAAGAGGCCCGATCCAAATTACATTTTGAATCATTTTTGGTAGAGTCCAAAAAATCAATTTTCTGATGAAAAACGATGACCCCGGACCAGTCGAACGTTGAAAAAATGGTCAATATTGATGAAATTTTAACATTTAATCTTTTGACTTTAAATGACGGTTGGATGTGAATTATTACTTTTTCAACTAAAATAAGTGTGTTTAAAGTCATTTCTGTGCCTGAAATTGGTCAAATTTGAAGCTTTTGAGTAAGCAAAACTCTGTAAAAATGACAATTTTGGTCACTGTGAGGGTTTAAAAAGAGGTTATTCAACATGAGGCACGATACAAATGACATTTTGAATCATTTTTGGTAGAGTCCAAAAAATCCATTTTCTGATGAAAAACGATGACCCCGGACCAGTCGAACGTTGAAAAAATGGTCAATATTGATGAAATTTTAACATTTAATCATTTGACTTTAAATGACGGTTGGATGTGAGTTATTACTTTTTCAACTAAAATAAGTGTGTTTAAAGTCATTTCTGTGCCTGAAATTGGTCAAATTTAAAAGTTTTGAGTAAGCAAAACTCTGTAAAAATGGCAATTTTGGTCACTGTGAGGGTTTAAAAAGTGGTTATTCAACATGAGGCCCGATCCAAATGACATTTTGAATCAGTTTTGGTAGAGTCCAAAAAATCAATTTTCTGATGAAAAACGATGACCCCGGACCAGTCGAACGTTGAAAAAATGGTCAATATTGATGAAATTTTAACAATTAATCTTTTGACTTTAAATGACGGTTGGATGTGAGTTATTACTTTTTCAACTAAAATAAGTGTGTTTAAAGTCATTTCTGTGCCTGAAATTGGTCAAAATTGAAGATTTTGAGTAAGCAAAACTCTGTAAAAATGGCAATTTTGGTCACTGTGAAGGTTTAAAAAGTGGTTATTCAACATGAGGCCCGATCCAAATGACATTTTGAATCATTTTTGGTAGAGTCCAAAAAATCAATTTTCTGATGAAAAACGATGACCCCGGACCAGTCGAACGTTGAAAAAATAGTCAATATTAATGAAATTTTAACATTTAATCATTTGACTTTAAATGACGGTTGGATGTGAGTTATTACTTTTTCAACTAAAATAAGTGTGTTTAAAGTCATTTCTGTGCCTGAAATTGGTCAAATTTAAAAGTTTTGAGTAAGCAAAACTCTGTAAAAATGGCAATTTTGGTCACTGTGAGGGTTTAAAAAGTGGTTATTCAACATGAGGCCCGATCCAAATGACATTTTGAATCAGTTTTGGTAGAGACCAAAAAATCAATTTTCTGATGAAAAACGATGACCCCGGACCAGTCGAACGTTGAAAAAATGGTCAATATTGATGAAATTTTAACATTTAATCTTTTGACTTTAAATGACGGTTGGATGTGAGTTATTACTTTTTCAACTAAAATAAGTGTGTTTAAAGTCATTTCTGTGCCTGAAATTGGTCAAAATTGAAGATTTTGAGTAAGCAAAACTCTGTAAAAATGGCAATTTTGGTCACTGTGAGGGTTTAAAAAGTGGTTATTCAACATGAGGCACTATCCAAATGACATTTTGAAACATTTTTGGTAGAGTCCAACAAATCCATTTTCTGATGAAAAACGATGACCCCGGACCAGTCGAACGTTGAAAAAATGGTCAATATTGATGAAATTTTAACATTTAATCTTTTGACTTTAAATGACGGTTGGATGTGAGTTATTACTTTTTCAACTAAAATAAGTGTGTTTAAAGTCATTTCTGTGCCTGAAATTGGTCAAAATTGAAGATTTTGAGTAAGCAAAACTCTGTAAAAATGGCAATTTTGGTCACTGTGAGGGTTTAAAAAGTGGTTATTCAACAAGAGGCCCGATCCAAATTACATTTTGAATCATTTTTGGTAGAGTCCAAAAAATCAATTTTCTGATGAAAAACGATGACCCCGGACCAGTCGAACGTTGAAAAAATGGTCAATATTGATGACATTTTAACATTTAATCTTTTGACTTTAAATGACGGTTGGATGTGAATTATTACTTTTTCAACTAAAATAAGTGTGTTTAAAGTCATTTCTGTGCCTGAAATTGGTCAAATTTGAAGCTTTTGAGTAAGAAAAACTCTGTAAAAATCGCAATTTTGGTCACTGTTAGGGTTTAAAAAGTGGTTATTCAACATGAGGCCCGATCCAAATGACATTTTGAATCATTTTTGGTAGAGTCCAAAAAATCAATTTTCTGATGAAAAACAATGTATCCGGACCAGTCGAACGTTGAAAAAATGGTCAATATTGATGAAATTTTAACATTTAATCTTTTGACTTTAAATGACGGTTGGATGTGAGTTATTACTTTTTCAACTAAAATAAGTGTGTTTAAAGTCATTTCTGTGCCTGAAATTGGTCAAATTTAAAAGTTTTGAGTAAGCAAAACTCTGTAAAAATGGCAATTTTGGTCACTGTGAGGGTTTAAAAAGTGGTTATTCAACATGAGGCCCGATCCAAATGACATTTTGAATCAGTTTTGGTAGAGTCCAAAAAATCAATTTTCTGATGAAAAACGATGACCCCGGACCAGTCGAACTTTGAAAAAATGGTCAATATTGATGAAATTTTAACATTTAATCTTTTGACTTTAAATGACAGTTGGATGTGAGTTTTTACTTTTTCAACTAAAATAAGTGTGTTTAAAGTCATTTCTGTGCCTGAAATTGGTCAAAATTGAAGATTTTGAGTAAGCAAAACTCTGTAAAAATGCCAATTTTGGTCACTGTGAGGGTTTAAAAAGTGGTTATTCAACATGAGGCACGATCCAAATGACATTTTGAAACATTTTTGGTAGAGTCCAAAAAATCCATTTTTTGATGAAAAACGATGACCCCGGACCAGTCGAACGTTGAAAAAATGGTCAATATTGATGAAATTTTAACAATTAATCTTTTGACTTTAAATGACGGTTGGATGTGAGTTATTACTTTTTCAACTAATATAAGTGTGTTTAAAGTCATTTCTGTGCCTGAAATTGGTCAAAATTGAAGATTTTGAGTAAGCAAAACTCTGTAAAAATGGCAATTTTGGTCACTGTGAGGGTTTAAAAAGTGGTTATTCAACATGAGGCCCGATCCAAATGACATTTTGAATCATTTTTGGTAAAGTCCAAAAAATCAATTTTCTGATGAAAAACGATGACCCCGGACCAGTCGAACGTTGAAAAAATAGTCAATATTAATGAAATTTTAACATTTAATCATTTGACTTTAAATGACGGTTGGATGTGAGTTATTACTTTTTCAACTAAAATAAGTGTGTTTAAAGTCATTTCTGTGCCTGAAATTGGTCAAATTTAAAAGTTTTGAGTAAGCAAAACTCTGTAAAAATGGCAATTTTGGTCACTGTGAGGGTTTAAAAAGTGGTTATTCAACATGAGGCCCGATCCAAATGACATTTTGAATCAGTTTTGGTAGAGACCAAAAAATCAATTTTCTGATGAAAAACGATGACCCCGGACCAGTCGAACGTTGAAAAAATGGTCAATATTGATGAAATTTTAACATTTAATCTTTTGACTTTAAATGACGGTTGGATGTGAGTTATTACTTTTTCAACTAAAATAAGTGTGTTTAAAGTCATTTCTGTGCCTGAAATTGGTCAAAATTGAAGATTTTGAGTAAGCAAAACTCTGTAAAAATGGCAATTTTGGTCACTGTGAGGGTTTAAAAAGTGGTTATTCAACATGAGGCACTATCCAAATGACATTTTGAAACATTTTTGGTAGAGTCCAACAAATCCATTTTCTGATGAAAAACGATGACCCCGGACCAGTCGAACGTTGAAAAAATGGTCAATATTGATGAAATTTTAACATTTAATCTTTTGACTTTAAATGACGGTTGGATGTGAGTTATTACTTTTTCAACTAAAATAAGTGTGTTTAAAGTCATTTCTGTGCCTGAAATTGGTCAAAATTGAAGATTTTGAGTAAGCAAAACTCTGTAAAAATGGCAATTTTGGTCACTGTGAGGGTTTAAAAAGTGGTTATTCAACAAGAGGCCCGATCCAAATTACATTTTGAATCATTTTTGGTAGAGTCCAAAAAATCAATTTTCTGATGAAAAACGATGACCCCGGACCAGTCGAACGTTGAAAAAATGGTCAATATTGATGACATTTTAACATTTAATCTTTTGACTTTAAATGACGGTTGGATGTGAATTATTACTTTTTCAACTAAAATAAGTGTGTTTAAAGTCATTTCTGTGCCTGAAATTGGTCAAATTTGAAGCTTTTGAGTAAGAAAAACTCTGTAAAAATCGCAATTTTGGTCACTGTTAGGGTTTAAAAAGTGGTTATTCAACATGAGGCCCGATCCAAATGACATTTTGAATCATTTTTGGTAGAGTCCAAAAAATCAATTTTCTGATGAAAAACAATGTATCCGGACCAGTCGAACGTTGAAAAAATGGTCAATATTGATGAAATTTTAACATTTAATCTTTTGACTTTAAATGACGGTTGGATGTGAGTTATTACTTTTTCAACTAAAATAAGTGTGTTTAAAGTCATTTCTGTGCCTGAAATTGGTCAAATTTAAAAGTTTTGAGTAAGCAAAACTCTGTAAAAATGGCAATTTTGGTCACTGTGAGGGTTTAAAAAGTGGTTATTCAACATGAGGCCCGATCCAAATGACATTTTGAATCAGTTTTGGTAGAGTCCAAAAAATCAATTTTCTGATGAAAAACGATGACCCCGGACCAGTCGAACTTTGAAAAAATGGTCAATATTGATGAAATTTTAACATTTAATCTTTTGACTTTAAATGACAGTTGGATGTGAGTTTTTACTTTTTCAACTAAAATAAGTGTGTTTAAAGTCATTTCTGTGCCTGAAATTGGTCAAAATTGAAGATTTTGAGTAAGCAAAACTCTGTAAAAATGGCAATTTTGGTCACTGTGAGGGTTTAAAAAGTGGTTATTCAACATGAGGCACGATCCAAATGACATTTTGAAACATTTTTGGTAGAGTCCAAAAAATCCATTTTTTGATGAAAAACGATGACCCCGGACCAGTCGAACGTTGAAAAAATGGTCAATATTGATGAAATTTTAACAATTAATCTTTTGACTTTAAATGACGGTTGGATGTGAGTTATTACTTTTTCAACTAATATAAGTGTGTTTAAAGTCATTTCTGTGCCTGAAATTGGTCAAAATTGAAGATTTTGAGTAAGCAAAACTCTGTAAAAATGGCAATTTTGGTCACTGTGAGGGTTTAAAAAGTGGTTATTCAACATGAGGCCCGATCCAAATGACATTTTGAATCATTTTTGGTAAAGTCCAAAAAATCAATTTTCTGATGAAAAACGATGACCCCGGACCAGTCGAACGTTGAAAAAATAGTCAATATTAATGAAATTTTAACATTTAATCATTTGACTTTAAATGACGGTTGGATGTGAGTTATTACTTTTTCAACTAAAATAAGTGTGTTTAAAGTCATTTCTGTGCCTGAAATTGGTCAAATTTAAAAGTTTTGAGTAAGCAAAACTCTGTAAAAATGGCAATTTTGGTCACTGTGAGGGTTTAAAAAGTGGTTATTCAACATGAGGCCCGATCCAAATGACATTTTGAATCAGTTTTGGTAGAGACCAAAAAATCAATTTTCTGATGAAAAACGATGACCCCGGACCAGTCGAACGTTGAAAAAATGGTCAATATTGATGAAATTTTAACATTTAATCTTTTGACTTTAAATGACGGTTGGATGTGAGTTATTACTTTTTCAACTAAAATAAGTGTGTTTAAAGTCATTTCTGTGCCTGAAATTGGTCAAAATTGAAGATTTTGAGTAAGCAAAACTCTGTAAAAATGGCAATTTTGGTCACTGTGAGGGTTTAAAAAGTGGTTATTCAACATGAGGCACTATCCAAATGACATTTTGAAACATTTTTGGTAGAGTCCAACAAATCCATTTTCTGATGAAAAACGATGACCCCGGACCAGTCGAACGTTGAAAAAATGGTCAATATTGATGAAATTTTAACATTTAATCTTTTGACTTTAAATGACGGTTGGATGTGAGTTATTACTTTTTCAACTAAAATAAGTGTGTTTAAAGTCATTTCTGTGCCTGAAATTGGTCAAAATTGAAGATTTTGAGTAAGCAAAACTCTGTAAAAATGGCAATTTTGGTCACTGTGAGGGTTTAAAAAGTGGTTATTCAACAAGAGGCCCGATCCAAATTACATTTTGAATCATTTTCGGTAGAGTCCAAAAAATCAATTTTCTGATGAAAAACGATGACCCCGGACCAGTCGAACGTTGAAAAAATGGTCAATATTGATGAAATTTTAACATTTAATCTTTTGACTTTAAATGACGGTTGGATGTGAATTATTACTTTTTCAACTAAAATAAGTGTGTTTAAAGTCATTTCTGTGCCTGAAATTGGTCAAATTTGAAGCTTTTGAGTAAGAAAAACTCTGTAAAAATCGCAATTTTGGTCACTGTTAGGGTTTAAAAAGTGGTTATTCAACATGAGGACCGATCCAAATGACATTTTGAATCATTTTTGGTAGAGTCCAAAAAATCAATTTTCTGATGAAAAACAATGACCCCGGACCAGTCGAACGTTGAAAAAATGGTCAATATTGATGAAATTTTAACATTTAATCTTTTGACTTTAAATGACGGTTGGATGTGAGTTATTACTTTTTCAACTAAAATAAGTGTGTTTAAAGTCATTTCTGTGCCTGAAATTGGTCAAATTTAAAAGTTTTGAGTAAGCAAAACTCTGTAAAAATGGCAATTTTGGTCACTGTGAGGGTTTAAAAAGTGGTTATTCAACATGAGGCCCGATCCAAATGACATTTTGAATCAGTTTTGGTAGAGACCAAAAAATCAATTTTCTGATGAAAAACGATGACCCCGGACCAGTCGAACGTTGAAAAAATGGTCAATATTGATGAAATTTTAACATTTAATCTTTTGACTTTAAATGACGGTTGGATGTGAGTTATTACTTTTTCAACTAAAATAAGTGTGTTTAAAGTCATTTCTGTGCCTGAAATTGGTCAAATTTAAAAGTTTTGAGTAAGCAAAACTCTGTAAAAATGGCAATTTTGGTCACTGTGAGGGTTTAAAAAGTGGTTATTCAACATGAGGCCCGATCCAAATGACATTTTGAATCAGTTTTGGTAGAGACCAAAAAATCAATTTTCTGATGAAAAACGATGACCCCGGACCAGTCGAACGTTGAAAAAATGGTCAATATTGATGAAATTTTAACATTTAATCTTTTGACTTTAAATGACAGTTGGATGTGAGTTTTTACTTTTTCAACTAAAATAAGTGTGTTTAAAGTCATTTCTGTGCCTGAAATTGGTCAAAATTGAAGATTTTGAGTAAGCAAAACTCTGTAAAAATGGCAATTTTGGTCACTGTGAGGGTTTAAAAAGTGGTTATTCAACATGAGGCACGATCCAAATGACATTTTGAAACATTTTTGGTAGAGTCCAAAAAATCCATTTTTTGATGAAAAACGATGACCCCGGACCAGTCGAACGTTGAAAAAATGGTCAATATTGATGAAATTTTAACAATTAATCTTTTGACTTTAAATGACGGTTGGATGTGAGTTATTACTTTTTCAACTAATATAAGTGTGTTTAAAGTCATTTCTGTGCCTGAAATTGGTCAAAATTGAAGATTTTGAGTAAGCAAAACTCTGTAAAAATGGCAATTTTGGTCACTGTGAGGGTTTAAAAAGTGGTTATTCAACATGAGGCCCGATCCAAATGACATTTTGAATCATTTTTGGTAGAGTCCAAAAAATCAATTTTCTGATGAAAAACGATGACCCCGGACCAGTCGAACGTTGAAAAAATAGTCAATATTAATGAAATTTTAACATTTAATCATTTGACTTTAAATGACGGTTGGATGTGAGTTATTACTTTTTCAACTAAAATAAGTGTGTTTAAAGTCATTTCTGTGCCTGAAATTGGTCAAATTTAAAAGTTTTGAGTAAGCAAAACTCTGTAAAAATGGCAATTTTGGTCACTGTGAGGGTTTAAAAAGTGGTTATTCAACATGAGGCCCGATCCAAATGACATTTTGAATCAGTTTTGGTAGAGACCAAAAAATCAATTTTCTGATGAAAAACGATGACCCCGGACCAGTCGAACGTTGAAAAAATGGTCAATATTGATGAAATTTTAACATTTAATCTTTTGACTTTAAATGACGGTTGGATGTGAGTTATTACTTTTTCAACTAAAATAAGTGTGTTTAAAGTCATTTCTGTGCCTGAAATTGGTCAAAATTGAAGATTTTGAGTAAGCAAAACTCTGTAAAAATGGCAATTTTGGTCACTGTGAGGGTTTAAAAAGTGGTTATTCAACATGAGGCACTATCCAAATGACATTTTGAAACATTTTTGGTAGAGTCCAACAAATCCATTTTCTGATGAAAAACGATGACCCCGGACCAGTCGAACGTTGAAAAAATGGTCAATATTGATGAAATTTTAACATTTAATCTTTTGACTTTAAATGACGGTTGGATGTGAGTTATTACTTTTTCAACTAAAATAAGTGTGTTTAAAGTCATTTCTGTGCCTGAAATTGGTCAAAATTGAAGATTTTGAGTAAGCAAAACTCTGTAAAAATGGCAATTTTGGTCACTGTGAGGGTTTAAAAAGTGGTTATTCAACAAGAGGCCCGATCCAAATTACATTTTGAATCATTTTTGGTAGAGTCCAAAAAATCAATTTTCTGATGAAAAACGATGACCCCGGACCAGTCGAACGTTGAAAAAATGGTCAATATTGATGAAATTTTAACATTTAATCTTTTGACTTTAAATGACGGTTGGATGTGAATTATTACTTTTTCAACTAAAATAAGTGTGTTTAAAGTCATTTCTGTGCCTGAAATTGGTCAAATTTGAAGCTTTTGAGTAAGAAAAACTCTGTAAAAATCGCAATTTTGGTCACTGTTAGGGTTTAAAAAGTGGTTATTCAACATGAGGACCGATCCAAATGACATTTTGAATCATTTTTGGTAGAGTCCAAAAAATCAATTTTCTGATGAAAAACAATGACCCCGGACCAGTCGAACGTTGAAAAAATGGTCAATATTGATGAAATTTTAACATTTAATCTTTTGACTTTAAATGACGGTTGGATGTGAGTTATTACTTTTTCAACTAAAATAAGTGTGTTTAAAGTCATTTCTGTGCCTGAAATTGGTCAAATTTAAAAGTTTTGAGTAAGCAAAACTCTGTAAAAATGGCAATTTTGGTCACTGTGAGGGTTTAAAAAGTGGTTATTCAACATGAGGCCCGATCCAAATGACATTTTGAATCAGTTTTGGTAGAGTCCAAAAAATCAATTTTCTGATGAAAAACGATGACCCCGGACCAGTCGAACATTGAAAAAATGGTCAATATTAATGAAATTTTAACATTTAATCATTTGACTTTAAATGACAGTTGGATGTGAGTTATTACTTTTTCAACTAAAATAAGTGTGTTTAAAGTCATTTCTGTGCCTGAAATTGGTCAAAATTGAAGATTTTGAGTAAGCAAAACTCTGTAAAAATGGCAATTTTGGTCACTGTGAGAGTTTAAAAAGTGGTTATTCAACATGAGGCACTATCCAAATGACATTTTGAAACATTTTTGGTAGAGTCCAACAAATCCTTTTTCTGATGAAAAACGATGACCCCGGACCAGTCGAACGTTGAAAAAATGGTCAATATTGATGAAATTTTAACATTTAATCTTTTGACTTTAAATGACGGTTGGATGTGAGTTATTACTTTTTCAACTAAAATAAGTGTGTTTAAAGTCATTTCTGTGCCTGAAATTGGTCAAAATTGAAGATTTTGAGTAAGCAAAACTCTGTAAAAATGGCAATTTTGGTCACTGTGAGGGTTTAAAAAGTGGTTATTCAACATGAGGCACGATCCAAATGACATTTTGAAACATTTTTGGTAGAGTCCAAAAAATCCATTTTCTGATGAAAAACGATGACCCCGGACCAGTCGAACGTTGAAAAAATGGTCAATATTGATGAAATTTTAACATTTAATCTTTTGACTTTAAATGACGGTTGGATGTGAGTTATTACTTTTTCAACTAAAATAAGTGTGTTTAAAGTCATTTCTGTGCCTGAAATTGGTCAAAATTGAAGATTTTGAGTAAGCAAAACTCTGTAAAAATGGCAATTTTGGTCACTGTGAGGTTTTAAAAAGTGGTTATTCAACATGAGGCCCGATCCAAATGACATTTTGAATCATTTTTGGTAGAGTCCAAAAAATCAATTTTCTGATGAAAAACGATGATCCCGGACCAGTCGAACGTTGAAAAAATAGTCAATATTAATGAAATTTTAACATTTAATCATTTGACTTTAAATGACGGTTGGATGTGAGTTATTACTTTTTCAACTAAAATAAGTGTGTTTAAAGTCATTTCTGTGCCTGAAATTGGTCAAATTTAAAAGTTTTGAGTAAGCAAAACTCTGTAAAAATGGCAATTTTGGTCACTGTGAGGGTTTAAAAAGTGGTTATTCAACATGAGGCACTATCCAAATGACATTTTGAAACATTTTTGGTAGAGTCCAACAAATCCATTTCCTGATGAAAAACGATGACCCCGGACCAGTCGAACGTTGAAAAAATGGTCAATATTGATGAAATTTTAACATTTAATCTTTTGACTTTAAATGACGGTTGGATGTGAGTTATTACTTTTTCAACTAAAATAAGTGTGTTTAAAGTCATTTCTGTGCCTGAAATTGGTCAAATTTAAAAGTTTTGAGTAAGCAAAACTCTGTAAAAATGGCAATTTTGGTCACTGTGAGGGTTTAAAAAGTGGTTATTCAACATGAGGCCCGATCCAAATGACATTTTGAATCATTTTTGGTAGAGTCCAAAAAATCAATTTTCTGATGAAAAACAATGTATCCGGACCAGTCGAACGTTGAAAAAATGGTCAATATTGATGAAATTTTAACATTTAATCTTTTGACTTTAAATGACGGTTGGATGTGAGTTATTACTTTTTCAACTAAAATAGGTGTGTTTAAAGTCATTTCTGTGCCTGAAATTGGTCAAATTTAAAAGTTTTGAGTAAGCAAAACTCTGTAAAAATGGCAATTTTGGTCACTGTGAGGGTTTAAAAAGTGGTTATTCAACATGAGGCCCGATCCAAATGACATTTTGAATCAGTTTTGGTAGAGTCCAAAAAATCAATTTTCTGATGAAAAACGATGACCCCGGACCAGTCGAACTTTGAAAAAATGGTCAATATTGATGAAATTTTAACATTTAATCTTTTGACTTTAAATGACAGTTGGATGTGAGTTTTTACTTTTTCAACTAAAATAAGTGTGTTTAAAGTCATTTCTGTGCCTGAAATTGGTCAAAATTGAAGATTTTGAGTAAGCAAAACTCTGTAAAAATGGCAATTTTGGTCACTGTGAGGGTTTAAAAAGTGGTTATTCAACATGAGGCACGATCCAAATGACATTTTGAAACATTTTTGGTAGAGTCCAAAAAATCCATTTTTTGATGAAAAACGATGACCCCGGACCAGTCGAACGTTGAAAAAATGGTCAATATTGATGAAATTTTAACAATTAATCTTTTGACTTTAAATGACGGTTGGATGTGAGTTATTACTTTTTCAACTAATATAAGTGTGTTTAAAGTCATTTCTGTGCCTGAAATTGGTCAAAATTGAAGATTTTGAGTAAGCAAAACTCTGTAAAAATGGCAATTTTGGTCACTGTGAGGGTTTAAAAAGTGGTTATTCAACATGAGGCCCGATCCAAATGACATTTTGAATCATTTTTGGTAGAGTCCAAAAAATCAATTTTCTGATGAAAAACGATGACCCCGGACCAGTCGAACGTTGAAAAAATAGTCAATATTAATGAAATTTTAACATTTAATCATTTGACTTTAAATGACGGTTGGATGTGAGTTATTACTTTTTCAACTAAAATAAGTGTGTTTAAAGTCATTTCTGTGCCTGAAATTGGTCAAATTTAAAAGTTTTGAGTAAGCAAAACTCTGTAAAAATGGCAATTTTGGTCACTGTGAGGGTTTAAAAAGTGGTTATTCAACATGAGGCCCGATCCAAATGACATTTTGAATCAGTTTTGGTAGAGACCAAAAAATCAATTTTCTGATGAAAAACGATGACCCCGGACCAGTCGAACGTTGAAAAAATGGTCAATATTGATGAAATTTTAACATTTAATCTTTTGACTTTAAATGACGGTTGGATGTGAGTTATTACTTTTTCAACTAAAATAAGTGTGTTTAAAGTCATTTCTGTGCCTGAAATTGGTCAAAATTGAAGATTTTGAGTAAGCAAAACTCTGTAAAAATGGCAATTTTGGTCACTGTGAGGGTTTAAAAAGTGGTTATTCAACATGAGGCACTATCCAAATGACATTTTGAAACATTTTTGGTAGAGTCCAACAAATCCATTTTCTGATGAAAAACGATGACCCCGGACCAGTCGAACGTTGAAAAAATGGTCAATATTGATGAAATTTTAACATTTAATCTTTTGACTTTAAATGACGGTTGGATGTGAGTTATTACTTTTTCAACTAAAATAAGTGTGTTTAAAGTCATTTCTGTGCCTGAAATTGGTCAAAATTGAAGATTTTGAGTAAGCAAAACTCTGTAAAAATGGCAATTTTGGTCACTGTGAGGGTTTAAAAAGTGGTTATTCAACAAGAGGCCCGATCCAAATTACATTTTGAATCATTTTCGGTAGAGTCCAAAAAATCAATTTTCTGATGAAAAACGATGACCCCGGACCAGTCGAACGTTGAAAAAATGGTCAATATTGATGAAATTTTAACATTTAATCTTTTGACTTTAAATGACGGTTGGATGTGAATTATTACTTTTTCAACTAAAATAAGTGTGTTTAAAGTCATTTCTGTGCCTGAAATTGGTCAAATTTGAAGCTTTTGAGTAAGAAAAACTCTGTAAAAATCGCAATTTTGGTCACTGTTAGGGTTTAAAAAGTGGTTATTCAACATGAGGACCGATCCAAATGACATTTTGAATCATTTTTGGTAGAGTCCAAAAAATCAATTTTCTGATGAAAAACAATGACCCCGGACCAGTCGAACGTTGAAAAAATGGTCAATATTGATGAAATTTTAACATTTAATCTTTTGACTTTAAATGACGGTTGGATGTGAGTTATTACTTTTTCAACTAAAATAAGTGTGTTTAAAGTCATTTCTGTGCCTGAAATTGGTCAAATTTAAAAGTTTTGAGTAAGCAAAACTCTGTAAAAATGGCAATTTTGGTCACTGTGAGGGTTTAAAAAGTGGTTATTCAACATGAGGCCCGATCCAAATGACATTTTGAATCAGTTTTGGTAGAGACCAAAAAATCAATTTTCTGATGAAAAACGATGACCCCGGACCAGTCGAACGTTGAAAAAATGGTCAATATTGATGAAATTTTAACATTTAATCTTTTGACTTTAAATGACGGTTGGATGTGAGTTATTACTTTTTCAACTAAAATAAGTGTGTTTAAAGTCATTTCTGTGCCTGAAATTGGTCAAATTTAAAAGTTTTGAGTAAGCAAAACTCTGTAAAAATGGCAATTTTGGTCACTGTGAGGGTTTAAAAAGTGGTTATTCAACATGAGGCCCGATCCAAATGACATTTTGAATCAGTTTTGGTAGAGACCAAAAAATCAATTTTCTGATGAAAAACGATGACCCCGGACCAGTCGAACGTTGAAAAAATGGTCAATATTGATGAAATTTTAACATTTAATCTTTTGACTTTAAATGACAGTTGGATGTGAGTTTTTACTTTTTCAACTAAAATAAGTGTGTTTAAAGTCATTTCTGTGCCTGAAATTGGTCAAAATTGAAGATTTTGAGTAAGCAAAACTCTGTAAAAATGGCAATTTTGGTCACTGTGAGGGTTTAAAAAGTGGTTATTCAACATGAGGCACGATCCAAATGACATTTTGAAACATTTTTGGTAGAGTCCAAAAAATCCATTTTTTGATGAAAAACGATGACCCCGGACCAGTCGAACGTTGAAAAAATGGTCAATATTGATGAAATTTTAACAATTAATCTTTTGACTTTAAATGACGGTTGGATGTGAGTTATTACTTTTTCAACTAATATAAGTGTGTTTAAAGTCATTTCTGTGCCTGAAATTGGTCAAAATTGAAGATTTTGAGTAAGCAAAACTCTGTAAAAATGGCAATTTTGGTCACTGTGAGGGTTTAAAAAGTGGTTATTCAACATGAGGCCCGATCCAAATGACATTTTGAATCATTTTTGGTAGAGTCCAAAAAATCAATTTTCTGATGAAAAACGATGACCCCGGATCAGTCGAACGTTGAAAAAATAGTCAATATTAATGAAATTTTAACATTTAATCATTTGACTTTAAATGACGGTTGGATGTGAGTTATTACTTTTTCAACTAAAATAAGTGTGTTTAAAGTCATTTCTGTGCCTGAAATTGGTCAAATTTAAAAGTTTTGAGTAAGCAAAACTCTGTAAAAATGGCAATTTTGGTCACTGTGAGGGTTTAAAAAGTGGTTATTCAACATGAGGCCCGATCCAAATGACATTTTGAATCAGTTTTGGTAGAGACCAAAAAATCAATTTTCTGATGAAAAACGATGACCCCGGACCAGTCGAACGTTGAAAAAATGGTCAATATTGATGAAATTTTAACATTTAATCTTTTGACTTTAAATGACGGTTGGATGTGAGTTATTACTTTTTCAACTAAAATAAGTGTGTTTAAAGTCATTTCTGTGCCTGAAATTGGTCAAAATTGAAGATTTTGAGTAAGCAAAACTCTGTAAAAATGGCAATTTTGGTCACTGTGAGGGTTTAAAAAGTGGTTATTCAACATGAGGCACTATCCAAATGACATTTTGAAACATTTTTGGTAGAGTCCAACAAATCCATTTTCTGATGAAAAACGATGACCCCGGACCAGTCGAACGTTGAAAAAATGGTCAATATTGATGAAATTTTAACATTTAATCTTTTGACTTTAAATGACGGTTGGATGTGAGTTATTACTTTTTCAACTAAAATAAGTGTGTTTAAAGTCATTTCTGTGCCTGAAATTGGTCAAAATTGAAGATTTTGAGTAAGCAAAACTCTGTAAAAATGGCAATTTTGGTCACTGTGAGGGTTTAAAAAGTGGTTATTCAACAAGAGGCCCGATCCAAATTACATTTTGAATCATTTTTGGTAGAGTCCAAAAAATCAATTTTCTGATGAAAAACGATGACCCCGGACCAGTCGAACGTTGAAAAAATGGTCAATATTGATGAAATTTTAACATTTAATCTTTTGACTTTAAATGACGGTTGGATGTGAATTATTACTTTTTCAACTAAAATAAGTGTGTTTAAAGTCATTTCTGTGCCTGAAATTGGTCAAATTTGAAGCTTTTGAGTAAGAAAAACTCTGTAAAAATCGCAATTTTGGTCACTGTTAGGGTTTAAAAAGTGGTTATTCAACATGAGGACCGATCCAAATGACATTTTGAATCATTTTTGGTAGAGTCCAAAAAATCAATTTTCTGATGAAAAACAATGACCCCGGACCAGTCGAACGTTGAAAAAATGGTCAATATTGATGAAATTTTAACATTTAATCTTTTGACTTTAAATGACGGTTGGATGTGAGTTATTACTTTTTCAACTAAAATAAGTGTGTTTAAAGTCATTTCTGTGCCTGAAATTGGTCAAATTTAAAAGTTTTGAGTAAGCAAAACTCTGTAAAAATGGCAATTTTGGTCACTGTGAGGGTTTAAAAAGTGGTTATTCAACATGAGGCCCGATCCAAATGACATTTTGAATCAGTTTTGGTAGAGTCCAAAAAATCAATTTTCTGATGAAAAACGATGACCCCGGACCAGTCGAACATTGAAAAAATGGTCAATATTAATGAAATTTTAACATTTAATCATTTGACTTTAAATGACAGTTGGATGTGAGTTATTACTTTTTCAACTAAAATAAGTGTGTTTAAAGTCATTTCTGTGCCTGAAATTGGTCAAATTTAAAAGTTTTGAGTAAGCAAAACTCTGTAAAAATGGCAATTTTGGTCACTGTGAGGGTTTAAAAAGTGGTTATTCAACATGAGGCCCGATCCAAATGATATTTTGAATCAGTTTTGGTAGAGACCAAAAAATCAATTTTCTGATGAAAAACGATGACCCCGGACCAGTCGAACGTTGAAAAAATGGTCAATATTGATGAAATTTTAACATTTAATCTTTTGACTTTAAATGACGGTTGGATGTGAGTTATTACTTTTTCAACTAAAATAAGTGTGTTTAAAGTCATTTCTGTGCCTGAAATTGGTCAAAATTGAAGATTTTGAGTAAGCAAAACTCTGTAAAAATGGCAATTTTGGTCACTGTGAGAGTTTAAAAAGTGGTTATTCAACATGAGGCACTATCCAAATGACATTTTGAAACATTTTTGGTAGAGTCCAACAAATCCTTTTTCTGATGAAAAACGATGACCCCGGACCAGTCGAACGTTGAAAAAATGGTCAATATTGATGAAATTTTAACATTTAATCTTTTGACTTTAAATGACGGTTGGATGTGAGTTATTACTTTTTCAACTAAAATAAGTGTGTTTAAAGTCATTTCTGTGCCTGAAATTGGTCAAAATTGAAGATTTTGAGTAAGCAAAACTCTGTAAAAATGGCAATTTTGGTCACTGTGAGGGTTTAAAAAGTGGTTATTCAACATGAGGCACGATCCAAATGACATTTTGAAACATTTTTGGTAGAGTCCAAAAAATCCATTTTCTGATGAAAAACGATGACCCCGGACCAGTCGAACGTTGAAAAAATGGTCAATATTGATGAAATTTTAACATTTAATCTTTTGACTTTAAATGACGGTTGGATGTGAGTTATTACTTTTTCAACTAAAATAAGTGTGTTTAAAGTCATTTCTGTGCCTGAAATTGGTCAAAATTGAAGATTTTGAGTAAGCAAAACTCTGTAAAAATGGCAATTTTGGTCACTGTGAGGTTTTAAAAAGTGGTTATTCAACATGAGGCCCGATCCAAATGACATTTTGAATCATTTTTGGTAGAGTCCAAAAAATCAATTTTCTGATGAAAAACGATGATCCCGGACCAGTCGAACGTTGAAAAAATAGTCAATATTAATGAAATTTTAACATTTAATCATTTGACTTTAAATGACGGTTGGATGTGAGTTATTACTTTTTCAACTAAAATAAGTGTGTTTAAAGTCATTTCTGTGCCTGAAATTGGTCAAATTTAAAAGTTTTGAGCAAGCAAAACTCTGTAAAAATGGCAATTTTGGTCACTGTGAGGATTTAAAAAGTGGTTATTCAACATGAGGCCCGATCCAAATGACATTTTGAATCAGTTTTGGTAGAGACCAAAAAATCAATTTTCTGATGAAAAACGATGACCCCGGACCAGTCGAACGTTGAAAAAATGGTCAATATTGATGAAATTTTAACATTTAATCTTTTGACTTTAAATGACGGTTGGATGTGAGTTATTACTTTTTCAACTAAAATAAGTGTGTTTAAAGTCATTTCTGTGCCTGAAATTGGTCAAAATTGAAGATTTTGAGTAAGCAAAACTCTGTAAAAATGGCAATTTTGGTCACTGTGAGGGTTTAAAAAGTGGTTATTCAATATGAGGCACTATCCAAATGACATTTTGAAACATTTTTGGTAGAGTCCAACAAATCCATTTCCTGATGAAAAACGATGACCCCGGACCAGTCGAACGTTGAAAAAATGGTCAATATTGATGAAATTTTAACATTTAATCTTTTGACTTTAAATGACGGTTGGATGTGAGTTATTACTTTTTCAACTAAAATAAGTGTGTTTAAAGTCATTTCTGTGCCTGAAATTGGTCAAAATTGAAGATTTTAAGTAAGCAAAACTCTGTAAAAATGGCAATTTTGGTCACTGTGAGGGTTTAAAAAGTGGTTATTCAACATGAGGCCCGATCCAAATGACATTTTGAATCATTTTTGGTAGAGTCCAAAAAATCCATTTTCTGATGAAAAACGATGACCCCGGACCAGTCGAACGTTGAAAAAATGGTCAATATTAATGAAATTTTAACATTTAATCATTTGACTTTAAATGACGGTTGGATGTGAGTTATTACTTTTTCAACTAAAATAAGTGTGTTTAAAGTCATTTCTGTGCCTGAAATTGGTCAAATTTAAAAGTTTTGAGTAAGCAAAACTCTGTAAAAATGGCAATTTTGGTCACTGTGAGGGTTTAAAAAGTGGTTATTCAACATGAGGCCCGATCCAAATGACATTTTGAATCAGTTTTGGTAGAGACCAAAAAATCAATTTTCTGATGAAAAACGATGACCCCGGACCAGTCGAACGTTGAAAAAATGGTCAATATTGATGAAATTTTAACATTTAATCTTTTGACTTTAAATGACGGTTGGATGTGAGTTATTACTTTTTCAACTAAAATAAGTGTGTTTAAAGTCATTTCTGTGCCTGAAATTGGTCAAAATTGAAGATTTTGAGTAAGCAAAACTCTGTAAAAATGGCAATTTTGGTCACTGTGAGGGTTTAAAAAGTGGTTATTCAACATGAGGCACTATCCAAATGACATTTTGAACCATTTTTGGTAGAGTCCAACAAATCCATTTTCTGATGAAAAACGATGACCCCGGACCAGTCGAACGTTGAAAAAATGGTCAATATTGATGAAATTTTAACATTTAATCTTTTGACTTTAAATGACGGTTGGATGTGAGTTATTACTTTTTCAACTAAAATAAGTGTGTTTAAAGTCATTTCTGTGCCTGAAATTGGTCAAAATTGAAGATTTTGAGTAAGCAAAACTCTGTAAAAATGGCAATTTTGGTCACTGTGAGGGTTTAAAAAGTGGTTATTCAACATGAGGCCCGATCCAAATGACATTTTGAATCATTTTTGGTAGAGTCCAAAAAATCCATTTTCTGATGAAAAACGATGACCCCGGACCAATCGAACTTTGAAAAAATGGTCAATATTGATGAAATTTTAACATTTAATCTTTTGACTTTAAATGACGGTTGGATGTGAGTTTTTACTTTTTCAACTAAAATAAGTGTGTTTAAAGTCATTTCTGTGCCTGAAATTGGTCAAAATTGAAGATTTTGAGTAAGCAAAACTCTGTAAAAATGGCAATTTCGGCCACTGTGAGGGTTTAAAAAGTGGTTATTCAACATGAGGCACGATCCAAATGACATTTTGAAACATTTTTGGTAGAGTCCAAAAAATCCATTTTCTGATGAAAAACGATGACCCCGGACCAGTCGAACGTTGAAAAAATGGTCAATATTGATGAAATTTTAACATTTAATCTTTTGACTTTAAATGACGGTTGGATGTGAGTTATTACTTTTTCAACTAAAATAAGTGTGTTTAAAGTCATTTCTGTGCCTGAAATTGGTCAAAATTGAAGATTTTGAGTAAGCAAAACTCTGTAAAAATGGCAATTTTGGTCACTGTGAGGTTTTAAAAAGTGGTTATTCAACATGAGGCCCGATCCAAATGACATTTTGAATCATTTTTGGTAGAGTCCAAAAAATCAATTTTCTGATGAAAAACGATGACCCCGGACCAGTCGAACGTTGAAAAAATGGTCAATATTAATGAAATTTTAACATTTAATCATTTGACTTTAAATGACGGTTGGATGTGAGTTATTACTTTTTCAACTAAAATAAGTGTGTTTAAAGTCATTTCTGTGCCTGAAATTGGTCAAATTTAAAAGTTTTGAGTAAGCAAAACTCTGTAAAAATGGCAATTTTGGTCACTGTGAGGGTTTAAAAAGTGGTTATTCAACATGAGGCCCGATCCAAATGACATTTTGAATCAGTTTTGGTAGAGACCAAAAAATCAATTTTCTGATGAAAAACGATGACCCCGGACCAGTCGAACGTTGAAAAAATGGTCAATATTGATGAAATTTTAACATTTAATCTTCTGACTTTAAATGACGGTTGGATGTGAGTTATTACTTTTTCAACTAAAATAAGTGTGTTTAAAGTCATTTCTGTGCCTGAAATTGGTCAAAATTGAAGATTTTGAGTAAGCAAAACTCTGTAAAAATGGCAATTTTGGTCACTGTGAGGGTTTAAAAAGTGGTTATTCAACATGAGGCACTATCCAAATGACATTTTGAAACATTTTTGGTAGAGTCCAACAAATCCATTTTCTGATGAAAAACGATGACCCCGGACCAGTCGAACGTTGAAAAAATGGTCAATATTGATGAAATTTTAACATTTAATCTTTTGACTTTAAATGACGGTTGGATGTGAGTTATTACTTTTTCAACTAAAATAAGTGTGTTTAAAGTCATTTCTGTGCCTGAAATTGGTCAAATTTAAAAGTTTTGAGTAAGCAGAACTCTGTAAAAATGGCAATTTTGGTCACTGTGAGGGTTTAAAAAGTGGTTATTCAACATGAGGCACGATCCAAATGACATTTTGAAACATTTATGGTAGAGTCCGAAAAATACATTTTCTGATGAAAAACGATGACCCCGGACCAGTCGAACGTTGAAAAAATGGTCAATATTGATGAAATTTTAACATTTAATCTTTTGACTTTAAATGACGGTTGGATGTGAGTTATTACTTTTTCAACTAAAATAAGTGTGTTTAAAGTCCTTTCTGTGCCTGAAATTGGTCAAAACTGAAGATTTTCAGTAAGCAAAACTCTGTAAAAATGGCAATTTTGGTCACTGTGAGGGTTTAAAAAGTGGTTATTCAACATGAGGCACGATCCAAATGACATTTTGAAACATTTTTGGTAGAGTCCAAAAAATCCATTTTCTGATGAAAAACGATGACCCCGGACCAGTCGAACGTTGAAAAAATGGTCAATATTGATGAAATTTTAACATTTAATCTTTTGACTTTAAATGACGGTTGGATGTGAGTTATTACTTTTTCAACTAAAATAAGTGTGTTTAAAGTCATTTCTGTGCCTGAAATTGGTCAAAATTGAAGATTTTGAGTAAGCAAAACTCTGTAAAAATGGCAATTTTGGTCACTGTGAGGTTTTAAAAAGTGGTTATTCAACATGAGGCCCGATCCAAATGACATTTTGAATCATTTTTGGTAGAGTCCAAAAAATCAATTTTCTGATGAAAAACGATGATCCCGGACCAGTCGAACGTTGAAAAAATAGTCAATATTAATGAAATTTTAACATTTAATCATTTGACTTTAAATGACGGTTGGATGTGAGTTATTACTTTTTCAACTAAAATAAGTGTGTTTAAAGTCATTTCTGTGCCTGAAATTGGTCAAATTTAAAAGTTTTGAGCAAGCAAAACTCTGTAAAAATGGCAATTTTGGTCACTGTGAGGATTTAAAAAGTGGTTATTCAACATGAGGCCCGATCCAAATGACATTTTGAATCAGTTTTGGTAGAGACCAAAAAATCAATTTTCTGATGAAAAACGATGACCCCGGACCAGTCGAACGTTGAAAAAATGGTCAATATTGATGAAATTTTAACATTTAATCTTTTGACTTTAAATGACGGTTGGATGTGAGTTATTACTTTTTCAACTAAAATAAGTGTGTTTAAAGTCATTTCTGTGCCTGAAATTGGTCAAAATTGAAGATTTTGAGTAAGCAAAACTCTGTAAAAATGGCAATTTTGGTCACTGTGAGGGTTTAAAAAGTGGTTATTCAATATGAGGCACTATCCAAATGACATTTTGAAACATTTTTGGTAGAGTCCAACAAATCCATTTCCTGATGAAAAACGATGACCCCGGACCAGTCGAACGTTGAAAAAATGGTCAATATTGATGAAATTTTAACATTTAATCTTTTGACTTTAAATGACGGTTGGATGTGAGTTATTACTTTTTCAACTAAAATAAGTGTGTTTAAAGTCATTTCTGTGCCTGAAATTGGTCAAAATTGAAGATTTTAAGTAAGCAAAACTCTGTAAAAATGGCAATTTTGGTCACTGTGAGGGTTTAAAAAGTGGTTATTCAACATGAGGCCCGATCCAAATGACATTTTGAATCATTTTTGGTAGAGTCCAAAAAATCCATTTTCTGATGAAAAACGATGACCCCGGACCAGTCGAACGTTGAAAAAATGGTCAATATTAATGAAATTTTAACATTTAATCATTTGACTTTAAATGACGGTTGGATGTGAGTTATTACTTTTTCAACTAAAATAAGTGTGTTTAAAGTCATTTCTGTGCCTGAAATTGGTCAAATTTAAAAGTTTTGAGTAAGCAAAACTCTGTAAAAATGGCAATTTTGGTCACTGTGAGGGTTTAAAAAGTGGTTATTCAACATGAGGCCCGATCCAAATGACATTTTGAATCAGTTTTGGTAGAGACCAAAAAATCAATTTTCTGATGAAAAACGATGACCCCGGACCAGTCGAACGTTGAAAAAATGGTCAATATTGATGAAATTTTAACATTTAATCTTTTGACTTTAAATGACGGTTGGATGTGAGTTATTACTTTTTCAACTAAAATAAGTGTGTTTAAAGTCATTTCTGTGCCTGAAATTGGTCAAAATTGAAGATTTTGAGTAAGCAAAACTCTGTAAAAATGGCAATTTTGGTCACTGTGAGGGTTTAAAAAGTGGTTATTCAACATGAGGCACGATCCAAATGACATTTTGAAACATTTATGGTAGAGTCCAAAAAATCCATTTTCTGATGAAAAACGATGACCCCGGACCAGTCGAACGTTGAAAAAATGGTCAATATTGATGAAATTTTAACATTTAATCTTTTGACTTTAAATGACGGTTGGATGTGAGTTATTACTTTTTCAACTAAAATAAGTGTGTTTAAAGTCCTTTCTGTGCCTGAAATTGGTCAAAACTGAAGATTTTCAGTAAGCAAAACTCTGTAAAAATGGCAATTTTGGTCACTGTGAGGGTTTAAAAAGTGGTTATTGAACATGAGGCACGATCCAAATGACATTTTGAAACATTTTTGGTAGAGTCCAAAAAATCCATTTTCTGATGAAAAACGATGACCCCGGACCAGTCGAACGTTGAAAAAATGGTCAATATTGATGAAATTTTAACATTTAATCTTTTGACTTTAAATGACGGTTGGATGTGAGTTATTACTTTTTCAACTAAAATAAGTGTGTTTAAAGTCATTTCTGTGCCTGAAATTGGTCAAAATTGAAGATTTTGAGTAAGCAAAACTCTGTAAAAATGGCAATTTTGGTCACTGTGAGGTTTTAAAAAGTGGTTATTCAACATGAGGCCCGATCCAAATGACATTTTGAATCATTTTTGGTAGAGTCCAAAAAATCAATTTTCTGATGAAAAACGATGATCCCGGACCAGTCGAACGTTGAAAAAATAGTCAATATTAATGAAATTTTAACATTTAATCATTTGACTTTAAATGACGGTTGGATGTGAGTTATTACTTTTTCAACTAAAATAAGTGTGTTTAAAGTCATTTCTGTGCCTGAAATTGGTCAAATTTAAAAGTTTTGAGCAAGCAAAACTCTGTAAAAATGGCAATTTTGGTCACTGTGAGGATTTAAAAAGTGGTTATTCAACATGAGGCCCGATCCAAATGACATTTTGAATCAGTTTTGGTAGAGACCAAAAAATCAATTTTCTGATGAAAAACGATGACCCCGGACCAGTCGAACGTTGAAAAAATGGTCAATATTGATGAAATTTTAACATTTAATCTTTTGACTTTAAATGACGGTTGGATGTGAGTTATTACTTTTTCAACTAAAATAAGTGTGTTTAAAGTCATTTCTGTGCCTGAAATTGGTCAAAATTGAAGATTTTGAGTAAGCAAAACTCTGTAAAAATGGCAATTTTGGTCACTGTGAGGGTTTAAAAAGTGGTTATTCAATATGAGGCACTATCCAAATGACATTTTGAAACATTTTTGGTAGAGTCCAACAAATCCATTTCCTGATGAAAAACGATGACCCCGGACCAGTCGAACGTTGAAAAAATGGTCAATATTGATGAAATTTTAACATTTAATCTTTTGACTTTAAATGACGGTTGGATGTGAGTTATTACTTTTTCAACTAAAATAAGTGTGTTTAAAGTCATTTCTGTGCCTGAAATTGGTCAAAATTGAAGATTTTAAGTAAGCAAAACTCTGTAAAAATGGCAATTTTGGTCACTGTGAGGGTTTAAAAAGTGGTTATTCAACATGAGGCCCGATCCAAATGACATTTTGAATCATTTTTGGTAGAGTCCAAAAAATCCATTTTCTGATGAAAAACGATGACCCCGGACCAGTCGAACGTTGAAAAAATGGTCAATATTAATGAAATTTTAACATTTAATCATTTGACTTTAAATGACGGTTGGATGTGAGTTATTACTTTTTCAACTAAAATAAGTGTGTTTAAAGTCATTTCTGTGCCTGAAATTGGTCAAATTTAAAAGTTTTGAGTAAGCAAAACTCTGTAAAAATGGCAATTTTGGTCACTGTGAGGGTTTAAAAAGTGGTTATTCAACATGAGGCCCGATCCAAATGACATTTTGAATCAGTTTTGGTAGAGACCAAAAAATCAATTTTCTGATGAAAAACGATGACCCCGGACCAGTCGAACGTTGAAAAAATGGTCAATATTGATGAAATTTTAACATTTAATCTTTTGACTTTAAATGACGGTTGGATGTGAGTTATTACTTTTTCAACTAAAATAAGTGTGTTTAAAGTCATTTCTGTGCCTGAAATTGGTCAAAATTGAAGATTTTGAGTAAGCAAAACTCTGTAAAAATGGCAATTTTGGTCACTGTGAGGGTTTAAAAAGTGGTTATTCAACATGAGGCACTATCCAAATGACATTTTGAACCATTTTTGGTAGAGTCCAACAAATCCATTTTCTGATGAAAAACGATGACCCCGGACCAGTCGAACGTTGAAAAAATGGTCAATATTGATGAAATTTTAACATTTAATCTTTTGACTTTAAATGACGGTTGGATGTGAGTTATTACTTTTTCAACTAAAATAAGTGTGTTTAAAGTCATTTCTGTGCCTGAAATTGGTCAAAATTGAAGATTTTGAGTAAGCAAAACTCTGTAAAAATGGCAATTTTGGTCACAGTGAGGGTTTAAAAAGTGGTTATTCAACATGAGGCCCGATCCAAATGACATTTTGAATCATTTTTGGTAGAGTCCAAAAAATCCATTTTCTGATGAAAAACGATGACCCCGGACCAATCGAACTTTGAAAAAATGGTCAATATTGATGAAATTTTAACATTTAATCTTTTGACTTTAAATGACGGTTGGATGTGAGTTTTTACTTTTTCAACTAAAATAAGTGTGTTTAAAGTCATTTCTGTGCCTGAAATTGGTCAAAATTGAAGATTTTGAGTAAGCAAAACTCTGTAAAAATGGCAATTTCGGTCACTGTGAGGGTTTAAAAAGTGGTTATTCAACATGAGGCACGATCCAAATGACATTTTGAAACATTTTTGGTAGAGTCCAAAAAATCCATTTTCTGATGAAAAACGATGACCCCGGACCAGTCGAACGTTGAAAAAATGGTCAATATTGATGAAATTTTAACATTTAATCTTTTGACTTTAAATGACGGTTGGATGTGAGTTATTACTTTTTCAACTAAAATAAGTGTGTTTAAAGTCATTTCTGTGCCTGAAATTGGTCAAATTTAACAGTTGTGAGTAAGCAGAACTCTGTAAAAATGGCAATTTTGGTCACTGTGAGGGTTTAAAAAGTGGTTATTCAACATGAGGCCCGATCCAAATGACATTTTCAATCAGTTTTGGTAGAGACCAAAAAATCAATTTTCTGATGAAAAACGATGACCCCGGACCAGTCGAACGTTGAAAAAATGGTCAATATTGATGAAATTTTAACATTTAATCTTTTGACTTTAAATGACGGTTGGATGTGAGTTATTACTTTTTCAACTAAAATAAGTGTGTTTAAAGTCATTTCTGTGCCTGAAATTGGTCAAAACTGAAGATTTTCAGTAAGCAAAACTCTGTAAAAATGGCAATTTTTGTCACTGTGAGGGTTTAAAAAGTGGTTATTCAACATGAGGCCCGATCCAAATGACATTTTGAACCATTTTTGGTAGAGTCCAACAAATCCATTTTCTGATGAAAAACGATGACCCCGGACCAGTCGAACGTTGAAAAAATGGTCAATATTGATGAAATTTTAACATTTAATCTTTTGACTTTAAATGACGGTTGGATGTGAGTTATTACTTTTTCAACTAAAATAAGTGTGTTTAAAGTCATTTCTGTGCCTGAAATTGGTCAAAATTGAAGATTTTGAGTAAGCAAAACTCTGTAAAAATGGCAATTTTGGTCACTGTGAGGGTTTAAAAAGTGGTTATTCAACATGAGGCCCGATCCAAATGACATTTTGAATCATTTTTGGTAGAGTCCAAAAAATCCATTTTCTGATGAAAAACGATGACCCCGGACCAATCGAACTTTGAAAAAATGGTCAATATTGATGAAATTTTAACATTTAATCTTTTGACTTTAAATGACGGTTGGATGTGAGTTTTTACTTTTTCAACTAAAATAAGTGTGTTTAAAGTCATTTCTGTGCCTGAAATTGGTCAAAATTGAAGATTTTGAGTAAGCAAAACTCTGTAAAAATGGCAATTTCGGTCACTGTGAGGGTTTAAAAAGTGGTTATTCAACATGAGGCACGATCCAAATGACATTTTGAAACATTTTTGGTAGAGTCCAAAAAATCCATTTTCTGATGAAAAACGATGACCCCGGACCAGTCGAACGTTGAAAAAATGGTCAATATTGATGAAATTTTAACATTTAATCTTTTGACTTTAAATGACGGTTGGATGTGAGTTATTACTTTTTCAACTAAAATAAGTGTGTTTAAAGTCATTTCTGTGCCTGAAATTGGTCAAAATTGAAGATTTTGAGTAAGCAAAACTCTGTAAAAATGGCAATTTTGGTCACTGTGAGGGTTTAAAAAGTGGTTATTCAACATGAGGCACGATCCAAATGACATTTTGAAACATTTTTGGTAGAGTCCAAAAAATCCATTTTCTGATGAAAAACGATGACCCCGGACCAGTCGAACGTTGAAAAAATGGTCAATATTGATGAAATTTTAACATTTAATCTTTTGACTTTAAATGACGGTTGGATGTGAGTTATTACTTTTTCAACTAAAATAAGTGTGTTTAAAGTCATTTCTGTGCCTGAAATTGGTCAAAATTGAAGATTTTGAGTAAGCAAAACTCTGTAAAAATGGCAATTTTGGTCACTGTGAGGTTTTAAAAAGTGGTTATTCAACATGAGGCCCGATCCAAATGACATTTTGAATCATTTTTGGTAGAGTCCAAAAAATCAATTTTCTGATGAAAAACGATGACCCCGGACCAGTCGAACGTTGAAAAAATGGTCAATATTAATGAAATTTTAACATTTAATCATTTGACTTTAAATGACGGTTGGATGTGAGTTATTACTTTTTCAACTAAAATAAGTGTGTTTAAAGTCATTTCTGTGCCTGAAATTGGTCAAATTTAAAAGTTTTGAGTAAGCAAAACTCTGTAAAAATGGCAATTTTGGTCACTGTGAGGGTTTAAAAAGTGGTTATTCAACATGAGGCCCGATCCAAATGACATTTTGAATCAGTTTTGGTAGAGACCAAAAAATCAATTTTCTGATGAAAAACGATGACCCCGGACCAGTCGAACGTTGAAAAAATGGTCAATATTGATGAAATTTTAACATTTAATCTTTTGACTTTAAATGACGGTTGGATGTGAGTTATTACTTTTTCAACTAAAATAAGTGTGTTTAAAGTCATTTCTGTGCCTGAAATTGGTCAAAATTGAAGATTTTGAGTAAGCAAAACTCTGTAAAAATGGCAATTTTGGTCACTGTGAGGGTTTAAAAAGTGGTTATTCAACATGAGGCACTATCCAAATGACATTTTGAAACATTTTTGGTAGAGTCCAACAAATCCATTTTCTGATGAAAAACGATGACCCCGGACCAGTCGAACGTTGAAAAAATGGTCAATATTGATGAAATGTTAACATTTAATCTTTAGACTTTAAATGACGGTTGGATGTGAGTTATTACTTTTTCAACTAAAATAAGTGTGTTTAAAGTCATTTCTGTGCCTGAAATTGGTCACATTTAAAAGTTTTGAGTAAGCAGAACTCTGTAAAAATGGCAATTTTGGTCACTGTGAGGGTTTAAAAAGTGGTTATTCAACATGAGGCCCGATCCAAATGACATTTTGAATCAGTTTTGGTAGAGACCAAAAAATCAATTTTCTGATGAACAACGATGACCCCGGACCAGTCGAACGTTGAAAAAATGGTCAATATTGATGAAATTTTAACATTTAATCTTTTGACTTTAAATGACGGTTGGATGTGAGTTATTACTTTTTCAACTAAAATAAGTGTGTTTAAAGTCATTTCTGTGTCTGAAATTGGTCAAAATTGAAGATTTTGAGTAAGCAAAACTCTGTAAAAATGGCAATTTTGGTCACTGTGAGGGTTTAAAAAGTGGTTATTCAACATGAGGCACGATCCAAATGACATTTTGAAACATTTATGGTAGAGTCCAAAAAATCCATTTTCTGATGAAAAACGATGACCCCGGACCAGTCGAACGTTGAAAAAATGGTCAATATTGATGAAATTTTAACATTTAATCTTTTGACTTTAAATGACGGTTGGATGTGAGTTATTACTTTTTCAACTAAAATAAGTGTGTTTAAAGTCATTTCTGTGCCTGAAATTGGTCAAAATTGAAGATTTTGAGTAAGCAAAACTCTGTAAAAATGGCAATTTTGGTCACTGTGAGGGTTTAAAAAGTGGTTATTCAACAAGAGGCCCGATCCAAATTACATTTTGAATCATTTTTGGTAGAGTCCAAAAAATCAATTTTCTGATGAAAAACGATGACCCCGGACCAGTCGAACGTTGAAAAAATGGTCAATATTGATGAAATTTTAACATTTAATCTTTTGACTTTAAATGACGGTTGGATGTGAATTATTACTTTTTCAACTAAAATAAGTGTGTTTAAAGTCATTTCTGTGCCTGAAATTGGTCAAATTTGAAGCTTTTGAGTAAGAAAAACTCTGTAAAAATCGCAATTTTGGTCACTGTTAGGGTTTAAAAAGTGGTTATTCAACATGAGGACCGATCCAAATGACATTTTGAATCATTTTTGGTAGAGTCCAAAAAATCAATTTTCTGATGAAAAACAATGACCCCGGACCAGTCGAACGTTGAAAAAATGGTCAATATTGATGAAATTTTAACATTTAATCTTTTGACTTTAAATGACGGTTGGATGTGAGTTATTACTTTTTCAACTAAAATAAGTGTGTTTAAAGTCATTTCTGTGCCTGAAATTGGTCAAATTTAAAAGTTTTGAGTAAGCAAAACTCTGTAAAAATGGCAATTTTGGTCACTGTGAGGGTTTAAAAAGTGGTTATTCAACATGAGGCCCGATCCAAATGACATTTTGAATCAGTTTTGGTAGAGTCCAAAAAATCAATTTTCTGATGAAAAACGATGACCCCGGACCAGTCGAACATTGAAAAAATGGTCAATATTAATGAAATTTTAACATTTAATCATTTGACTTTAAATGACAGTTGGATGTGAGTTATTACTTTTTCAACTAAAATAAGTGTGTTTAAAGTCATTTCTGTGCCTGAAATTGGTCAAATTTAAAAGTTTTGAGTAAGCAAAACTCTGTAAAAATGGCAATTTTGGTCACTGTGAGGGTTTAAAAAGTGGTTATTCAACATGAGGCCCGATCCAAATGATATTTTGAATCAGTTTTGGTAGAGACCAAAAAATCAATTTTCTGATGAAAAACGATGACCCCGGACCAGTCGAACGTTGAAAAAATGGTCAATATTGATGAAATTTTAACATTTAATCTTTTGACTTTAAATGACGGTTGGATGTGAGTTATTACTTTTTCAACTAAAATAAGTGTGTTTAAAGTCATTTCTGTGCCTGAAATTGGTCAAAATTGAAGATTTTGAGTAAGCAAAACTCTGTAAAAATGGCAATTTTGGTCACTGTGAGAGTTTAAAAAGTGGTTATTCAACATGAGGCACTATCCAAATGACATTTTGAAACATTTTTGGTAGAGTCCAACAAATCCTTTTTCTGATGAAAAACGATGACCCCGGACCAGTCGAACGTTGAAAAAATGGTCAATATTGATGAAATTTTAACATTTAATCTTTTGACTTTAAATGACGGTTGGATGTGAGTTATTACTTTTTCAACTAAAATAAGTGTGTTTAAAGTCATTTCTGTGCCTGAAATTGGTCAAAATTGAAGATTTTGAGTAAGCAAAACTCTGTAAAAATGGCAATTTTGGTCACTGTGAGGGTTTAAAAAGTGGTTATTCAACATGAGGCACGATCCAAATGACATTTTGAAACATTTTTGGTAGAGTCCAAAAAATCCATTTTCTGATGAAAAACGATGACCCCGGACCAGTCGAACGTTGAAAAAATGGTCAATATTGATGAAATTTTAACATTTAATCTTTTGACTTTAAATGACGGTTGGATGTGAGTTATTACTTTTTCAACTAAAATAAGTGTGTTTAAAGTCATTTCTGTGCCTGAAATTGGTCAAAATTGAAGATTTTGAGTAAGCAAAACTCTGTAAAAATGGCAATTTTGGTCACTGTGAGGTTTTAAAAAGTGGTTATTCAACATGAGGCCCGATCCAAATGACATTTTGAATCATTTTTGGTAGAGTCCAAAAAATCAATTTTCTGATGAAAAACGATGATCCCGGACCAGTCGAACGTTGAAAAAATAGTCAATATTAATGAAATTTTAACATTTAATCATTTGACTTTAAATGACGGTTGGATGTGAGTTATTACTTTTTCAACTAAAATAAGTGTGTTTAAAGTCATTTCTGTGCCTGAAATTGGTCAAATTTAAAAGTTTTGAGCAAGCAAAACTCTGTAAAAATGGCAATTTTGGTCACTGTGAGGATTTAAAAAGTGGTTATTCAACATGAGGCCCGATCCAAATGACATTTTGAATCAGTTTTGGTAGAGACCAAAAAATCAATTTTCTGATGAAAAACGATGACCCCGGACCAGTCGAACGTTGAAAAAATGGTCAATATTGATGAAATTTTAACATTTAATCTTTTGACTTTAAATGACGGTTGGATGTGAGTTATTACTTTTTCAACTAAAATAAGTGTGTTTAAAGTCATTTCTGTGCCTGAAATTGGTCAAAATTGAAGATTTTGAGTAAGCAAAACTCTGTAAAAATGGCAATTTTGGTCACTGTGAGGGTTTAAAAAGTGGTTATTCAATATGAGGCACTATCCAAATGACATTTTGAAACATTTTTGGTAGAGTCCAACAAATCCATTTCCTGATGAAAAACGATGACCCCGGACCAGTCGAACGTTGAAAAAATGGTCAATATTGATGAAATTTTAACATTTAATCTTTTGACTTTAAATGACGGTTGGATGTGAGTTATTACTTTTTCAACTAAAATAAGTGTGTTTAAAGTCATTTCTGTGCCTGAAATTGGTCAAAATTGAAGATTTTAAGTAAGCAAAACTCTGTAAAAATGGCAATTTTGGTCACTGTGAGGGTTTAAAAAGTGGTTATTCAACATGAGGCCCGATCCAAATGACATTTTGAATCATTTTTGGTAGAGTCCAAAAAATCCATTTTCTGATGAAAAACGATGACCCCGGACCAGTCGAACGTTGAAAAAATGGTCAATATTAATGAAATTTTAACATTTAATCATTTGACTTTAAATGACGGTTGGATGTGAGTTATTACTTTTTCAACTAAAATAAGTGTGTTTAAAGTCATTTCTGTGCCTGAAATTGGTCAAATTTAAAAGTTTTGAGTAAGCAAAACTCTGTAAAAATGGCAATTTTGGTCACTGTGAGGGTTTAAAAAGTGGTTATTCAACATGAGGCCCGATCCAAATGACATTTTGAATCAGTTTTGGTAGAGACCAAAAAATCAATTTTCTGATGAAAAACGATGACCCCGGACCAGTCGAACGTTGAAAAAATGGTCAATATTGATGAAATTTTAACATTTAATCTTTTGACTTTAAATGACGGTTGGATGTGAGTTATTACTTTTTCAACTAAAATAAGTGTGTTTAAAGTCATTTCTGTGCCTGAAATTGGTCAAAATTGAAGATTTTGAGTAAGCAAAACTCTGTAAAAATGGCAATTTTGGTCACTGTGAGGGTTTAAAAAGTGGTTATTCAACATGAGGCACTATCCAAATGACATTTTGAACCATTTTTGGTAGAGTCCAACAAATCCATTTTCTGATGAAAAACGATGACCCCGGACCAGTCGAACGTTGAAAAAATGGTCAATATTGATGAAATTTTAACATTTAATCTTTTGACTTTAAATGACGGTTGGATGTGAGTTATTACTTTTTCAACTAAAATAAGTGTGTTTAAAGTCATTTCTGTGCCTGAAATTGGTCAAAATTGAAGATTTTGAGTAAGCAAAACTCTGTAAAAATGGCAATTTTGGTCACTGTGAGGGTTTAAAAAGTGGTTATTCAACATGAGGCCCGATCCAAATGACATTTTGAATCATTTTTGGTAGAGTCCAAAAAATCCATTTTCTGATGAAAAACGATGACCCCGGACCAATCGAACTTTGAAAAAATGGTCAATATTGATGAAATTTTAACATTTAATCTTTTGACTTTAAATGACGGTTGGATGTGAGTTTTTACTTTTTCAACTAAAATAAGTGTGTTTAAAGTCATTTCTGTGCCTGAAATTGGTCAAAATTGAAGATTTTGAGTAAGCAAAACTCTGTAAAAATGGCAATTTCGGTCACTGTGAGGGTTTAAAAAGTGGTTATTCAACATGAGGCACGATCCAAATGACATTTTGAAACATTTTTGGTAGAGTCCAAAAAATCCATTTTCTGATGAAAAACGATGACCCCGGACCAGTCGAACGTTGAAAAAATGGTCAATATTGATGAAATTTTAACATTTAATCTTTTGACTTTAAATGACGGTTGGATGTGAGTTATTACTTTTTCAACTAAAATAAGTGTGTTTAAAGTCATTTCTGTGCCTGAAATTGGTCAAAATTGAAGATTTTGAGTAAGCAAAACTCTGTAAAAATGGCAATTTTGGTCACTGTGAGGTTTTAAAAAGTGGTTATTCAACATGAGGCCCGATCCAAATGACATTTTGAATCATTTTTGGTAGAGTCCAAAAAATCAATTTTCTGATGAAAAACGATGACCCCGGACCAGTCGAACGTTGAAAAAATGGTCAATATTAATGAAATTTTAACATTTAATCATTTGACTTTAAATGACGGTTGGATGTGAGTTATTACTTTTTCAACTAAAATAAGTGTGTTTAAAGTCATTTCTGTGCCTGAAATTGGTCAAATTTAAAAGTTTTGAGTAAGCAAAACTCTGTAAAAATGGCAATTTTGGTCACTGTGAGGGTTTAAAAAGTGGTTATTCAACATGAGGCCCGATCCAAATGACATTTTGAATCAGTTTTGGTAGAGACCAAAAAATCAATTTTCTGATGAAAAACGATGACCCCGGACCAGTCGAACGTTGAAAAAATGGTCAATATTGATGAAATTTTAACATTTAATCTTCTGACTTTAAATGACGGTTGGATGTGAGTTATTACTTTTTCAACTAAAATAAGTGTGTTTAAAGTCATTTCTGTGCCTGAAATTGGTCAAAATTGAAGATTTTGAGTAAGCAAAACTCTGTAAAAATGGCAATTTTGGTCACTGTGAGGGTTTAAAAAGTGGTTATTCAACATGAGGCACTATCCAAATGACATTTTGAAACATTTTTGGTAGAGTCCAACAAATCCATTTTCTGATGAAAAACGATGACCCCGGACCAGTCGAACGTTGAAAAAATGGTCAATATTGATGAAATTTTAACATTTAATCTTTTGACTTTAAATGACGGTTGGATGTGAGTTATTACTTTTTCAACTAAAATAAGTGTGTTTAAAGTCATTTCTGTGCCTGAAATTGGTCAAATTTAAAAGTTTTGAGTAAGCAGAACTCTGTAAAAATGGCAATTTTGGTCACTGTGAGGGTTTAAAAAGTGGTTATTCAACATGAGGCACGATCCAAATGACATTTTGAAACATTTATGGTAGAGTCCGAAAAATACATTTTCTGATGAAAAACGATGACCCCGGACCAGTCGAACGTTGAAAAAATGGTCAATATTGATGAAATTTTAACATTTAATCTTTTGACTTTAAATGACGGTTGGATGTGAGTTATTACTTTTTCAACTAAAATAAGTGTGTTTAAAGTCCTTTCTGTGCCTGAAATTGGTCAAAACTGAAGATTTTCAGTAAGCAAAACTCTGTAAAAATGGCAATTTTGGTCACTGTGAGGGTTTAAAAAGTGGTTATTCAACATGAGGCACGATCCAAATGACATTTTGAAACATTTTTGGTAGAGTCCAAAAAATCCATTTTCTGATGAAAAACGATGACCCCGGACCAGTCGAACGTTGAAAAAATGGTCAATATTGATGAAATTTTAACATTTAATCTTTTGACTTTAAATGACGGTTGGATGTGAGTTATTACTTTTTCAACTAAAATAAGTGTGTTTAAAGTCATTTCTGTGCCTGAAATTGGTCAAAATTGAAGATTTTGAGTAAGCAAAACTCTGTAAAAATGGCAATTTTGGTCACTGTGAGGTTTTAAAAAGTGGTTATTCAACATGAGGCCCGATCCAAATGACATTTTGAATCATTTTTGGTAGAGTCCAAAAAATCAATTTTCTGATGAAAAACGATGATCCCGGACCAGTCGAACGTTGAAAAAATAGTCAATATTAATGAAATTTTAACATTTAATCATTTGACTTTAAATGACGGTTGGATGTGAGTTATTACTTTTTCAACTAAAATAAGTGTGTTTAAAGTCATTTCTGTGCCTGAAATTGGTCAAATTTAAAAGTTTTGAGCAAGCAAAACTCTGTAAAAATGGCAATTTTGGTCACTGTGAGGATTTAAAAAGTGGTTATTCAACATGAGGCCCGATCCAAATGACATTTTGAATCAGTTTTGGTAGAGACCAAAAAATCAATTTTCTGATGAAAAACGATGACCCCGGACCAGTCGAACGTTGAAAAAATGGTCAATATTGATGAAATTTTAACATTTAATCTTTTGACTTTAAATGACGGTTGGATGTGAGTTATTACTTTTTCAACTAAAATAAGTGTGTTTAAAGTCATTTCTGTGCCTGAAATTGGTCAAAATTGAAGATTTTGAGTAAGCAAAACTCTGTAAAAATGGCAATTTTGGTCACTGTGAGGGTTTAAAAAGTGGTTATTCAATATGAGGCACTATCCAAATGACATTTTGAAACATTTTTGGTAGAGTCCAACAAATCCATTTCCTGATGAAAAACGATGACCCCGGACCAGTCGAACGTTGAAAAAATGGTCAATATTGATGAAATTTTAACATTTAATCTTTTGACTTTAAATGACGGTTGGATGTGAGTTATTACTTTTTCAACTAAAATAAGTGTGTTTAAAGTCATTTCTGTGCCTGAAATTGGTCAAAATTGAAGATTTTAAGTAAGCAAAACTCTGTAAAAATGGCAATTTTGGTCACTGTGAGGGTTTAAAAAGTGGTTATTCAACATGAGGCCCGATCCAAATGACATTTTGAATCATTTTTGGTAGAGTCCAAAAAATCCATTTTCTGATGAAAAACGATGACCCCGGACCAGTCGAACGTTGAAAAAATGGTCAATATTAATGAAATTTTAACATTTAATCATTTGACTTTAAATGACGGTTGGATGTGAGTTATTACTTTTTCAACTAAAATAAGTGTGTTTAAAGTCATTTCTGTGCCTGAAATTGGTCAAATTTAAAAGTTTTGAGTAAGCAAAACTCTGTAAAAATGGCAATTTTGGTCACTGTGAGGGTTTAAAAAGTGGTTATTCAACATGAGGCCCGATCCAAATGACATTTTGAATCAGTTTTGGTAGAGACCAAAAAATCAATTTTCTGATGAAAAACGATGACCCCGGACCAGTCGAACGTTGAAAAAATGGTCAATATTGATGAAATTTTAACATTTAATCTTTTGACTTTAAATGACGGTTGGATGTGAGTTATTACTTTTTCAACTAAAATAAGTGTGTTTAAAGTCATTTCTGTGCCTGAAATTGGTCAAAATTGAAGATTTTGAGTAAGCAAAACTCTGTAAAAATGGCAATTTTGGTCACTGTGAGGGTTTAAAAAGTGGTTATTCAACATGAGGCACGATCCAAATGACATTTTGAAACATTTATGGTAGAGTCCAAAAAATCCATTTTCTGATGAAAAACGATGACCCCGGACCAGTCGAACGTTGAAAAAATGGTCAATATTGATGAAATTTTAACATTTAATCTTTTGACTTTAAATGACGGTTGGATGTGAGTTATTACTTTTTCAACTAAAATAAGTGTGTTTAAAGTCCTTTCTGTGCCTGAAATTGGTCAAAACTGAAGATTTTCAGTAAGCAAAACTCTGTAAAAATGGCAATTTTGGTCACTGTGAGGGTTTAAAAAGTGGTTATTGAACATGAGGCACGATCCAAATGACATTTTGAAACATTTTTGGTAGAGTCCAAAAAATCCATTTTCTGATGAAAAACGATGACCCCGGACCAGTCGAACGTTGAAAAAATGGTCAATATTGATGAAATTTTAACATTTAATCTTTTGACTTTAAATGACGGTTGGATGTGAGTTATTACTTTTTCAACTAAAATAAGTGTGTTTAAAGTCATTTCTGTGCCTGAAATTGGTCAAAATTGAAGATTTTGAGTAAGCAAAACTCTGTAAAAATGGCAATTTTGGTCACTGTGAGGTTTTAAAAAGTGGTTATTCAACATGAGGCCCGATCCAAATGACATTTTGAATCATTTTTGGTAGAGTCCAAAAAATCAATTTTCTGATGAAAAACGATGATCCCGGACCAGTCGAACGTTGAAAAAATAGTCAATATTAATGAAATTTTAACATTTAATCATTTGACTTTAAATGACGGTTGGATGTGAGTTATTACTTTTTCAACTAAAATAAGTGTGTTTAAAGTCATTTCTGTGCCTGAAATTGGTCAAATTTAAAAGTTTTGAGCAAGCAAAACTCTGTAAAAATGGCAATTTTGGTCACTGTGAGGATTTAAAAAGTGGTTATTCAACATGAGGCCCGATCCAAATGACATTTTGAATCAGTTTTGGTAGAGACCAAAAAATCAATTTTCTGATGAAAAACGATGACCCCGGACCAGTCGAACGTTGAAAAAATGGTCAATATTGATGAAATTTTAACATTTAATCTTTTGACTTTAAATGACGGTTGGATGTGAGTTATTACTTTTTCAACTAAAATAAGTGTGTTTAAAGTCATTTCTGTGCCTGAAATTGGTCAAAATTGAAGATTTTGAGTAAGCAAAACTCTGTAAAAATGGCAATTTTGGTCACTGTGAGGGTTTAAAAAGTGGTTATTCAATATGAGGCACTATCCAAATGACATTTTGAAACATTTTTGGTAGAGTCCAACAAATCCATTTCCTGATGAAAAACGATGACCCCGGACCAGTCGAACGTTGAAAAAATGGTCAATATTGATGAAATTTTAACATTTAATCTTTTGACTTTAAATGACGGTTGGATGTGAGTTATTACTTTTTCAACTAAAATAAGTGTGTTTAAAGTCATTTCTGTGCCTGAAATTGGTCAAAATTGAAGATTTTAAGTAAGCAAAACTCTGTAAAAATGGCAATTTTGGTCACTGTGAGGGTTTAAAAAGTGGTTATTCAACATGAGGCCCGATCCAAATGACATTTTGAATCATTTTTGGTAGAGTCCAAAAAATCCATTTTCTGATGAAAAACGATGACCCCGGACCAGTCGAACGTTGAAAAAATGGTCAATATTAATGAAATTTTAACATTTAATCATTTGACTTTAAATGACGGTTGGATGTGAGTTATTACTTTTTCAACTAAAATAAGTGTGTTTAAAGTCATTTCTGTGCCTGAAATTGGTCAAATTTAAAAGTTTTGAGTAAGCAAAACTCTGTAAAAATGGCAATTTTGGTCACTGTGAGGGTTTAAAAAGTGGTTATTCAACATGAGGCCCGATCCAAATGACATTTTGAATCAGTTTTGGTAGAGACCAAAAAATCAATTTTCTGATGAAAAACGATGACCCCGGACCAGTCGAACGTTGAAAAAATGGTCAATATTGATGAAATTTTAACATTTAATCTTTTGACTTTAAATGACGGTTGGATGTGAGTTATTACTTTTTCAACTAAAATAAGTGTGTTTAAAGTCATTTCTGTGCCTGAAATTGGTCAAAATTGAAGATTTTGAGTAAGCAAAACTCTGTAAAAATGGCAATTTTGGTCACTGTGAGGGTTTAAAAAGTGGTTATTCAACATGAGGCACTATCCAAATGACATTTTGAACCATTTTTGGTAGAGTCCAACAAATCCATTTTCTGATGAAAAACGATGACCCCGGACCAGTCGAACGTTGAAAAAATGGTCAATATTGATGAAATTTTAACATTTAATCTTTTGACTTTAAATGACGGTTGGATGTGAGTTATTACTTTTTCAACTAAAATAAGTGTGTTTAAAGTCATTTCTGTGCCTGAAATTGGTCAAAATTGAAGATTTTGAGTAAGCAAAACTCTGTAAAAATGGCAATTTTGGTCACAGTGAGGGTTTAAAAAGTGGTTATTCAACATGAGGCCCGATCCAAATGACATTTTGAATCATTTTTGGTAGAGTCCAAAAAATCCATTTTCTGATGAAAAACGATGACCCCGGACCAATCGAACTTTGAAAAAATGGTCAATATTGATGAAATTTTAACATTTAATCTTTTGACTTTAAATGACGGTTGGATGTGAGTTTTTACTTTTTCAACTAAAATAAGTGTGTTTAAAGTCATTTCTGTGCCTGAAATTGGTCAAAATTGAAGATTTTGAGTAAGCAAAACTCTGTAAAAATGGCAATTTCGGTCACTGTGAGGGTTTAAAAAGTGGTTATTCAACATGAGGCACGATCCAAATGACATTTTGAAACATTTTTGGTAGAGTCCAAAAAATCCATTTTCTGATGAAAAACGATGACCCCGGACCAGTCGAACGTTGAAAAAATGGTCAATATTGATGAAATTTTAACATTTAATCTTTTGACTTTAAATGACGGTTGGATGTGAGTTATTACTTTTTCAACTAAAATAAGTGTGTTTAAAGTCATTTCTGTGCCTGAAATTGGTCAAAATTGAAGATTTTGAGTAAGCAAAACTCTGTAAAAATGGCAATTTTGGTCACTGTGAGGGTTTAAAAAGTGGTTATTCAACATGAGGCACGATCCAAATGACATTTTGAAACATTTTTGGTAGAGTCCAAAAAATCCATTTTCTGATGAAAAACGATGACCCCGGACCAGTCGAACGTTGAAAAAATGGTCAATATTGATGAAATTTTAACATTTAATCTTTTGACTTTAAATGACGGTTGGATGTGAGTTATTACTTTTTCAACTAAAATAAGTGTGTTTAAAGTCATTTCTGTGCCTGAAATTGGTCAAAATTGAAGATTTTGAGTAAGCAAAACTCTGTAAAAATGGCAATTTTGGTCACTGTGAGGTTTTAAAAAGTGGTTATTCAACATGAGGCCCGATCCAAATGACATTTTGAATCATTTTTGGTAGAGTCCAAAAAATCAATTTTCTGATGAAAAACGATGACCCCGGACCAGTCGAACGTTGAAAAAATGGTCAATATTGATGAAATTTTAACATTTAATCTTTTGACTTTAAATGACGGTTGGATGTGAGTTATTACTTTTTCAACTAAAATAAGTGTGTTTAAAGTCATTTCTGTGCCTGAAATTGGTCAAAATTGAAGATTTTGAGTAAGCAAAACTCTGTAAAAATGGCAATTTTGGTCACTGTGAGGGTTTAAAAAGTGGTTATTCAACATGAGGCACGATCCAAATGACATTTTGAAACATTTTTGGTAGAGTCCAAAAAATCCATTTTCTGATGAAAAACGATGACCCCGGACCAGTCGAACGTTGAAAAAATGGTCAATATTGATGAAATTTTAACATTTAATCTTTTGACTTTAAATGACGGTTGGATGTGAGTTATTACTTTTTCAACTAAAATAAGTGTGTTTAAAGTCATTTCTGTGCCTGAAATTGGTCAAAATTGAAGATTTTGAGTAAGCAAAACTCTGTAAAAATGGCAATTTTGGTCACTGTGAGGGTTTAAAAAGTGGTTATTCAACATGAGGCACTATCCAAATGACATTTTGAACCATTTTTGGTAGAGTCCAACAAATCCATTTTCTGATGAAAAACGATGACCCCGGACCAGTCGAACGTTGAAAAAATGGTCAATATTGATGAAATTTTAACATTTAATCTTTTGACTTTAAATGACGGTTGGATGTGAGTTATTACTTTTTCAACTAAAATAAGTGTGTTTAAAGTCATTTCTGTGCCTGAAATTGGTCAAAATTGAAGATTTTGAGTAAGCAAAACTCTGTAAAAATGGCAATTTTGGTCACTGTGAGGGTTTAAAAAGTGGTTATTCAACATGAGGCCCGATCCAAATGACATTTTGAATCATTTTTGGTAGAGTCCAAAAAATCCATTTTCTGATGAAAAACGATGACCCCGGACCAATCGAACTTTGAAAAAATGGTCAATATTGATGAAATTTTAACATTTAATCTTTTGACTTTAAATGACGGTTGGATGTGAGTTTTTACTTTTTCAACTAAAATAAGTGTGTTTAAAGTCATTTCTGTGCCTGAAATTGGTCAAAATTGAAGATTTTGAGTAAGCAAAACTCTGTAAAAATGGCAATTTCGGTCACTGTGAGGGTTTAAAAAGTGGTTATTCAACATGAGGCACGATCCAAATGACATTTTGAAACATTTTTGGTAGAGTCCAAAAAATCCATTTTCTGATGAAAAACGATGACCCCGGACCAGTCGAACGTTGAAAAAATGGTCAATATTGATGAAATTTTAACATTTAATCTTTTGACTTTAAATGACGGTTGGATGTGAGTTATTACTTTTTCAACTAAAATAAGTGTGTTTAAAGTCATTTCTGTGCCTGAAATTGGTCAAAATTGAAGATTTTGAGTAAGCAAAACTCTGTAAAAATGGCAATTTTGGTCACTGTGAGGGTTTAAAAAGTGGTTATTCAACATGAGGCACGATCCAAATGACATTTTGAAACATTTTTGGTAGAGTCCAAAAAATCCATTTTCTGATGAAAAACGATGACCCCGGACCAGTCGAACGTTGAAAAAATGGTCAATATTGATGAAATTTTAACATTTAATCTTTTGACTTTAAATGACGGTTGGATGTGAGTTATTACTTTTTCAACTAAAATAAGTGTGTTTAAAGTCATTTCTGTGCCTGAAATTGGTCAAAATTGAAGATTTTGAGTAAGCAAAACTCTGTAAAAATGGCAATTTTGGTCACTGTGAGGTTTTAAAAAGTGGTTATTCAACATGAGGCCCGATCCAAATGACATTTTGAATCATTTTTGGTAGAGTCCAAAAAATCAATTTTCTGATGAAAAACGATGACCCCGGACCAGTCGAACGTTGAAAAAATGGTCAATATTAATGAAATTTTAACATTTAATCATTTGACTTTAAATGACGGTTGGATGTGAGTTATTACTTTTTCAACTAAAATAAGTGTGTTTAAAGTCATTTCTGTGCCTGAAATTGGTCAAATTTAAAAGTTTTGAGTAAGCAAAACTCTGTAAAAATGGCAATTTTGGTCACTGTGAGGGTTTAAAAAGTGGTTATTCAACATGAGGCCCGATCCAAATGACATTTTGAATCAGTTTTGGTAGAGACCAAAAAATCAATTTTCTGATGAAAAACGATGACCCCGGACCAGTCGAACGTTGAAAAAATGGTCAATATTGATGAAATTTTAACATTTAATCTTTTGACTTTAAATGACGGTTGGATGTGAGTTATTACTTTTTCAACTAAAATAAGTGTGTTTAAAGTCATTTCTGTGCCTGAAATTGGTCAAAATTGAAGATTTTGAGTAAGCAAAACTCTGTAAAAATGGCAATTTTGGTCACTGTGAGGGTTTAAAAAGTGGTTATTCAACATGAGGCACTATCCAAATGACATTTTGAAACATTTTTGGTAGAGTCCAACAAATCCATTTTCTGATGAAAAACGATGACCCCGGACCAGTCGAACGTTGAAAAAATGGTCAATATTGATGAAATGTTAACATTTAATCTTTAGACTTTAAATGACGGTTGGATGTGAGTTATTACTTTTTCAACTAAAATAAGTGTGTTTAAAGTCATTTCTGTGCCTGAAATTGGTCACATTTAAAAGTTTTGAGTAAGCAGAACTCTGTAAAAATGGCAATTTTGGTCACTGTGAGGGTTTAAAAAGTGGTTATTCAACATGAGGCCCGATCCAAATGACATTTTGAATCAGTTTTGGTAGAGACCAAAAAATCAATTTTCTGATGAACAACGATGACCCCGGACCAGTCGAACGTTGAAAAAATGGTCAATATTGATGAAATTTTAACATTTAATCTTTTGACTTTAAATGACGGTTGGATGTGAGTTATTACTTTTTCAACTAAAATAAGTGTGTTTAAAGTCATTTCTGTGTCTGAAATTGGTCAAAATTGAAGATTTTGAGTAAGCAAAACTCTGTAAAAATGGCAATTTTGGTCACTGTGAGGGTTTAAAAAGTGGTTATTCAACATGAGGCACGATCCAAATGACATTTTGAAACATTTATGGTAGAGTCCAAAAAATCCATTTTCTGATGAAAAACGATGACCCCGGACCAGTCGAACGTTGAAAAAATGGTCAATATTGATGAAATTTTAACATTTAATCTTTTGACTTTAAATGACGGTTGGATGTGAGTTATTACTTTTTCAACTAAAATAAGTGTGTTTAAAGTCCTTTCTGTGCCTGAAATTGGTCAAAACTGAAGATTTTCAGTAAGCAAAACTCTGTAAAAATGGCAATTTTGGTCACTGTGAGGGTTTAAAAAGTGGTTATTCAACATGAGGCACGATCCAAATGACATTTTGAAACATTTTTGGTAGAGTCCAAAAAATCCATTTTCTGATGAAAAACGATGACCCCGGACCAGTCGAACGTTGAAAAAATGGTCAATATTGATGAAATTTTAACATTTAATCTTTTGACTTTAAATGACGGTTGGATGTGAGTTATTACTTTTTCAACTAAAATAAGTGTGTTTAAAGTCATTTCTGTGCCTGAAATTGGTCAAAATTGAAGATTTTGAGTAAGCAAAACTCTGTAAAAATGGCAATTTTGGTCACTGTGAGGTTTTAAAAAGTGGTTATTCAACATGAGGCCCGATCCAAATGACATTTTGATTCATTTTTGGTAGAGTCCAAAAAATCAATTTTCTGATGAAAAACGATGATCCCGGACCAGTCGAACGTTGAAAAAATAGTCAATATTGATGAAATTTTAACATTTAATCATTTGACTTTAAATGACGGTTGGATGTGAGTTATTACTTTTTCAACTAAAATAAGTGTGTTTAAAGTCATTTCTGTGCCTGAAATTGGTCAAATTTAAAAGTTTTGAGCAAGCAAAACTCTGTAAAAATGGCAATTTTGGTCACTGTGAGGATTTAAAAAGTGGTTATTCAACATGAGGCCCGATCCAAATGACATTTTGAATCAGTTTTGGTAGAGACCAAAAAATCAATTTTCTGATGAAAAACGATGACCCCGGACCAGTCGAACGTTGAAAAAATTGTCAATATTGATGAAATTTTAACATTTAATCTTTTGACTTTAAATGACGGTTGGATGTGAGTTATTACTTTTTCAACTAAAATAAGTGTGTTTAAAGTCATTTCTGTTCCTGAAATTGGTCAAATTTAAAAGTTTTGAGTAAGCAAAACTCTGTAAAAATGGCAATGTTGGTCACTGTGAGGGTTTAAAAAGTGGTTATTCAACATGAGGCCCGATCCAAATGACATTTTGAATCAGTTTTGGTAGAGACTAAAAAATCAATTTTCTGATGAAAAACGATGACCCCGGACCAGTCGAACGTTGAAAAAATGGTCAATATTGATGAAATTTTAACATTTAATCTTTTGACTTTAAATGACGGTTGGATGTGAGTTATTACTTTTTCAACTAAAATAAGTGTGTTTAAAGTCATTTCTGTGCCTGAAATTGGTCAAAATTGAAGATTTTGAGTAAGCAAAACTCTGTAAAAATGGCAATTTTGGTCACTGTGAGGGTTTAAAAAGTGGTTATTCAACATGAGGCCCGATCCAAATGACATTTTGAATCATTTTTGGTAGAGTCCAAAAAATCCATTTTCTGATGAAAAACGATGACCCCGGACCAATCGAACTTTGAAAAAATGGTCAATATTGATGAAATTTTAACATTTAATCTTTTGACTTTAAATGACGGTTGGATGTGAGTTTTTACTTTTTCAACTAAAATAAGTGTGTTTAAAGTCATTTCTGTGCCTGAAATTGGTCAAAATTGAAGATTTTGAGTAAGCAAAACTCTGTAAAAATGGCAATTTCGGTCACTGTGAGGGTTTAAAAAGTGGTTATTCAACATGAGGCACGATCCAAATGACATTTTGAAACATTTTTGGTAGAGTCCAAAAAATCAATTTTCTGATGAAAAACGATGACCCCGGACCAGTCGAACGTTGAAAAAATGGTCAATATTGATGAAATTTTAACATTTAATCTTTTGACTTTAAATGATGGTTGGATGTGAGTTATTACTTTTTCAACTAAAATAAGTGTGTTTAAAGTCATTTCTGTGCCTGAAATTGGTCAAAATTGAAGATTTTGAGTAAGCAAAACTCTGTAAAAATGGCAATTTTGGTCACTGTGAGGTTTTAAAAAGTGGTTATTCAACATGAGGCCCGATCCAAATGACATTTTGAATCATTTTTGGTAGAGTCCAAAAAATCAATTTTCTGATGAAAAACGATGACCCCGGACCAGTCGAACGTTGAAAAAATGGTCAATATTGATGAAATTTTAACATTTAATCTTTTGACTTTAAATGACGGTTGGATGTGAGTTATTACTTTTTCAACTAAAATAAGTGTGTTTAAAGTCATTTCTGTGCCTGAAATTGGTCAAAATTGAAGATTTTGAGTAAGCAAAACTCTGTAAAAATGGCAATTTTGGTCACTGTGAGGTTTTAAAAAGTGGTTATTCAACATGAGGCCCGATCCAAATGACATTTTGAATCATTTTTGGTAGAGTCCAAAAAATCAATTTTCTGATGAAAAACGATGACCCCGGACCAGTCGAACGTTGAAAAAATGGTCAATATTAATGAAATTTTAACATTTAATCATTTGACTTTAAATGACGGTTGGATGTGAGTTATTACTTTTTCAACTAAAATAAGTGTGTTTAAAGTCATTTCTGTGCCTGAAATTGGTCAAATTTAAAAGTTTTGAGTAAGCAAAACTCTGTAAAAATGGCAATTTTGGTAACTGTGAGGGTTTAAAAAGTGGTTATTCAACATGAGGCCCGATCCAAATGACATTTTGAATCAGTTTTGGTAGAGACCAAAAAATCAATTTTCTGATGAAAAACGATGACCCCGGACCAGTCGAACGTTGAAAAAATGGTCAATATTGATGAAATTTTAACATTTAATCTTTTGACTTTAAATGACGGTTGGATGTGAGTTATTACTTTTTCAACTAAAATAAGTGTGTTTAAAGTCCTTTCTGTGCCTGAAATTGGTCAAAACTGAAGATTTTCAGTAAGCAAAACTCTGTAAAAATGGCAATTTTGGTCACTGTGAGGGTTTAAAAAGTGGTTATTCAACATGAGGCACGATCCAAATGACATTTTGAAACATTTTTGGTAGAGTCCAAAAAATCCATTTTCTGATGAAAAACGATGACCCCGGACCAGTCGAACGTTGAAAAAATGGTCAATATTGATGAAATTTTAACATTTAATCTTTTGACTTTAAATGACGGTTGGATGTGAGTTATTACTTTTTCAACTAAAATAAGTGTGTTTAAAGTCATTTCTGTGCCTGAAATTGGTCAAAATTGAAGATTTTGAGTAAGCAAAACTCTGTAAAAATGGCAATTTTGGTCACTGTGAGGTTTTAAAAAGTGGTTATTCAACATGAGGCCCGATCCAAATGACATTTTGAATCATTTTTGGTAGAGTCCAAAAAATCAATTTTCTGATGAAAAACGATGATCCCGGACCAGTCGAACGTTGAAAAAATAGTCAATATTAATGAAATTTTAACATTTAATCATTTGACTTTAAATGACGGTTGGATGTGAGTTATTACTTTTTCAACTAAAATAAGTGTGTTTAAAGTCATTTCTGTGCCTGAAATTGGTCAAATTTAAAAGTTTTGAGCAAGCAAAACTCTGTAAAAATGGCAATTTTGGTCACTGTGAGGATTTAAAAAGTGGTTATTCAACATGAGGCCCGATCCAAATGACATTTTGAATCAGTTTTGGTAGAGACCAAAAAATCAATTTTCTGATGAAAAACGATGGACCAGTCGAACGTTGAAAAAATTGTCAATATTGATGAAATTTTAACATTTAATCTTTTGACTTTAAATGACGGTTGGATGTGAGTTATTACTTTTTCAACTAAAATAAGTGTGTTTAAAGTCATTTCTGTGCCTGAAATTGGTCAAAATTGAAGATTTTGAGTAAGCAAAACTCTGTAAAAATGGCAATTTTGGTCACTGTGAGGGTTTAAAAAGTGGTTATTCAACATGAGGCACTATCCAAATGACATTTTGAAACATTTTTGGTAGAGTCCAACAAATCCATTTCCTGATGAAAAACGATGACCCCGGACCAGTCGAACGTTGAAAAAATGGTCAATATTGATGAAATTTTAACATTTAATCTTTTGACTTTAAATGACGGTTGGATGTGAGTTATTACTTTTTCAACTAAAATAAGTGTGTTTAAAGTCATTTCTGTGCCTGAAATTGGTCAAAATTGAAGATTTTAAGTAAGCAAAACTCTGTAAAAATAGCAATTTTGGTCACTGTGAGGGTTTAAAAAGTGGTTATTCAACATGAGGCCCGATCCAAATGACATTTTGAATCATTTTTGGTAGAGTCCAAAAAATCCATTTTCTGATGAAAAACGATGACCCCGGACCAGTCGAACTTTGAAAAAATGGTCAATATTGATGAAATTTTAACATTTAATCTTTTGACTTTAAATGACGGTTGGATGTGAGTTTTTACTTTTTCAACTAAAATAAGTGTGTTTAAAGTCATTTCTGTGCCTGAAATTGGTCAAAATTGAAGATTTTGAGTAAGCAAAACTCTGTAAAAATTGCAATTTTGGTCACTGTGAGGGTTTAAAAAGTGGTTATTCAACATGAGGCACGATCCAAATTACATTTTGAAACATTTTTGGTAGAGTCCAAAAAATCCATTTTCTGATGAAAAACGATGACCCCGGACCAGTCGAACGTTGAAAAAATGGTCAATATTAATGAAATTTTAACATTTAATCATTTGACTTTAAATGACGGTTGGATGTGAGTTATTACTTTTTCAACTAAAATAAGTGTGTTTAAAGTCATTTCTGTGCCTGAAATTGGTCAAATTTAAAAGTTTTGAGTAAGCAAAACTCTGTAAAAATGGCAATTTTGGTCACTGTGAGGGTTTAAAAAGTGGTTATTCAACATGAGGCACTATCCAAATGACATTTTGAACCATTTTTGGTAGAGTCCAACAAATCCATTTTCTGATGAAAAACGATGACCCCGGACCAGTCGAACGTTGAAAAAATGGTCAATATTGATGAAATTTTAACATTTAATCTTTTGACTTTAAATGACGGTTGGATGTGAGTTATTACTTTTTCAACTAAAATAAGTGTGTTTAAAGTCATTTCTGTGCCTGAAATTGGTCAAAATTGAAGATTTTGAGTAAGCAAAACTCTGTAAAAATGGCAATTTTGGTCACTGTGAGGGTTTAAAAAGTGGTTATTCAACATGAGGCCCGATCCAAATGACATTTTGAATCATTTTTGGTAGAGTCCAAAAAATCCATTTTCTGATGAAAAACGATGACCCCGGACCAATCGAACTTTGAAAAAATGGTCAATATTGATGAAATTTTAACATTTAATCTTTTGACTTTAAATGACGGTTGGATGTGAGTTATTACTTTTTCAACTAAAATAAGTGTGTTTAAAGTCATTTCTGTGCCTGAAATTGGTCAAAATTGAAGATTTTGAGTAAGCAAAACTCTGTAAAAATGGCAATTTTGGTCACTGTGAGGGTTTAAAAAGTGGTTATTCAACATGAGGCACGATCCAAATGACATTTTGAAACATTTTTGGTAGAGTCCAAAAAATCCATTTTCTGATGAAAAACGATGACCCCGGACCAGTTGAACGTTGAAAAAATGGTCAATATTGATGACATTTTAACATTTAATCTTTTGACTTTAAATGATGGTTGGATGTGAGTTATTACTTTTTCAACTAAAATAAGTGTGTTTAAAGTCATTTCTGTGCCTGAAATTGGTCAAAATTGAAGATTTTGAGTAAGCAAAACTCTGTAAAAATGGCAATTTTGGTCACTGTGAGGTTTTAAAAAGTGGTTATTCAACATGAGGCCCGATCCAAATGACATTTTGAATCATTTTTGGTAGAGTCCAAAAAATCAATTTTCTGATGAAAAACGATGACCCCGGACCAGTCGAACGTTGAAAAAATGGTCAATATTAGTGAAATTTTAACATTTAATCATTTGACTTTAAATGACGGTTGGATGTGAGTTATTACTTTTTCAACTAAAATAAGTGTGTTTAAAGTCATTTCTGTGCCTGAAATTGGTCAAATTTAAAAGTTTTGAGTAAGCAAAACTCTGTAAAAATGGCAATTTTGGTCACTGTGAGGGTTTAAAAAGTGGTTATTCAACATGAGGCCCGATCCAAATGACATTTTGAATCAGTTTTGGTAGAGACCAAAAAATCAATTTTCTGATGAAAAACGATGACCCCGGACCAGTCGAACATTGAAAAAATGGTCAATATTGATGAAATTTTAACATTTAATCTTTTGACTTTAAATGACGGTTGGATGTGAGTTATTACTTTTTCAACTAAAATAAGTGTGTTTAAAGTCATTTCTGTGCCTGAAATTGGTCAAAATTGAAGATTTTGAGTAAGCAAAACTCTGTAAAAATGGCAATTTTGGTCACTGTGAGGGTTTAAAAAGTGGTTATTCAACATGAGGCACTATCCAAATGACATTTTGAAACATTTTTGGTAGAGTCCAACAAATCCATTTTCTGATGAAAAACGATGACCCCGGACCAGTCGAACGTTGAAAAAATGGTCAATATTGATGAAATTTTAACATTTAATCTTTTGACTTTAAATGACGGTTGGATGTGAGTTATTACTTTTTCAACTAAAATAAGTGTGTTTAAAGTCATTTCTGTGCCTGAAATTGGTCAAATTTAAAAGTTTTGAGTAAGCAGAACTCTGTAAAAATGGCAATTTTGGTCACTGTGAGGGTTTAAAAAGTGGTTATTCAACATGAGGCCCGATCCAAATGACATTTTGAATCAGTTTTGGTAGAGACCAAAAAATCAATTTTCTGATGAAAAACGATGAACCCGGACCAGTCGAACGTTGAAAAAATGGTCAATATTGATGAAATTTTAACATTTATTCTTTTGACTTTAAATGACGGTTGGATGTGAGTTATTACTTTTTCAACTAAAATAAGTGTGTTTAAAGTCATTTCTGTGCCTGAAATTGGTCAAAATTGAAGATTGTGAGTAAGCAAAACTCTGTAAAAATGGCAATTTTGGTCACTGTGAGGGTTTAAAAAGTGGTTATTCAACATGAGGCACGATCCAAATGACATTTTGAAACATTCATGGTAGAGTCCAAAAAATCCATTTTCTGATGAAAAACGATGACCCCGGACCAGTCGAACGTTGAAAAAATGGTCAATATTGATGAAATTTTAACATTTAATCTTTTGACTTTAAATGACGGTTGGATGTGAGTTATTACTTTTTCAACTAAAATAAGTGTGTTTAAAGTCCTTTCTGTGCCTGAAATTGGTCAAAACTGAAGATTTTCAGTAAGCAAAACTCTGTAAAAATGGCAATTTTGGTCACTGTGAGGGTTTAAAAAGTGGTTATTCAACATGAGGCCCGATCCAAATGACATTTTGAATCATTTTTGGTAGAGTCCAAAAAATCAATTTTCTGATGAAAAACGATGACCCCGGACCAGTCGAACGTTGAAAAAATGGTCAATATTGATGAAATTTTAACATTTAATCTTTTGACTTTAAATGACGGTTGGATGTGAGTTATTACTTTTTCAACTAAAATAAGTGTGTTTAAAGTCATTTCTGTGCCTGAAATTGGTCAAAATTGAAGATTTTGAGTAAGCAAAACTCTGTAAAAATGGCAATTTTGGTCACTGTGAGGGTTTAAAAAGTGGTTATTCAACATGAGGCACAATCCAAATGACATTTTGAAACATTTTTGGTAGAGTCCAAAAAATCCATTTTCTGATGAAAAACGATGACCCCGGACCAGTCGAACGTTGAAAAAATGGTCAATATTGATGAAATTTTAACATTTAATCTTTTGACTTTAAATGACGGTTGGATGTGAGTTATTACTTTTTCAACTAAAATAAGTGTGTTTAAAGTCATTTCTGTGCCTGAAATTGGTCAAAACTGAAGATTTTCAGTAAGCAAAACTCTGTAAAAATGGCAATTTTGGTCACTGTGAGGGTTTAAAAAGTGGTTATTCAACATGAGGCCCGATCCAAATGACATTTTGAATCATTTTTAGTATAGTCCAAAAAATCCATTTTCTGATGAAAAACGATGACCCCGGACCAGTCGAACTTTGAAAAAATGGTCAATATTGATGACATTTTAACATTTAATCTTTTGACTTTAAATGACGGTTGGATGTGAATTTTTACTTTTTCAACTAAAATAAGTGTGTTTAAAGTCATTTCTGTGCCTGAAATTGGTCAAAATTGAAGATTTTGAGTAAGCAAAACTCTGTAAAAATGGCAATTTTGGTCACTGTGAGGGTTTAAAAAGTGGTTATTCAACATGAGGCACGATCCAAATGACATTTTGAAACATTTTTGGTAGAGTCCAAAAAATCCATTTTCTGATGAAAAACGATGACCCCGGACCAGTCGAACGTTGAAAAAATGGTCAATATTGATGAAATTTTAACATTTAATCTTTTGACTTTAAATGACGGTTGGATGTGAGTTATTACTTTTTCAACTAAAATAAGTGTGTTTAAAGTCATTTCTGTGCCTGAAATTGGTCAAATTTAAAAGTTTTGAGTAAGCAAAACTCTGTAAAAATGGCAATTTTGGTCACTGTGAGGGTTTAAAAAGTGGTTATTCAACATGAGGCCCGATCCAAATGACATTTTGAATCAGTTTTGGTAGAGACCAAAAAATCAATTTTCTGATGAAAAACGATGACCCCGGACCAGTCGAACGTTGAAAAAATGGTCAATATTGATGAAATTTTAACATTTAATCTTTTGACTTTAAATGACGGTTGGATGTGAATTATTACTTTTTCAACTAAAATAAGTGTGTTTAAAGTCATTTCTGTGCCTGAAATTGGTCAAATTTGAAGCTTTTGAGTAAGAAAAACTCTGTAAAAATCGCAATTTTGGTCACTGTTAGGGTTTAAAAAGTGGTTATTCAACATGAGGCCCGATCCAAATGACATTTTGAATCATTTTTGGTAGAGTCCAAAAAATCAATTTTCTGATGAAAAACAATGACCCCGGACCAGTCGAACGTTGAAAAAATGGTCAATATTGATGAAATTTTAACATTTAATCTTTTGACTTTAAATGACGGTTGGATGTGAGTTATTACTTTTTCAACTAAAATAAGTGTGTTTAAAGTCATTTCTGTGCCTGAAATTGGTCAAATTTAAAAGTTTTGAGTAAGCAAAACTCTGTAAAAATGGCAATTTTGGTCACTGTGAGGGTTTAAAAAGTGGTTATTCAACATGAGGCCCGATCCAAATGACATTTTGAATCAGTTTTGGTAGAGTCCAAAAAATCAATTTTCTGATGAAAAACGATGACCCCGGACCAGTCGAACTTTGAAAAAATGGTCAATATTGATGAAATTTTAACATTTAATCTTTTGACTTTAAATGACAGTTGGATGTGAGTTTTTACTTTTTCAACTAAAATAAGTGTGTTTAAAGTCATTTCTGTGCCTGAAATTGGTCAAAATTGAAGATTTTGAGTAAGCAAAACTCTGTAAAAATGGCAATTTTGGTCACTGTGAGGGTTTAAAAAGTGGTTATTCAACATGAGGCACGATCCAAATGACATTTTGAAACATTTTTGGTAGAGTCCAAAAAATCCATTTTTTGATGAAAAACGATGACCCCGGACCAGTCGAACGTTGAAAAAATGGTCAATATTGATGAAATTTTTTTTTCACAACAAGTTTATTGATAAAGATGAGCACATGTGATAGAGTGGCCCCCTACAAGCAGGATGGCACCACCAAACATACCGAGACAATCATGTAGATAGGACTAATCGTCCAGCCAAGAAATCAATGCAATACAAGGATATAGGAAACATTAATCCCGTCTTTATCTTTTCATCTACCCAACAACCCAACTCCCAGAACCCTCCCCCGGATCCCACCCTAACCCCAGGCATGTGTGTATATACAGTATCAACGTAAGTTCCTAGTGCGGCAAGTGTAGGTGTGGGGGAGCGGGGTCACCAGGCCACATGGGGCTAAAGATCTTCCTCCGGTTCAGCAGGGGGGTCCAGGTGTAAGCCCCTGTGGTCTGCCCACCTTTTCCATATTTTAAAGTGTTTACGGGGGCATCCCCGAGCCTCGAAGATCGGGCGTTCCAAACCCATACAGAAGTCAATGCCAGCCTTCCACGCGCTCAGGGGGGGGGGCCTCACATCCTTCCATGCACGGGCCAGATCTCTCTTGGCCACCACCAGCCCCAGGAGGAGCAGGTGCCTCTTGTAGATATTTCCACCCACCCCCTCTAGGATGTGCAGCAGGCCCAAACGGTGGGTACGGGGGAGGGTCCAGCCCAATACCTCTGACAAACAGCCCCATACACCTCTCCAGAAGCCAATCAGTCTGGGGCACGACCATACTGTGTGGAGTAACGTACCTATCTCTGACCCACACCGCAGGCAGTCCGGGGTCTCAATCAGTCCCGCCTTCCACAGGCGCTCGCGCGTATAGTAGGCCCTATGGAGAATTTTGAATTGTATGAGCCGAAAGCGCATCGCAATAGCCGCACCCCTCGGGGATTCAAGGGCCTCACGCCAATCATCCTCATCCAACTGACCGACGTCGGCCTCCCAGGACGCCTTCAGCGGGAGGAGGGTGGAGGAGCAATGGATGACCATAGTCTGGTAGATGCGCGAAAGTTTTCTATCTCCAAGGTCGCCCATGAAGACTTTCGCTTCGATCGGGCTGAAATCAGGGAGTGAGTCAAGGTTGGTAAGACTGGGCAGCAGCGCATGCCGGAGTTGTAGATATCGAAAGAATTGAGTTTGGGGCATACCAAATTCGGTGCGAACGGCCTCGAAGGATTTGAGCGTCGTGCCGGACAGCACATGGCCTAATTGCGAGATACCAATCGCGTCCCAGCCATCGAAGCCCGATAGCTTAGACAGTTCCGGCAGCATGCCGTTATGCCACAGGGGCGTCTCCGCGGTCAGTCTGCCCCACCAGCCCATGTGACGCAAGGCCTGCCGCCATACCGCAAAAACAAGTCGCGTAACCCTCGGCAACGAGCGACGCAGTCTGGGTGAATAGAGGATGGTGTGAAGCGAGTTATCACCCATCAAGGCACGCTCCAGGGCATAAGCTGGGTCTCCACCATCGCCATACCACCAGTCATTCAGGATGAGAAGGTGCGCGGCCTGATAGTATGACAGTAAATCTGAAGTGGCCAAACCCCCACAGTAGGTGGACAGAAAGCAAGTACGCAACGCAACTCTGGCAGCACCTCCAGCCCACAGAAAGCGGCCCAGCACCGAGTTGACCTGCCTAAACCACTGAGGCGGGATGGGATACGGATGGTTCTGTAATTGGTATAATAGGCGCGGTAGCGCCACCATTTTAAATATAGCGGAGCGGCCAAAGATTGATAGGGGCATCCGAGACCAGGTTTTAACATCTGACTGTACCCGCTCCCAGACTGGTATGAGATTACGGTCCCATGCAATGTCCGCCGAGTCTGAGAGAAACACGCCCAGGTACTTCAGCCCGGTCGTGGCCACTTGCAGCCCGGAAGCCCAGGGGTCAGTCACCTCGCCCCCCTCCAACACCCACAGCGTGGATTTATGGGGGTTTAGAAACAGGCCAGAAGCCTCCCCAAACAGTTGCATAACCTCCAGGACACGCGGGCCTGAGCGCCGCAGGTCGGTAAGGAAGAAGAGGACGTCATCGGCGTACAGTGCGATTTTGTCGGACAGGGTGGCAGTCCACTGGAAGCCCCGTATCAGCGCGTCCTGGCGCACCCTGGCAGCCAAAGGCTCCATGGCGAGTGCAAATAAATAAGGGGAAAGAGGGCACCCCTGTCTGGTCCCGCGGCCGATACGGAACATCTCCGACACTGCCCCGGCGACCCGCACCGAGGCCGTGATATCCGTATAGAGGAGCCGGACATACGACAGAAAGACTGGGCCCAGGTTGAGACAGCGCAGCAAGGCAAATAGGAACGACCAGCTGACGGAGTCAAACGCCTTATCAATGTCGGCCAGTAACAGTGCCGCCTGGTCCCCTAAGGTCCCAATGGCGTCGATCGCCGCCTGTGCGCGACGGATATTATGCCGCGTCGCCCTGCGAGGCATGAAGCCTGCCTGGTCCGGATGGACTAAGTCTTTGATATGCGGAGCGAGCCTGTTCGCCAGGGCCTTGGCCAAGACCTTGGCCTCAACATTAATCAACGAGATGGGCCTATAAGAGTCATGGCGATCCGGGGGTCTGCCCGGTTTCAAGAAGACCACTATCTCGGCATGGCGCCAGTCCGGGGGCAACACCCGTCGCCCACGCGCCACCTCAAGCGCCCGACGATACGGAGAGCCAAGCTGTACATGAAATTTCTTGAAAAATTCACTCGGGTAGCCGTTAGGGCCAGGAGCCCTGCCAGTGCTGAGCTGCCCCAGTGCATCACCCAACTCCTCTGCTGTGAGGGGCGCCTCTAGGGCCGTCTTGGTCTCATCCGATAGCTGTACCGGCGGCAGCTCTGCGAGAAAGCAAGTCAGCTCGCTGTCAGACAGGTGGTCGTGCGGGGCGTATTGGGTTGAATAGTACGTAGCAAAGCTCGTCGCCAGTTCGTGCGGGTCGGTCAAGACCTCTCCCTCACCATTCGTAAGGCCTGGCAGCTGGAGGGGTTGGAAAGTTTGGTGGCACAGTCGATGGAGCATGGAACACGACTTGTCCCCCCATTGATACACCCTACTTCTGGTGGCCAGCCATGCCTGTCTGGCTTCATCCATCAGGAGGGCCCCGTATGTTTGCTGTGCCTGTAACAGCAGACGTATCCCGACTTCATCGCCGCCGTCGCGGCTTTCCTGTTCCAGGGCCGCCACTCGCGCGGCCGCTTCGGTAGTTTGCTCCTGACGCTTTCGCCGAGCTGCCGAGCACCATGCAATATCTATCCCCCGTATGGTAGGCTTCATGGCCTCCCATACCGTTCCTACATCGGCATCCCCAACTAGGTTTTCCCGCCAGTAGTGGTCAATGGATTCGCTCAGGTGATTAGCATACTCCGGTTGCAGGAGATGCCAAGAGGACATCCTCCAACGGCTGCCTCTTCCGGGTGAGCTCCACAGCAACAGAGACAGGGGAGTGGTCGGACAGGCCCCTAGGCAAGATGTCAGCGCTCTTTACTCTACACAAACATTCCCCAGGCACAAACACACAGTCAAACCTCGAGAACGAGCCGTGCACAGCTGAGACATAAGTATATTCCCGGGCTGCGGGGTGCATGTGTCGCCAAGCATCCACCCAGCCCAAACCCTCACTCATTGCACGTAGTCTGGTGGGTGAAGGGGATGGGGGCTGAACCTCGATCCCCCCTCGGCGCCTATGGCGATCCACGCATATATTCATCACATCGTTCCAATCTCCTCCAATCACAGCCAACGACCCGGCAATGTCCTCCCATACTGCAAACAACCTCTCAGCCAGGGCCCATTGGAGGGGGGGAGGGGCGTACACGCTGCCAAACACCACTGAGTCCGTGCCCACCATGCCTTTAACAAACAAGTAGCGACCCTGGGGATCAGCCCACTGCTTCTCATGGGTGTACGCCACTCTACGGTGGATCAAAATGGCCACCCCCCTGGATCCCCTGGAGAAACCCGCATGGAAAACTTGTTGATAACCAAATCTCTGTAAGCCCAGAGCCTTTGTACCCATCATGTGGGTTTCTTGTAGCAATAGAACATCTGCAGCCTCTTTTTTCCCCCAGCGTAGCACAGCCCCGCGTTTAATTTTGTCCAATAAGCCCCTGACATTCCACGTAATCACCCGCATATAGTCTTCAGGGAGTCTATGAGTCCGTTCAGCCATGGTCCATGAAGATCCACCACACAAGCCCTCCACACCCGCGCCACCCACCACACGCCATAAGGAACATGTCTACGACACACATGCACACTACCGCCCACCCCAAGGAAACAAGCCCCAACTCTACAGTCCCACAGCCCCAAACAATCTCAACCCCCAACTCAGCGGTCCCACCCCGACCGCCCACATCCCACCTCCCCCCACCCTATACCTCAATGAACTATGAAGTACCTGTCACGGCATGGGTGGTCCCGAGACCAAAACGCAGGGCCCGGGCCCATCCATACCAATGGATCCCAACATCCCCAAAGAGAACAGCAAGCTCACCCCCCTTCCCTCAGGTCCTCTCTCACAAGAGGGAGAGTGGTAGCCACTATCACGTAGTCCCCGACCCCCCACCCCACAACACTATGTTCAATCAGGAGTCGGACGTAATGCAGTCCCAGGGCAGCATCCGTGTCGGGCAGCCATTAAGGTCCAGACGACACAGTGAGCCCGACCAGGGGGCACAGCAGTGACCGCAGAAACAGAGAGTGAAGGTCCCGGAGTCTTCAGTGGTCCGTCCCAGAATGGTCCGAATCCTCAGTCCTACCACTGGTCTGAGTCCCATCAACCGAGGCCGCGCGTCTGCGCGATTTGGAGCGCTTGGTACGACCCTTCTTCGCCGTCTGATCTCTCCGTGCTCGCGGCGATCCTTCAGGAGAGCCCGAATGGAGCCCCGGTTGAGAATTTGGTCTGAGCCGCACCGTTTCATCCGTCCACTTGAAAAGGTCCTCCGGCGTATCAAAAAACAGTGTCCGTGATTGGAAGATCACCCTCAGGCGCGCCGGGTACAACAGGGAATATTGGAGCTTGAGACCTCTCAGTTTCGCCTTCGCGGCCATGAAAGAGTGACGCTGCTGTTGCACAAGTTTGGTATAGTCAGGGAAGACCATGATCTTACAGTTCTCATATAGGAGGGCTTCCTTGATTCGAGCTTCCCTCAGCACGGCATCCCTGTCGTGATAATTCAGCAGCCTAGCGATCACCGCCCTAGGCCGTTCGCCCTCAGGCGGCCTCTGCGCCAGGGCGCGGTGCGCCCTCTCGATAACGAAGCAATTTGAAAGCGTCCCTGGCGGCATCCACGACTCCAGCCACTGTGCGAGGAAGCGTTCCATGTTGCCCTTTTCACAGCGCTCCGGAAAGCCGATAAAGCGGAGGTTGTTGCGGCGCGCCCGCCCTTCGGCATCCTCCACACGGAGCGCCGTGATCCGCTGCGCAGATTCCATCGCCGCCATTCTTTTCTTAAGGGAGGTGACGTCTTCCTCCACCACCGTTACCCTGGATTCAGCTTCGGTGATCCGCGCCACAGCATTCCTCAGGTCTTGGCGCAGTAGAGTCACGTCCGCTCCTACTGCCCCTATCTTGGCGTCTAGCGCATCCCTCGACTGGGTGATGGCCGCCATAAGGGCTGCATTGTCCGGCCCCCCTCCGGGCGGAGCCCCCCCGGACTGACCAGAGCCCCCACTGGGCCCCGTGAATTTATCAATTGTCACCTGTTTGGCGGGGCCACCGCCCCCTCTAGTCATGGCCGCCGAGAGTAAATGGGCTTCAAGATGGGACGGAGGCGCGGGACCCCGACCGCCCTCGATGAGATCTATGGAAGGCAGTGAGGAGGGGAGGGAAGACCGCGACCGGTCGCCAGCCCTCGGGCAAGTCCTGACTGACCCGACCCAGTGCGACTCAGTGTCCAGCTCAGAGCGTGGTCGGCCCCGGCGGCCGCCAAGAATCAGGGTCTCCTCCGGTCAGCGAACCCCCCCCCGGGGGGAGGAGGTGGACAGGCCTGGTGGATCTCGCGTCAAAGCGCTGGTGTCCCCTCCGGTCCGGGTGGGGGGGGGGGGGGGGTTGTAGCCACTACTCACAGTTGCTGCCAATCGCCTGCGCCGTGGGTTGAGCACCGCTGGGCGGGAACACCAGGGCCACCGACACTGGGCCGCGAAAATCAAGGTCCGGGCTGTACCCAGTCCGCCAGGCCGCTCCGGCCGCTCCCGGTCACCCGCAGCCTCCACGCCCCTTCAGAATGCTGCCGGGCTCTGGAAGAGGGATCATACACCTTCCCCAGCGTCCTCGATGCCTCGGATTGCAAGGTGTTGCGGCCGCCACCAGGCCAGGCGGGTTAGTGCGCAGCTCCCCGGCCGGGGAGCGCCAAAATCGAGGCCCCGGCTGCACCACTGTCCTCCAGGCCGCACCTCGCGCCTCGCTGCAGCGTCCGGTCACGGGACTCCGGACCACCGCTGGGCACACCGGAGGGTTCCTGGCACACCCGGCGGCCCTCGCCCCGTTGTTGTTGTGGGTTTCAGGGTCAGGGACCAGGATAATTAGGAGGATAAACGGCGGACCGGCGGGAGCTCTAGTAAGCTGCGACCGCCATCTCCGCTTGCGTAGCCATGCCCAATATTGATGAAATTTTAACATTTAATCTTTTGACTTTAAATGACGGTTGGATGTGAGTTATTACTTTTTCAACTAAAATAAGTGTGTTTAAAGTCATTTCTGTGCCTGAAATTGGTCAAAATTGAAGATTTTGAGTAAGCAAAACTCTGTAAAAATGGCAATTTTGGTCACTGTGAGGGTTTAAAAAGTGGTTATTCAACATGAGGCCCGATCCACATGACATTTTGAATCATTTTTGGTAGAGTCCAAAAAATCAATTTTCTGATGAAAAACGATGACCCCGGACCAGTCGAACATTGAAAAAAATGGTCAATATTAATGAAATTTTAACATTTAATCATTTGACTTTAAATGACAGTTGGATGTGAGTTATTACTTTTTCAACTAAAATAAGTGTGTTTAAAGTCATTTCTGTGCCTGAAATTGGTCAAATTTAAAAGTTTTGAGTAAGCAAAACTCTGTAAAAATGGCAATGTTGGTCACTGTGAGGGTTTAAAAAGTGGTTATTCAACATGAGGCCCGATCCAAATGACATTTTGAATCAGTTTTGGTAGAGACCAAAAAATAAATTTTCTGATGAAAAACGATGACCCCGGACCAGTCGAACGTTGAAAAAATGGTCAATATTGATGAAATTTTAACATTTAATCTTTTGACTTTAAATGACGGTTGGATGTGAGTTATTACTTTTTCAACTAAAATAAGTGTGTTTAAAGTCATTTCTGTGCCTGAAATTGGTCAAAATTGAAGATTTTGAGTAAGCAAAACTCTGTAAAAATGGCAATTTTGGTCACTGTGAGGGTTTAAAAAGTGGTTATTCAACATGAGGCCCGATCCACATGACATTTTGAATCATTTTTGGTAGAGTCCAAAAAATCAATTTTCTGATGAAAAACGATGACCCCGGACCAGTCGAACATTGAAAAAATGGTCAATATTAATGAAATTTTAACATTTATTCATTTGACTTTAAATGACAGTTGGATGTGAGTTATTACTTTTTCAACTAAAATAAGTGTGTTTAAAGTCATTTCTGTGCCTGAAATTGGTCAAATTTAAAAGTTTTGAGTAAGCAAAACTCTGTAAAAATGGCAATGTTGGTCACTGTGAGGGTTTAAAAAGTGGTTATTCAACATGAGGCCCGATCCAAATGACATTTTGAATCAGTTTTGGTAGAGACCAAAAAATCAATTTTCTGATGAAAAACGATGACCCCGGACCAGTCGAACGTTGAAAAAATGGTCAATATTGATGAAATTTTAACATTTAATCTTTTGACTTTAAATGACGGTTGGATGTGAGTTATTACTTTTTCAACTAAAATAAGTGTGTTTAAAGTCATTTCTGTGCCTGAAATTGGTCAAAATTGAAGATTTTGAGTAAGCAAAACTCTGTAAAAATGGCAATTTTGGTCACTGTGAGAGTTTAAAAAGTGGTTATTCAACATGAGGCACTATCCAAATGACATTTTGAAACATTTTTGGTAGAGTCCAACAAATCCTTTTTCTGATGAAAAACGATGACCCCGGACCAGTCGAACGTTGAAAAAATGGTCAATATTGATGAAATTTTAACATTTAATCTTTTGACTTTAAATGACGGTTGGATGTGAGTTATTACTTTTTCAACTAAAATAAGTGTGTTTAAAGTCATTTCTGTGCCTGAAATTGGTCAAAATTGAAGATTTTGAGTAAGCAAAACTCTGTAAAAATGGCAATTTTGGTCACTGTGAGGGTTTAAAAAGTGGTTATTCAACATGAGGCACGATCCAAATGACATTTTGAAACATTTTTGGTAGAGTCCAAAAAATCCATTTTCTGATGAAAAACGATGACCCCGGACCAGTCGAACGTTGAAAAAATGGTCAATATTGGTGAAATTTTAACATTTAATCTTTTGACTTTAAATGACGGTTGGATGTGAGTTATTACTTTTTCAACTAAAATAAGTGTGTTTAAAGTCATTTCTGTGCCTGAAATTGGTCAAAATTGAAGATTTTGAGTAAGCAAAACTCTGTAAAAATGGCAATTTTGGTCACTGTGAGGTTTTAAAAAGTGGTTATTCAACATGAGGCCCGATCCAAATGACATTTTGAATCATTTTTGGTAGAGTCCAAAAAATCAATTTTCTGATGAAAAACGATGACCCCGGACCAGTCGAACGTTGAAAAAATAGTCAATATTAATGAAATTTTAACATTTAATCATTTGACTTTAAATGACGGTTGGATGTGAGTTATTACTTTTTCAACTAAAATAAGTGTGTTTAAAGTCATTTCTGTGCCTGAAATTGGTCAAATTTAAAAGTTTTGAGCAAGCAAAACTCTGTAAAAATGGCAATTTTGGTCACTGTGAGGATTTAAAAAGTGGTTATTCAACATGAGGCCCGATCCAAATGACATTTTGAATCAGTTTTGGTAGAGACCAAAAAATCAATTTTCTGATGAAAAACGATGACCCCGGACCAGTCGAACGTTGAAAAAATGGTCAATATTGATGAAATTTTAACATTTAATCTTTTGACTTTAAATGACGGTTGGATGTGAGTTATTACTTTTTCAACTAAAATCAGTGTGTTTAAAGTCATTTCTGTGCCTGAAATTGGTCAAAATTGAAGATTTTGAGTAAGCAAAACTCTGTAAAAATGGCAATTTTGGTCACTGTGAGGGTTTAAAAAGTGGTTATTCAACATGAGGCACTATCCAAATGACATTTTGAAACATTTTTGGTAGAGTCCAACAAATCCATTTCCTGATGAAGAACGATGACCCCGGACCAGTCGAACGTTGAAAAAATGGTCAATATTGATGAAATTTTAACATTTAATCTTTTGACTTTAAATGACGGTTGGATGTGAGTTATTACTTTTTCAACTAAAATAAGTGTGTTTAAAGTCATTTCTGTGCCTGAAATTGGTCAAAATTGAAGATTTTGAGTAAGCAAAACTCTGTAAAAATGGCAATTTTGGTCACTGTGAGGGTTTAAAAAGTGGTTATTCAACATGAGGCCCGATCCAAATGACATTTTGAATCATTTTTGGTAGAGTCCAAAAAATCCATTTTCTGATGAAAAACGATGATCCCGGACCAGTCGAACTTTGAAAAAATGGTCAATATTGATGAAATTTTAACATTTAATCTTTTGACTTTAAATGACGGTTGGATGTGAGTTTTTACCTTTTCAACTAAAATAAGTGTGTTTAAAGTCATTTCTGTGCCTGAAATTGGTCAAAATTGAAGATTTTGAGTAAGCAAAACTCTGTAAAAATGGCAATTTTGGTCACTGTGAGGGTTTAAAAAGTGGTTATTCAACATGAGGCACGATCCAAATGACATTTTGAAACATTTTTGGTAGAGTCCAAAAAATCAATTTTCTGATGAAAAATGATGACCCCGGACCAGTCGAACGTTGAAAAAATGGTCAATATTAATGAAATTTTAACATTTAATCATTTGACTTTAAATGAGGGTTGGATGTGAGTTATTACTTTTTCAACTAAAATAAGTGTGTTTAAAGTCATTTCTGTGCCTGAAATTGGTCAAATTTAAAAGTTTTGAGTAAGCAAAACTCTGTAAAAATGGCAATTTTGGTCACTGTGAGGGTTTAAAAAGTGGTTATTCAACATGAGGCACTATCCAAATGACATTTTGAATCATTTTTGGTAGAGTCCAAAAAATCCATTTTCTGATGAAAAACGATGATCCCGGACCAGTCGAACTTTGAAAAAATGGTCAATATTGATGAAATTTTAACATTTAATCTTTTGACTTTAAATGACGGTTGGATGTGAGTTTTTACTTTTTCAACTAAAATAAGTGTGTTTAAAGTCATTTCTGTGCCTGAAATTGGTCAAAATTGAAGATTTTGAGTAAGCAAAACTCTGTAAAAATGGTAATTTTGGTCACTGTGAGGGTTTAAAAAGTGGTTATTCAACATGAGGCACGATCCAAATGACATTTTGAAACATTTTTTTTAGAGTCCAAAAAATCCATTTTCTGATGAAAAACGATGACCCCGGACCAGTCGAACGTTGAAAAAATGGTCAATATTAATGAAATTTTAACATTTAATCATTTGACTTTAAATGACGGTTGGATGTGAGTTATTACTTTTTCAACTAAAATAAGTGTGTTTAAAGTCAGTTCTGTGCCTGAAATTGGTCAAATTTAAAAGTTTTGAGTAAGCAAAACTCTGTAAAAATGGCAATTTTGGTCACTGTGAGGGTTTAAAAAGTGGTTATTCAACATGAGGCCCGATCCAAATGACATTTTGAATCAGTTTTGGTAGAGACCAAAAAATCAATTTTCTGATGAAAAACGATGACCCCGGACCAGTCGAACGTTGAAAAAATGGTCAATATTGATGAAATTTTAACATTTAATCTTTTGACTTTAAATGACGGTTGGATGTGAGTTATTACTTTTTCAACTAAAATAAGTGTGTTTAAAGTCATTTCTGTGCCTGAAATTGGTCAAAATTGAAGATTTTGAGTAAGCAAAACTCTGTAAAAATGGCAATTTTGGTCACTGTGAGGGTTTAAAAAGTGGTTATTCAACATGAGGCACTATCCAAATGACATTTTGAAACATTTTTGGTAGAGTCCAACAAATCCATTTTCTGATGAAAAACGATGACCCCGGACCAGTCGAACGTTGAAAAAATGGTCAATATTGATGAAATTTTAACATTTAATCTTTTGACTTTAAATGACGGTTGGATGTGAGTTATTACTTTTTCAACTAAAATAAGTGTGTTTAAAGTCATTTCTGTGCCTGAAATTGGTCAAAATTGAAGATTTTGAGTAAGCAAAACTCTGTAAAAATGGCAATTTTGGTCACTGTGAGGGTTTAAAAAGTGGTTATTCAACATGAGGCCCGATCCAAATGACATTTTGAAACATTTTTGGTAGAGTCCAAAAAATCCATTTTCTGATGAAAAACGATGACCCCGGACCAGTCGAACGTTGAAAAAATGGTCAATATTGATGAAATTTTAACATTTAATCTTTTGACTTTAAATGACGGTTGGATGTGAGTTATTACTTTTTCAACTAAAATAAGTGTGTTTAAAGTCATTTCTGTGCCTGAAATTGGTCAAAATTGAAGATTTTGAGTAAGCAAAACTCTGTAAAAATGGCAATTTTGGTCACTGTGAGGTTTTAAAAAGTGGTTATTCAACATGAGGCCCGATCCAAATGACATTTTGAATCATTTTTGGTAGAGTCCAAAAAATCAATTTTCTGATGAAAAACGATGACCCCGGACCAGTCGAACGTTGAAAAAATGGTCAATATTGATGAAATTTTAACATTTAATCTTTTGACTTTAAATGACGGTTGGATGTGAGTTATTACTTTTTCAACTAAAATAAGTGTGTTTAAAGTCATTTCTGTGCCTGAAATTGGTCAAAATTGAAGATTTTGAGTAAGCAAAACTCTGTAAAAATGGCAATTTTGGTCACTGTGAGGGTTTAAAAAGTGGTTATTCAACATGAGGCACTATCCAAATGACATTTTGAAACATTTTTGGTAGAGTCCAACAAATCCATTTCCTGATGAAAAACGATGACCCCGGACCAGTCGAACGTTGAAAAAATGGTCAATATTGATGAAATTTTAACATTTAATCTTTTGACTTTAAATGACGGTTGGATGTGAGTTATTACTTTTTCAACTAAAATAAGTGTGTTTAAAGTCATTTCTGTGCCTGAAATTGGTCAAAATTGAAGATTTTGAGTAAGCAAAACTCTGTAAAAATGGCAATTTTGGTCACTGTGAGGGTTTAAAAAGTGGTTCTTCAACATGAGGCACGATCCAAATGACATTTTGAAACATTTATGGTAGAGTCCAAAAAATCCATTTTCTGATGAAAAACGATGACCCCGGACCAGTCGAACGTTGAAAAAATGGTCAATATTGATGAAATTTTAACATTTAATCTTTTGACTTTAAATGACGGTTGGATGTGAGTTATTACTTTTTCAACTAAAATAAGTGTGTTTAAAGTCATTTCTGTGCCTGAAATTGGTCAAAACTGAAGATTTTCAGTAAGCAAAACTCTGTAAAAATGGCAATTTTGGTCACTGTGAGGGTTTAAAAAGTGGTTATTCAACATGAGGCCCGATCCAAATGACATTTTGAATCATTTTTGGTAGAGTCCAAAAAATCCATTTTCTGATGAAAAACGATGACCCCGGACCAGTCGAACTTTGAAAAAATGGTCAATATTGATGAAATTTTAACATTTAATCTTTTGACTTTAAATGACGGTTGGATGTGAATTTTTACTTTTTCAACTAAAATAAGTGTGTTTAAAGTCATTTCTGTGCCTGAAATTGGTCAAAATTGAAGATTTTGAGTAAGCAAAACTCTGTAAAAATGGCAATTTTGGTCACTGTGAGGTTTTAAAAAGTGGTTATTCAACATGAGGCCCGATCCAAATGACATTTTGAATCATTTTTGGTAGAGTCCAAAAAATCAATTTTCTGATGAAAAACGATGACCCCGGACCAGTCGAACGTTGAAAAAATGGTCAATATTAATGAAATTTTAACATTTAATCATTTGACTTTAAATGACGGTTGGATGTGAGTTATTACTTTTTCAACTAAAATAAGTGTGTTTAAAGTCATTTCTGTGCCTGAAATTGGTCAAATTTAAAAGTTTTGAGTAAGCAAAACTCTGTAAAAATGGCAATTTTGGTCACTGTGAGGGTTTAAAAAGTGGTTATTCAACATGAGGCCCGATCCAAATGACATTTTGAATCAGCTTTGGTAGAGACCAAAAAATAAATTTTCTGATGAAAAACGATGACCCCGGACCAGTCGAACGTTGAAAAAATGGTCAATATTGATGAAATTTTAACATTTAATCTTTTGACTTTAAATGACGGTTGGATGTGAGTTATTACTTTTTCAACTAAAATAAGTGTGTTTAAAGTCATTTCTGTGCCTGAAATTGGTCAAAATTGAAGATTTTGAGTAAGCAAAACTCTGTAAAAATGGCAATTTTGGTCACTGTGAGGGTTTAAAAAGTGGTTATTCAACATGAGGCACTATCCAAATGACATTTTGAAACATTTTTGGTAGAGTCCAACAAATCCATTTTCTGATGAAAAACGATGACCCCGGACCAGTCGAACGTTGAAAAAATGGTCAATATTGATGAAATTTTAACATTTAATCTTTTGACTTTAAATGACGGTTGGATGTGAGTTATTACTTTTTCAACTAAAATAAGTGTGTTTAAAGTCATTTCTGTGCCTGAAATTGGTCAAAATTGAAGACTTTGAGTAAGCAAAACTCTGTAAAAATGGCAATTTTGGTCACTGTGAGGGTTTAAAAAGTGGTTATTCAACATGAGGCACGATCCAAATGACATTTTGAAACATTTTTGGTAGAGTCCAAAAAATCCATTTTCTGATGAAAAACGATGACCCCGGACCAGTCGAACTTTGAAAAAATGGTCAATATTGATGAAATTTTAACATTTAATCTTTTGACTTTAAATGACGGTTGGATGTGAATTTTTACTTTTTCAACTAAAATAAGTGTGTTTAAAGTCATTTCTGTGCCTGAAATTGGTCAAAATTGAAGATTTTGAGTAAGCAAAACTCTGTAAAAATGGCAATTTTGGTCACTGTGAGGGTTTAAAAAGTGGTTATTCAACATGAGGCACGATCCAAATGACATTTTGAAACATTTTTGGTAGAGTCCAAAAAATCCATATTCTGATGAAAAACGATGACCCCGGACCAGTCGAACGTTGAAAAAATGGTCAATATTGATGAAATTTTAACATTTAATCTTTTGACTTTAAATGACGGTTGGATGTGAGTTATTACTTTTTCAACTAAAATAAGTGTGTTTAAAGTCATTTCTGTGCCTGAAATTGGTCAAAATTGAAGATTTTGAGTAAGCAAAACTCTGTAAAAATGGCAATTTTGGTCACTGTGAGGTTTTAAAAAGTGGTTATTCAACATGAGGCCCGATCCAAATGACATTTTGACTCATTTTTGGTAGAGTCCAAAAAATCAATTTTCTGATGAAAAACGATGACCCCGGACCAGTCGAACGTTGAAAAAATGGTCAATATTAATGAAATTTTAACATTTAATCATTTGACTTTAAATGACGGTTGGATGTGAGTTATTACTTTTTCAACTAAAATAAGTGTGTTTAAAGTCATTTCTGTGCCTGAAATTGGTCAAATTTAAAAGTTTTGAGTAAGCAAAACTCTGTAAAAATGGCAATTTTGGTCACTGTGAGGGTTTAAAAAGTGGTTATTCAACATGAGGCACTATCCAAATGACATTTTGAAACATTTTTGGTAGAGTCCAACAAATCCATTTTCTGATGAAAAACGATGACCCCGGACCAGTCAAACGTTGAAAAAATGGTCAATATTGATGAAATTTTAACATTTAATCTTTTGACTTTAAATGACGGTTGGATGTGAGTTATTACTTTTTCAACTAAAATAAGTGTGTTTAAAGTCATTTCTGTGCCTGAAATTGGTCAAAATTGAAGATTTTGAGTAAGCAAAACTCTGTAAAAATGGCAATTTTGGTCACTGTGAGGGTTTAAAAAGTGGTTATTCAACATGAGGCCCGATCCAAATGACATTTTGAATCATTTTTGGTAGAGTCCAAAAAATCCATTTTCTGATGAAAAACGATGACCCGGGACCAGTCGAACTTTGAAAAAATGGTCAATATTGATGAAATTTTAACATTTAATCTTTTGACTTTAAATGACGGTTGGATGTGAGTTTTTACTTTTTCAACTAAAATAAGTGTGTTTAAAGTCATTTCTGTGCCTGAAATTGGTCAAAATTGAAGATTTTGAGTAAGCAAAACTCTGTAAAAATGGCAATTTTGGTCACTGTGAGGGTTTAAAAAGTGGTTATTCAACATGAGGCACGATCCAAATGACATTTTGAAACATTTTTGGTAGAGTCCAAAAAATCCATTTTCTGATGAAAAACGATGACCCCGGACCAGTCAAACGTTGAAAAAATGGTCAATATTGATGAAATTTTAACATTTAATCTTTTGACTTTAAATGACGGTTGGATGTGAGTTATTACTTTTTCAACTAAAATAAGTGTGTTTAAAGTCATTTCTGTGCCTGAAATTGGTCAAAATTGAAGATTTTAAGTAAGCAAAACTCTGTAAAAATGGCAATTTTGGTCACTGTGAGGTTTTAAAAAGTGGTTATTCAACATGAGGCCCGATCCAAATGACATTTTGAATCATTTTTTGTAGAGTCCAAAAAATCAATTTTCTGATGAAAAACGATGACCCCGGACCAGTCGAACGTTGAAAAAATGGTCAATATTGATGAAATTTTAACATTTAATCTTTTGACTTTAAATGACGGTTGGATGTGAATTATTACTTTTTCAACTAAAATAAGTGTGTTTAAAGTCATTTCTGTGCCTGAAATTGGTCAAATTTGAAGCTTTTGAGTAAGAAAAACTCTGTAAAAATCGCAATTTTGGTCACTGTTAGGGTTTAAAAAGTGGTTATTCAACATGAGGCCCGATCCAAATGACATTTTGAATCATTTTTGGTAGAGTCCAAAAAATCAATTTTCTGATGAAAAACAATGACCCCGGACCAGTCGAACGTTGAAAAAATGGTCAATATTGATGAAATTTTAACATTTAATCTTTTGACTTTAAATGACGGTTGGATGTGAGTTATTACTTTTTCAACTAAAATAAGTGTGTTTAAAGTCATTTCTGTGCCTGAAATTGGTCAAATTTAAAAGTTTTGAGTAAGCAAAACTCTGTAAAAATGGCAATTTTGGTCACTGTGAGGGTTTAAAAAGTGGTTATTCAACATGAGGCCCGATCCAAATAACATTTTGAATCAGTTTTGGTAGAGTCCAAAAAATCTATTTTCTGATGAAAAACGATGACCCCGGACCGGTCGAACTTTGAAAAAATGGTCAATATTGATGAAATTTTAACATTTAATCTTTTGACTTTAAATGACAGTTGGATGTGAGTTTTTACTTTTTCAACTAAAATAAGTGTGTTTAAAGTCATTTCTGTGCCTGAAATTGGTCAAATTTGAAGCTTTTGAGTAAGAAAAACTCTGTAAAAATCGCAATTTTGGTCACTGTTAGGGTTTAAAAAGTGGTTATTCAACATGAGGCCCGATCCAAATGACATTTTGAATCATTTTTGGTAGAGTCCAAAAAATCAATTTTCTGATGAAAAACAATGACCCCGGACCAGTCGAACGTTGAAAAAATGGTCAATATTGATGAAATTTTAACATTTAATCTTTTGACTTTAAATGACGGTTGGATGTGAGTTATTACTTTTTCAACTAAAATAAGTGTGTTTAAAGTCATTTCTGTGCCTGAAATTGGTCAAATTTAAAAGTTTTGAGTAAGCAAAACTCTGTAAAAATGGCAATTTTGGTCACTGTGAGGGTTTAAAAAGTGGTTATTCAACATGAGGCCCGATCCAAATGACATTTTGAATCAGTTTTGGTAGAGTCCAAAAAATCAATTTTCTGATGAAAAACGATGACCCCGGACCAGTCGAACTTTGAAAAAATGGTCAATATTGATGAAATTTTAACATTTAATCTTTTGACTTTAAATGACAGTTGGATGTGAGTTTTTACTTTTTCAACTAAAATAAGTGTGTTTAAAGTCATTTCTGTGCCTGAAATTGGTCAAAATTGAAGATTTTGAGTAAGCAAAACTCTGTAAAAATGGCAATTTTGGTCACTGTGAGGGTTTAAAAAGTGGTTATTCAACATGAGGCACGATCCAAATGACATTTTGAAACATTTTTGGTAGAGTCCAAAAAATCCATTTTCTGATGAAAAACGATGACCCCGGACCAGTCGAACGTTGAAAAAATGGTCAATATTGATGAAATTTTAACATTTAATCTTTTGACTTTAAATGACGGTTGGATGTGAGTTATTACTTTTTCAACTAAAATAAGTGTGTTTAAAGTCATTTCTGTGCCTGAAATTGGTCAAAATTGAAGATTTTGAGTAAGCAAAACTCTGTAAAAATGGCAATTTTGGTCACTGTGAGGTTTTAAAAAGTGGTTATTCAACATGAGGCCCGATCCAAATGACATTTTGACTCATTTTTGGTAGAGTCCAAAAAATCAATTTTCTGATGAAAAACGATGACCCCGGACCAGTCGAACGTTGAAAAAATGGTCAATATTAATGAAATTTTAACATTTAATCATTTGACTTTAAATGACGGTTGGATGTGAGTTATTACTTTTTCAACTAAAATAAGTGTGTTTAAAGTCATTTCTGTGCCTGAAATTGGTCAAATTTAAAAGTTTTGAGTAAGCAAAACTCTGTAAAAATGGCAATTTTGGTCACTGTGAGGGTTTAAAAAGTGGTTATTCAACATGAGGCACTATCCAAATGACATTTTGAAACATTTTTGGTAGAGTCCAACAAATCCATTTTCTGATGAAAAACGATGACCCCGGACCAGTCAAACGTTGAAAAAATGGTCAATATTGATGAAATTTTAACATTTAATCTTTTGACTTTAAATGACGGTTGGATGTGAGTTATTACTTTTTCAACTAAAATAAGTGTGTTTAAAGTCATTTCTGTGCCTGAAATTGGTCAAAATTGAAGATTTTGAGTAAGCAAAACTCTGTAAAAATGGCAATTTTGGTCACTGTGAGGGTTTAAAAAGTGGTTATTCAACATGAGGCCCGATCCAAATGACATTTTGAATCATTTTTGGTAGAGTCCAAAAAATCCATTTTCTGATGAAAAACGATGACCCGGGACCAGTCGAACTTTGAAAAAATGGTCAATATTGATGAAATGTTAACATTTAATCTTTTGACTTTAAATGACGGTTGGATGTGAGTTTTTACTTTTTCAACTAAAATAAGTGTGTTTAAAGTCATTTCTGTGCCTGAAATTGGTCAAAATTGAAGATTTTGAGTAAGCAAAACTCTGTAAAAATGGCAATTTTGGTCACTGTGAGGGTTTAAAAAGTGGTTATTCAACATGAGGCACGATCCAAATGACATTTTGAAACATTTTTGGTAGAGTCAAAAAAATCCATTTTCTGATGAAAAACGATGACCCCGGACCAGTCAAACGTTGAAAAAATGGTCAATATTGATGAAATTTTAACATTTAATCTTTTGACTTTAAATGACGGTTGGATGTGAGTTATTACTTTTTCAACTAAAATAAGTGTGTTTAAAGTCATTTCTGTGCCTGAAATTGGTCAAAATTGAAGATTTTAAGTAAGCAAAACTCTGTAAAAATGGCAATTTTGGTCACTGTGAGGTTTTAAAAAGTGGTTATTCAACATGAGGCCCGATCCAAATGACATTTTGAATCATTTTTTGTAGAGTCCAAAAAATCAATTTTCTGATGAAAAACGATGACCCCGGACCAGTCGAACGTTGAAAAAATGGTCAATATTGATGAAATTTTAACATCTAATCTTTTGACTTTAAATGACGGTTGGATGTGAATTATTACTTTTTCAACTAAAATAAGTGTGTTTAAAGTCATTTCTGTGCCTGAAATTGGTCAAATTTGAAGCTTTTGAGTAAGAAAAACTCTGTAAAAATCGCAATTTTGGTCACTGTTAGGGTTTAAAAAGTGGTTATTCAACATGAGGCCCGATCCAAATGACATTTTGAATCATTTTTGGTAGAGTCCAAAAAATCAATTTTCTGATGAAAAACAATGACCCCGGACCAGTCGAACGTTGAAAAAATGGTCAATATTGATGAAATTTTAACATTTAATCTTTTGACTTTAAATGACGGTTGGATGTGAGTTATTACTTTTTCAACTAAAATAAGTGTGTTTAAAGTCATTTCTGTGCCTGAAATTGGTCAAATTTAAAAGTTTTGAGTAAGCAAAACTCTGTAAAAATGGCAATTTTGGTCACTGTGAGGGTTTAAAAAGTGGTTATTCAACATGAGGCCCGATCCAAATAACATTTTGAATCAGTTTTGGTAGAGTCCAAAAAATCAATTTTCTGATGAAAAACGATGACCCCGGACCGGTCGAACTTTGAAAAAATGGTCAATATTGATGAAATTTTAACATTTAATCTTTTGACTTTAAATGACAGTTGGATGTGAGTTTTTACTTTTTCAACTAAAATAAGTGTGTTTAAAGTCATTTCTGTGCCTGAAATTGGTCAAAATTGAAGATTTTGAGTAAGCAAAACTCTGTAAAAATGGCAATTTTGGTCACTGTGAGGGTTTAAAAAGTGGTTATTCAACATGAGGCACTATCCAAATGACATTTTGAAACATTTTTGGTAGAGTCCAACAAATCCATTTCCTGATGAAAAACGATGACCCCGGACCAGTCGAACGTTGAAAAAATGGTCAATATTGATGAAATTTTAACATTTAATCTTTTGACTTTAAATGACGGTTGGATGTGAGTTATTACTTTTTCAACTAAAATAAGTGTGTTTAAAGTCATTTCTGTGCCTGAAATTGGTCAAAATTGAAGATTTTGAGTAAGCAAAACTCTGTAAAAATGGCAATTTTGGTCACTGTGAGGGTTTAAAAAGTGGTTCTTCAACATGAGGCACGATCCAAATGACATTTTGAAACATTTATGGTAGAGTCCAAAAAATCCATTTTCTGATGAAAAACGATGACCCCGGACCAGTCGAACGTTGAAAAAATGGTCAATATTGATGAAATTTTAACATTTAATCTTTTGACTTTAAATGACGGTTGGATGTGAGTTATTACTTTTTCAACTAAAATAAGTGTGTTTAAAGTCATTTCTGTGCCTGAAATTGGTCAAAACTGAAGATTTTCAGTAAGCAAAACTCTGTAAAAATGGCAATTTTGGTCACTGTGAGGGTTTAAAAAGTGGTTATTCAACATGAGGCCCGATCCAAATGACATTTTGAATCATTTTTGGTAGAGTCCAAAAAATCCATTTTCTGATGAAAAACGATGACCCCGGACCAGTCGAACTTTGAAAAAATGGTCAATATTGATGAAATTTTAACATTTAATCTTTTGACTTTAAATGACGGTTGGATGTGAAGTTTTACTTTTTCAACTAAAATAAGTGTGTTTAAAGTCATTTCTGTGCCTGAAATTGGTCAAAATTGAAGATTTTGAGTAAGCAAAACTCTGTAAAAATGGCAATTTTGGTCACTGTGAGGTTTTAAAAAGTGGTTATTCAACATGAGGCCCGATCCAAATGACATTTTGAATCATTTTTGGTAGAGTCCAAAAAATCAATTTTCTGATGAAAAACGATGACCCCGGACCAGTCGAACGTTGAAAAAATGGTCAATATTAATGAAATTTTAACATTTAATCATTTGACTTTAAATGACGGTTGGATGTGAGTTATTACTTTTTCAACTAAAATAAGTGTGTTTAAAGTCATTTCTGTGCCTGAAATTGGTCAAATTTAAAAGTTTTGAGTAAGCAAAACTCTGTAAAAATGGCAATTTTGGTCACTGTGAGGGTTTAAAAAGTGGTTATTCAACATGAGGCCCGATCCAAATGACATTTTGAATCAGCTTTGGTAGAGACCAAAAAATAAATTTTCTGATGAAAAACGATGACCCCGGACCAGTCGAACGTTGAAAAAATGGTCAATATTGATGAAATTTTAACATTTAATCTTTTGACTTTAAATGACGGTTGGATGTGAGTTATTACTTTTTCAACTAAAATAAGTGTGTTTAAAGTCATTTCTGTGCCTGAAATTGGTCAAAATTGAAGACTTTGAGTAAGCAAAACTCTGTAAAAATGGCAATTTTGGTCACTGTGAGGGTTTAAAAAGTGGTTATTCAACATGAGGCACGATCCAAATGACATTTTGAAACATTTTTGGTAGAGTCCAAAAAATCCATTTTCTGATGAAAAACGATGACCCCGGACCAGTCGAACTTTGAAAAAATGGTCAATATTGATGAAATTTTAACATTTAATCTTTTGACTTTAAATGACGGTTGGATGTGAATTTTTACTTTTTCAACTAAAATAAGTGTGTTTAAAGTCATTTCTGTGCCTGAAATTGGTCAAAATTGAAGATTTTGAGTAAGCAAAACTCTGTAAAAATGGCAATTTTGGTCACTGTGAGGGTTTAAAAAGTGGTTATTCAACACGAGGCACGATCCAAATGACATTTTGAAACATTTTTGGTAGAGTCCAAAAAATCCATTTTCTGATGAAAAACGATGACCCCGGACCAGTCGAACGTTGAAAAAATGGTCAATATTGATGAAATTTTAACATTTAATCTTTTGACTTTAAATGACGGTTGGATGTGAGTTATTACTTTTTCAACTAAAATAAGTGTGTTTAAAGTCATTTCTGTGCCTGAAATTGGTCAAAATTGAAGATTTTGAGTAAGCAAAACTCTGTAAAAATGGCAATTTTGGTCACTGTGAGGTTTTAAAAAGTGGTTATTCAACATGAGGCCCGATCCAAATGACATTTTGACTCATTTTTGGTAGAGTCCAAAAAATCAATTTTCTGATGAAAAACGATGACCCCGGACCAGTCGAACGTTGAAAAAATGGTCAATATTAATGAAATTTTAACATTTAATCTTTTGACTTTAAATGACGGTTGGATGTGAGTTATTACTTTTTCAACTAAAATAAGTGTGTTTAAAGTCATTTCTGTGCCTGAAATTGGTCAAATTTAAAAGTTTTGAGTAAGCAAAACTCTGTAAAAATGGCAATTTTGGTCACTGTGAGGGTTTAAAAAGTGGTTATTCAACATGAGGCACTATCCAAATGACATTTTGAAACATTTTTGGTAGAGTCCAACAAATCCATTTTCTGATGAAAAACGATGACCCCGGACCAGTCAAACGTTGAAAAAATGGTCAATATTGATGAAATTTTAACATTTAATCTTTTGACTTTAAATGATGGTTGGATGTGAGTTATTACTTTTTCAACTAAAATAAGTGTGTTTAAAGTCATTTCTGTGCCTGAAATTGGTCAAAATTGAAGATTTTAAGTAAGCAAAACTCTGTAAAAATGGCAATTTTGGTCACTGTGAGGTTTTAAAAAGTGGTTATTCAACATGAGGCCCGATCCAAATGACATTTTGAATCATTTTTGGTAGAGTCCAAAAAATCAATTTTCTGATGAAAAACGATGACCCCGGACCAGTCGAACGTTGAAAAAATGGTCAATATTGATGAAATTTTAACATTTAATCTTTTGACTTTAAATGACGGTTGGATGTGAGTTGTTACTTTTTCAACTAAAATAAGTGTGTTTAAAGTCATTTCTGTGCCTGAAATTGGTCAAAATTGAAGATTTTGAGTAAGCAAAACTCTGTAAAAATGGCAATTTTGGTCACTGTGAGGGTTTAAAAAGTGGTTATTCAACAAGAGGCCCGATCCAAATTACATTTTGAATCATTTTTGGTAGAGTCCAAAAAATCAATTTTCTGATGAAAAACGATGACTCCGGACCAGTCGAACGTTGAAAAAATGGTCAATATTGATGAAATTTTAACATTTCATCTTTTGACTTTAAATGACGGTTGGATGTGAATTATTACTTTTTCAACTAAAATAAGTGTGCTTAAAGTCATTTCTGTGCCTGAAATTGGTCAAATTTGAAGCTTTTGAGTAAGAAAAACTCTGTAAAAATCGCAATTTTGGTCACTGTTAGGGTTTAAAAAGTGGTTATTCAACATGAGGCCCGATCCAAATGACATTTTGAATCATTTTTGGTAGAGTCCAAAAAATCAATTTTCTGATGAAAAACAATGACCCCGGACCAGTCGAACGTTGAAAAAATGGTCAATATTGATGAAATTTTAACATTTAATCTTTTGACTTTAAATGACGGTTGGATGTGAGTTATTACTTTTCCAACTAAAATAAGTGTGTTTAAAGTCATTTCTGTGCCTGAAATTGGTCAAATTTAAAAGTTTTGAGTAAGCAAAACTCTGTAAAAATGGCAATTTTGGTCACTGTGAGGGTTTAAAAAGTGGTTATTCAACATGAGGCCCGATCCAAATGACATTTTGAATCATTTTTGGTAGAGTCCAAAAAATCCATTTTCTGATGAAAAACGATGACCCCGGACCAGTCGAACTTTGAAAAAATGGTCAATATTGATGAAATTTTAACATTTAATCTTTTGACTTTAAATGACGGTTGGATGTGAGTTATTACTTTTTCAACTAAAATAAGTGTGTTTAAAGTCATTTCTGTGCCTGAAATTGGTCAAAATTGAAGATTTTGAGTAAGCAAAACTCTGTAAAAATGGCAATTTTGGTCACTGTGAGGTTTTAAAAAGTGGTTATTCAACATGAGGCCCGATCCAAATGACATTTTGAATCATTTTTGGTAGAGTCCAAAAAATCAATTTTCTGATGAAAAACGATGACCCCGGACCAGTCGAACGTTGAAAAAATGGTCAATATTAATGAAATTTTAACATTTAATCATTTGACTTTAAATGACGGTTGGATGTGAGTTATTACTTTTTCAACTAAAATAAGTGTGTTTAAAGTCATTTCTGTGCCTGAAATTGGTCAAATTTAAAAGTTTTGAGTAAGCAAAACTCTGTAAAAATGGCAATTTTGGTCACTGTGAGGGTTTAAAAAGTGGTTATTCAACATGAGGCCCGATCCAAATGACATTTTGAATCAGTTTTGGTAGAGACCAAAAAATAAATTTTCTGATGAAAAACGATGACCCCGGACCAGTCGAACGTTGAAAAAATGGTCAATATTGATGAAATTTTAACATTTAATCTTTTGACTTTAAATGACGGTTGGATGTGAGTTATTACTTTTTCAACTAAAATAAGTGTGTTTAAAGTCATTTCTGTGCCTGAAATTGGTCAAAATTGAAGATTTTGAGTAAGCAAAACTCTGTAAAAATGGCAATTTTGGTCACTGTGAGGGTTTAAAAAGTGGTTATTCAACATGAGGCCCGATCCAAATGACATTTTGAATCATTTTTGGTAGAGTCCAAAAAATCCATTTTCTGATGAAAAACGATGACCCGGGACCAGTCGAACTTTGAAAAAATGGTCAATATTGATGAAATTTTAACATTTAATCTTTTGACTTTAAATGACGGTTGGATGTGAGTTTTTACTTTTTCAACTAAAATAAGTGTGTTTAAAGTCATTTCTGTGCCTGAAATTGGTCAAAATTGAAGATTTTGAGTAAGCAAAACTCTGTAAAAATGGCAATTTTGGTCACTGTGAGGGTTTAAAAAGTGGTTATTCAACATGAGGCACGATCCAAATGACATTTTGAAACATTTTTGGTAGAGTCCAAAAAATCCATTTTCTGATGAAAAACGATGACCCCGGACCAGTCGAACTTTGAAAAAATGGTCAATATTGATGAAATTTTAACATTTAATCTTTTGACTTTAAATGACGGTTGGATGTGAATTTTTACTTTTTCAACTAAAATAAGTGTGTTTAAAGTCATTTCTGTGCCTGAAATTGGTCAAAATTGAAGATTTTGAGTAAGCAAAACTCTGTAAAAATGGCAATTTTGGTCACTGTGAGGGTTTAAAAAGTGGTTATTCAACACGAGGCACGATCCAAATGACATTTTGAAACATTTTTGGTGGAGTCCAAAAAATCCATTTTCTGATGAAAAACGATGACCCCGGACCAGTCGAACGTTGAAAAAATGGTCAATATTGATGAAATTTTAACATTTAATCTTTTGACTTTAAATGACGGTTGGATGTGAGTTATTACTTTTTCAACTAAAATAAGTGTGTTTAAAGTCATTTCTGTGCCTGAAATTGGTCAAAATTGAAGACTTTGAGTAAGCAAAACTCTGTAAAAATGGCAATTTTGGTCACTGTGAGGGTTTAAAAAGTGGTTATTCAACATGAGGCACGATCCAAATGACATTTTGAAACATTTTTGGTAGAGTCCAAAAAATCCATTTTCTGATGAAAAACGATGACCCCGGACCAGTCGAACTTTGAAAAAATGGTCAATATTGATGAAATTTTAACATTTAATCTTTTGACTTTAAATGACGGTTGGATGTGAATTTTTACTTTTTCAACTAAAATAAGTGTGTTTAAAGTCATTTCTGTGCCTGAAATTGGTCAAAATTGAAGATTTTGAGTAAGCAAAACTCTGTAAAAATGGCAATTTTGGTCACTGTGAGGGTTTAAAAAGTGGTTATTCAACACGAGGCACGATCCAAATGACATTTTGAAACATTTTTGGTAGAGTCCAAAAAATCCATTTTCTGATGAAAAACGATGACCCCGGACCAGTCGAACGTTGAAAAAATGGTCAATATTGATGAAATTTTAACATTTAATCTTTTGACTTTAAATGACGGTTGGATGTGAGTTATTACTTTTTCAACTAAAATAAGTGTGTTTAAAGTCATTTCTGTGCCTGAAATTGGTCAAAATTGAAGATTTTGAGTAAGCAAAACTCTGTAAAAATGGCAATTTTGGTCACTGTGAGGTTTTAAAAAGTGGTTATTCAACATGAGGCCCGATCCAAATGACATTTTGACTCATTTTTGGTAGAGTCCAAAAAATCAATTTTCTGATGAAAAACGATGACCCCGGACCAGTCGAACGTTGAAAAAATGGTCAATATTAATGAAATTTTAACATTTAATCTTTTGACTTTAAATGACGGTTGGATGTGAGTTATTACTTTTTCAACTAAAATAAGTGTGTTTAAAGTCATTTCTGTGCCTGAAATTGGTCAAATTTAAAAGTTTTGAGTAAGCAAAACTCTGTAAAAATGGCAATTTTGGTCACTGTGAGGGTTTAAAAAGTGGTTATTCAACATGAGGCCCGATCCAAATGACATTTTGAATCATTTTTGGTAGAGTCCAAAAAATCCATTTTCTGATGAAAAACGATGACCCGGGACCAGTCGAACTTTGAAAAAATGGTCAATATTGATGAAATTTTAACATTTAATCTTTTGACTTTAAATGACGGTTGGATGTGAGTTTTTACTTTTTCAACTAAAATAAGTGTGTTTAAAGTCATTTCTGTGCCTGAAATTGGTCAAAATTGAAGATTTTGAGTAAGCAAAACTCTGTAAAAATGGCAATTTTGGTCACTGTGAGGGTTTAAAAAGTGGTTATTCAACATGAGGCACGATCCAAATGACATTTTGAAACATTTTTGGTAGAGTCCAAAAAATCCATTTTCTGATGAAAAACGATGACCCCGGACCAGTCGAACTTTGAAAAAATGGTCAATATTGATGAAATTTTAACATTTAATCTTTTGACTTTAAATGACGGTTGGATGTGAATTTTTACTTTTTCAACTAAAATAAGTGTGTTTAAAGTCATTTCTGTGCCTGAAATTGGTCAAAATTGAAGATTTTGAGTAAGCAAAACTCTGTAAAAATGGCAATTTTGGTCACTGTGAGGGTTTAAAAAGTGGTTATTCAACACGAGGCACGATCCAAATGACATTTTGAAACATTTTTGGTGGAGTCCAAAAAATCCATTTTCTGATGAAAAACGATGACCCCGGACCAGTCGAACGTTGAAAAAATGGTCAATATTGATGAAATTTTAACATTTAATCTTTTGACTTTAAATGACGGTTGGATGTGAGTTATTACTTTTTCAACTAAAATAAGTGTGTTTAAAGTCATTTCTGTGCCTGAAATTGGTCAAAATTGAAGATTTTGAGTAAGCAAAACTCTGTAAAAATGGCAATTTTGGTCACTGTGAGGTTTTAAAAAGTGGTTATTCAACATGAGGCCCGATCCAAATGACATTTTGAATCATTTTTGGTAGAGTCCAAAAAATCAATTTTCTGATGAAAAACGATGACCCCGGACCAGTCGAACGTTGAAAAAATGGTCAATATTAATGAAATTTTAACATTTAATCATTTGACTTTAAATGACGGTTGGATGTGAGTTATTACTTTTTCAACTAAAATAAGTGTGTTTAAAGTCATTTCTGTGCCTGAAATTGGTCAAATTTAAAAGTTTTGAGTAAGCAAAACTCTGTAATAATGGCAATTTTGGTCACTGTGAGGGTTTAAAAAGTGGTTATTCAACATGAGGCCCGATCCAAATGACATTTTGAATCAGTTTTGGTAGAGACCAAAAAATCAATTTTCTGATGAAAAACGATGACCCCGGACCAGTCGAACGTTGAAAAAATGGTCAATATTGATGAAATTTTAACATTTAATCTTTTGACTTTAAATGACGGTTGGATGTGAGTTATTACTTTTTCAACTAAAATAAGTGTGTTTAAAGTCATTTCTGTGCCTGAAATTGGTCAAAATTGAAGATTTTGAGTAAGCAAAACTCTGTAAAAATGGCAATTTTGGTCACTGTGAGGGTTTAAAAAGTGGTTATTCAACATGAGGCACAATCCAAATGACATTTTGAAACATTTTTGGTAGAGTCCAAAAATCCATTTTCTGATGAAAAACGATGACCCCGGACCAGTCGAACGTTGAAAAAATGGTCAATATTGATGAAATTTTAACATTTAATCTTTTGACTTTAAATGACGGTTGGATGTGAGTTATTACTTTTTCAACTAAAATAAGTGTGTTTAAAGTCATTTCTGTGCCTGAAATTGGTCAAAACTGAAGATTTTCAGTAAGCAAAACTCTGTAAAAATGGCAATTTTGGTCACTGTGAGGGTTTAAAAAGTGGTTATTCAACATGAGGCCCGATCCAAATGACATTTTGAATCATTTTTGGTAGAGTCCAAAAAATCCATTTTCTGATGAAAAACGATGACCCCGGACCAGTCGAACGTTGAAAAAATGGTCAATATTGATGAAATTTTAACATTTAATCTTTTGACTTTAAATGACGGTTGGATGTGAGTTATTACTTTTTCAACTAAAATAAGTGTGTTTAAAGTCATTTCTGTGCCTGAAATTGGTCAAAATTGAAGATTTTGAGTAAGCAAAACTCTGTAAAAATGGCAATTTTGGTCACTGTGAGGTTTTAAAAAGTGGTTATTCAACATGAGGCCCGATCCAAATGACATTTTGAATCATTTTTGGTAGAGTCCAAAAAATCAATTTTCTGATGAAAAACGATGACCCCGGACCAGTCGAACGTTGAAAAAATGGTCAATATTAATGAAATTTTAACATTTAATCATTTGACTTTAAATGACGGTTGGATGTGAGTTATTACTTTTTCAACTAAAATAAGTGTGTTTAAAGTCATTTCTGTGCCTGAAATTGGTCAAAACTGAAGATTTTCAGTAAGCAAAACTCTGTAAAAATGGCAATTTTGGTCACTGTGAGGGTTTAAAAAGTGGTTATTCAACAAGAGGCCCGATCCAAATTACATTTTGAATCATTTTTGGTAGAGTCCAAAAAATCAATTTTCTGATGAAAAACGATGACCCCGGACCAGTCGAACGTTGAAAAAATGGTCAATATTGATGAAATTTTAACATTTAATCTTTTGACTTTAAATGACGGTTGGATGTGAATTATTACTTTTTCAACTAAAATAAGTGTGTTTAAAGTCATTTCTGTGCCTGAAATTGGTCAAAATTGAAGATTTTGAGTAAGCAAAACTCTGTAAAAATGGCAATTTTGGTCACTGTGAGGGTTTAAAAAGTGGTTATTCAACATGAGGCACGATCCAAATGACATTTTGAAACATTTTTGGTAGAGTCCAAAAAATCCATTTTTTGATGAAAAACGATGACCCCGGACCAGTCGAACGTTGAAAAAATGGTCAATATTGATGAAATTTTAACATTTAATCATTTGACTTTAAATGACGGTTGGATGTGAGTTATTAGTTTTTCAACTAAAATAAGTGTGTTTAAAGTCATTTCTGTGCCTGAAATTGCTCAAAATTGAAGATTTTGAGTAAGCAAAACTCTGTAAAAATGGCAATTTTGGTCACTGTGAGGGTTTAAAAAGTGGTTATTCAACATGAGGCCCGATCCAAATGACATTTTGAATCATTTTTGGTAGAGTCCAAAAAATCACTTTTCTGATGAAAAACGATGACCCGGGACCAGTCGAACATTGAAAAAATGGTCAATATTAATGAAATTTTAACATTTAATCATTTGACTTTAAATGACAGTTGGATGTGAGTTATTACTTTTTCAACTAAAATAAGTGTGTTTAAAGTCATTTCTGTGCCTGAAATTGGTCAAATTTAAAAGTTTTGAGTAAGCAAAACTCTGTAAAAATGGCAATTTTGGTCACTGTGAGGGTTTAAAAAGTGGTTATTCAACATGAGGCCCGATCCAAATGACATTTTGAATCAGTTTTGGTAGAGACCAAAAAATCAATTTTCTGATGAAAAACGATGACCCCGGACCAGTCGAACGTTGAAAAAATGGTCAATATTGATGAAATTTTAACATTTAATCTTTTGACTTTAAATGACGGTTGGATGTGCGTTATTACTTTTTCAACTAAAATAAGTGTGTTTAAAGTCATTTCTGTGCCTGAAATTGGTCAAAATTGAAGATTTTGAGTAAGCAAAACTCTGTAAAAATGGCAATTTTGGTCACTGTGAGAGTTTAAAAAGTGGTTATTCAACATGAGGCACTATCCAAATGACATTTTGAAACATTTTTGGTAGAGTCCAACAAATCCTTTTTCTGATGAAAAACGATGACCCCGGACCAGTCGAACGTTGAAAAAATGGTCAATATTGATGAAATTTTAACATTTAATCTTTTGACTTTAAATGACGGTTGGATGTGAGTTATTACTTTTTCAACTAAAATAAGTGTGTTTAAAGTCATTTCTGTGCCTGAAATTGGTCAAATTTAAAAGTTTTGAGTAAGCAAAACTCTGTAAAAATGGCAATTTTGGTCACTGTGAGGGTTTTAAAAGTGGTTATTCAACATGAGGCCCGATCCAAATGACATTTTGAATCAGTTTTGGTAGAGTCCAAAAAATCAATTTTCTGATGAAAAACGATGACCCCGGACCAGTCGAACTTTGAAAAAATGGTCAATATTGATGAAATTTTAACATTTAATCTTTTGACTTTAAATGACAGTTGGATGTGAGTTTTTACTTTTTCAACTAAAATAAGTGTGTTTAAAGTCATTTCTGTGCCTGAAATTGGTCAAAATTGAAGATTTTGAGTAAGCAAAACTCTGTAAAAATGGCAATTTTGGTCACTGTGAGGGTTTAAAAAGTGGTTATTCAACATGAGGCACGATCCAAATGACATTTTGAAACATTTTTGGTAGAGTCCAAAAAATCAATTTTTTGATGAAAAACGATGACCCCGGACCAGTCGAACGTTGAAAAAATGGTCAATATTGATGAAATTTTAACATTTAATCTTTTGACTTTAAATGACGGTTGGATGTGAGTTATTACTTTTTCAACTAAAATAAGTGTGTTTAAAGTCATTTCTGTGCCTGAAATTGGTCAAAATTGAAGATTTTGAGTAAGCAAAACTCTGTAAAAATGGCAATTTTGGTCACTGTGAGGGTTTAAAAAGTGGTTATTCAACATGAGGCCCGATCCAAATGACATTTTGAATCATTTTTGGTAGAGTCCAAAAAATCAATTTTCTGATGAAAAACGATGACCCCGGACCAGTCGAACATTGAAAAAATGGTCAATATTAATGAAATTTTAACATTTAATCATTTGACTTTAAATGACAGTTGGATGTGAGTTATTACTTTTTCAACTAAAATAAGTGTGTTTAAAGTCATTTCTGTGCCTGAAATTGGTCAAATTTAAAAGTTTTGAGTAAGCAAAACTCTGTAAAAATGGCAATTTTGGTCACTGTGAGGGTTTAAAAAGTGGTTATTCAACATGAGGCCCGATCCAAATGACATTTTGAATCAGTTTTGGTAGAGACCAAAAAATCAATTTTCTGATGAAAAACGATGACCCCGGACCAGTCGAACGTTGAAAAAATGGTCAATATTGATGAAATTTTAACATTTAATCTTTTGACTTTAAATGACGGTTGGATGTGAGTTATTACTTTTTCAACTAAAATAAGTGTGTTTAAAGTCATTTCTGTGCCTGAAATTGGTCAAAATTGAAGATTTTGAGTAAGCAAAACTCTGTAAAAATGGCAATTTTGGTCACTGTGAGAGTTTAAAAAGTGGTTATTCAACATGAGGCACTATCCAAATGACATTTTGAAACATTTTTGGTAGAGTCCAACAAATCCTTTTTCTGATGAAAAACGATGACCCCGGACCAGTCGAACTTTGAAAAAATGGTCAATATTGATGAAATTTTAACATTTAATCTTTTGACTTTAAATGACAGTTGGATGTGAGTTTTTACTTTTTCAACTAAAATAAGTGTGTTTAAAGTCATTTCTGTGCCTGAAATTGGTCAAAATTGAAGATTTTGAGTAAGCAAAACTCTGTAAAAATGGCAATTTTGGTCACTGTGAGGGTTTAAAAAGTGGTTATTCAACATGAGGCACGATCCAAATGACATTTTGAAACATTTTTGGTAGAGTCCAAAAAATCAATTTTTTGATGAAAAACGATGACCCCGGACCAGTCGAACGTTGAAAAAATGGTCAATATTGATGAAATTTTAACATTTAATCTTTTGACTTTAAATGACGGTTGGATGTGAGTTATTACTTTTTCAACTAAAATAAGTGTGTTTAAAGTCATTTCTGTGCCTGAAATTGGTCAAAATTGAAGATTTTGAGTAAGCAAAACTCTGTAAAAATGGCAATTTTGGTCACTGTGAGGGTTTAAAAAGTGGTTATTCAACATGAGGCCCGATCCAAATGACATTTTGAATCATTTTTGGTAGAGTCCAAAAAATCAATTTTCTGATGAAAAACGATGACCCCGGACCAGTCGAACATTGAAAAAATGGTCAATATTAATGAAATTTTAACATTTAATCATTTGACTTTAAATGACAGTTGGATGTGAGTTATTACTTTTTCAACTAAAATAAGTGTGTTTAAAGTCATTTCTGTGCCTGAAATTGGTCAAATTTAAAAGTTTTGAGTAAGCAAAACTCTGTAAAAATGGCAATTTTGGTCCCTGTGAGGGTTTAAAAAGTGGTTATTCAACATGAGGCCCGATCCAAATGACATTTTGAATCAGTTTTGGTAGAGACCAAAAAATCAATTTTCTGATGAAAAACGATGACCCCGGACCAGTCGAACGTTGAAAAAATGGTCAATATTGATGAAATTTTAACATTTAATCTTTTGACTTTAAATGACGGTTGGATGTGAGTTATTACTTTTTCAACTAAAATAAGTGTGTTTAAAGTCATTTCTGTGCCTGAAATTGGTCAAAATTGAAGATTTTGAGTAAGCAAAACTCTGTAAAAATGGCAATTTTGGTCACTGTGAGAGTTTAAAAAGTGGTTATTCAACATGAGGCACTATCCAAATGACATTTTGAAACATTTTTGGTAGAGTCCAACAAATCCTTTTTCTGATGAAAAACGATGACCCCGGACCAGTCGAACGTTGAAAAAATGGTCAATATTGATGAAATTTTAACATTTAATCTTTTGACTTTAAATGACGGTTGGATGTGAGTTATTACTTTTTCAACTAAAATAAGTGTGTTTAAAGTCATTTCTGTGCCTGAAATTGGTCAAAACTGAAGATTTTCAGTAAGCAAAACTCTGTAAAAATGGCAATTTTGGTCACTGTGAGAGTTTAAAAAGTGGTTATTCAACATGAGGCACTATCCAAATGACATTTTGAAACATTTTTGGTAGAGTCCAACAAATCCTTTTTCTGATGAAAAACGATGACCCCGGACCAGTCGAACTTTGAAAAAATGGTCAATATTGATGAAATTTTAACATTTAATCTTTTGACTTTAAATGACAGTTGGATGTGAGTTTTTACTTTTTCAACTAAAATAAGTGTGTTTAAAGTCATTTCTGTGCCTGAAATTGGTCAAAATTGAAGATTTTGAGTAAGCAAAACTCTGTAAAAATGGCAATTTTGGTCACTGTGAGGGTTTAAAAAGTGGTTATTCAACATGAGGCACGATCCAAATGACATTTTGAAACATTTTTGGTAGAGTCCAAAAAATCAATTTTTTGATGAAAAACGATGACCCCGGACCAGTCGAACGTTGAAAAAATGGTCAATATTGATGAAATTTTAACATTTAATCTTTTGACTTTAAATGACGGTTGGATGTGAGTTATTACTTTTTCAACTAAAATAAGTGTGTTTAAAGTCATTTCTGTGCCTGAAATTGGTCAAAATTGAAGATTTTGAGTAAGCAAAACTCTGTAAAAATGGCAATTTTGGTCACTGTGAGGGTTTAAAAAGTGGTTATTCAACATGAGGCCCGATCCAAATGACATTTTGAATCATTTTTGGTAGAGTCCAAAAAATCAATTTTCTGATGAAAAACGATGACCCCGGACCAGTCGAACATTGAAAAAATGGTCAATATTAATGAAATTTTAACATTTAATCATTTGACTTTAAATGACAGTTGGATGTGAGTTATTACTTTTTCAACTAAAATAAGTGTGTTTAAAGTCATTTCTGTGCCTGAAATTGGTCAAATTTAAAAGTTTTGAGTAAGCAAAACTCTGTAAAAATGGCAATTTTGGTCACTGTGAGGGTTTAAAAAGTGGTTATTCAACATGAGGCCCGATCCAAATGACATTTTGAATCAGTTTTGGTAGAGACCAAAAAATCAATTTTCTGATGAAAAACGATGACCCCGGACCAGTCGAACGTTGAAAAAATGGTCAATATTGATGAAATTTTAACATTTAATCTTTTGACTTTAAATGACGGTTGGATGTGAGTTATTACTTTTTCAACTAAAATAAGTGTGTTTAAAGTCATTTCTGTGCCTGAAATTGGTCAAAATTGAAGATTTTGAGTAAGCAAAACTCTGTAAAAATGGCAATTTTGGTCACTGTGAGAGTTTAAAAAGTGGTTATTCAACATGAGGCACTATCCAAATGACATTTTGAAACATTTTTGGTAGAGTCCAACAAATCCTTTTTCTGATGAAAAACGATGACCCCGGACCAGTCGAACGTTGAAAAAATGGTCAATATTGATGAAATTTTAACATTTAATCTTTTG